>NW_012101721.1:1087601-1097535 GCF_000951045.1 Mandrillus leucophaeus
CTGCGGACCGTCCGGGAGCTGCAGCCGCGGACGCCCAGTGCTCGGTTTGTAGGCAGTGTCATTAGCTGATTGTACTGTGGTGGTTACAATCACTAACTCCACTGCCATCAAAACAAGGCACAGCATCATCCGCCGCCCGGCCGGGAAGAGGACGCCGGCTCTGGCTGCCCGCAGCCTTCGAGAGGAGAAGGTGCCTGAGAAGCGCGGCGTCGGCGTGGGTCCCGCGCTGGCATGCTTCGCGAGCGCCCGCTGCAAGTGCGAGAAAACCCGCGGTTTCTCCAGATACAGTTAAACTGTTAGCTCTCTCTCTAGGAGTCTCAGAAGATGAAACAGTCTCATACCAGGAAAGCGAAATCCCTGGAGGTGAAGCCCCTCCACCCATGTAACGGTTAATACTGTATATGATTCACTGTGTCTATTTGCCATTGTCTAGTAAGATATTCACCAAGCCAGCAATTCAGTTGATCTTCAACTCAACCAATGAATTGCCTGTCACAACGTGTGAGGGTACCAACTTGAGACTGCAATTTTTTTCTATGAGTCTAGTTACCAGGCAGTGTAGTTAGCTGATTGCTGATAGTACCAATCACTAACCACACGGCCAGGTAAAAAGATTTGGGAATTCACCCAAATGAGCTGCCTGTGCATCATCAATGTGTGTGGGGAAGAGGGGTGTTGGAAAATGCTGATTTCATCCATTGCCTATTAATTGCTCAGCCAAAATTTAAAAATCAACATTTTAGCTACTAAGAATACAGTGTATGTAATGTGTATGTATGTGGGTTTTTTTTTTTTCCCAATATTCCTTCAGGCTCTTAACGAAAATTTTAGATATAATGGGGAATATTATTTTTTTCTTAGCTGATTGATGTATGTTATTATATGAACATGTGATTATTAACTTCTTGAGACTATATTGTTACTAATATTTTGAAACAATAAAGTGCCATAAAGACATAAATTGTGGTTATTGTCATGTGTCCATTTCCTTTGCTAAATTGGCTTTATGATGTCCATCTCAGTTCCTGCCACAGTAATCTTAACTTTTCTATCAATGAAGTGGTTAAGTTGTTCCTGCCATGACAAAAATCTCCCGGGAAAGCTATTCACACACACACACTTGTTAATACTTTTATAAGAATACATTAACAAAATTTTTCATACTTTTTTTTTCTGTGAAGGGGCTCTGTCCATTCATTAAGATATATCCCTTCTTTTAAGTCATCATTTACAACTGTTGCAGTCTATGCAACTTTTAGTGGGAGTGATTAGTAAATGCAGTTACACTTAAAATCCAGATTGTTTCCTAAGATTTAAAGGATTCAGAATTTTAAAATCACACAAACTATACACATGGGCATATATCTGCCCAGTTCAGGTCTCTAGCTCCCAAGGGCTAGGCTTTCAGCCATGAATTCTCCAACGCAACGTTCTCAGAACTTCCACGTAGCAGGTGCTGTCCCTGGCAATCAGGTTCGGAAGGCGGTATTGGGGTGATGGGGCTGAGGAATTTACAGTTTATTTAGCTATTTTTGGCGGGGGAGGGGAGAGGATGTGGCAGGCCCACTGAGGATATAAGAAGCTAAAGTACTCCCCCACTGACTCCAACAGGACACAACCCAAAGTGTATGTTTTGACTCTTCCCTATCTACTCCAAGGTTTGGACTGGTCCCAAAACCTGATCACCACAGGAGTGGGCTTCCGACGGCCCCCACGCGCGTGGTGGATCCCAACACCTACCTAGGAAACCGAAGGCTGCCGGCAGGGGCTGGTACCAACTTGGCGGTTCTCGGAGGGGCGGGATGGGGGCGGGGCTGGGGGAGAGGCGAGGACGCTTGGAGGAGCGTCCTCAGTTGCCATGGAAACGGGACCCAGCGAAGAACCTAGCGGCCGAAAGGAGTCCCAGGAAATTTGCCCCCCGGGATTACTGGTATTTGCCGGCTCCTCAGAACAAGATGCCAACTTGGCTAAGCAGTTCTGGATCTCGGCGTCGATGTATCCCCCTAGCGAATCTCAGCTGGTGCTGCGCAGAGACAGCAGTCAGCGTCTGCCGGTGGCGCGGCGCCGGAGGAGCAGAGGGTCTGGTGAGTAGAGTAGTGGCCTCCTGTCAGTCACATCTGCCTCCACCGTAACCGGCCTGCAGATACCAGAGCCCCTTCCAGGAGAAATTGCAGTGGTATATACAAATAGTTACAGGTACACACAAATACATGTATAGTTCCTGAACCCTTCCAACAACCCTTCCACCCGAAAAGGATCAGTAGTATATTTGTTACATCTAAACACACATAAGTTTCCCTTAAATTATAGCATCTATTTGGTAAACAATATAGAATAATCTGAGGAAATGCTATTTGTTGGCTGAAAGGATAGTTTACACAGTTGAATTCAAATACACAGTTGAATTCAAACATGAAAAGCCCTGGAGAAAGATGAAGGTGGAGTCAACATTACTAATGAACTTCCTGGACCTGGAAGCCCCTAGTGAGGCCTAGAATGTGGAAACTGTTATGCAATTGTTATGGTATAAAAAAATTCAAACGCCTTTAATGTTGTGGTCTTTTCCAATGATTTCTTTACTTCCCTTTTGTATTTTTTAGAGAACAGTCACTCCTCGCAGTCTTCTCACCTTGTGAGTAACAACAGTAAGTACCAAGTTTTATGCCTTTCAGCATTCTGACTCCTAGGTTCATCAGAAAATAGGCAATAAGTACAAGGGTACTACTTTACACTGTGGTATAACTTTCTGAATTGCACACCTAAGTCCCTGCTGAGGGACCACCCTGTTTATCCAGAGGACAATGCCTAAATTTCTTTAACAGTTTGAACAGGAATGTAGAAATTGGAATCTCTGATCCTGCAGATATTTTCTCTTTTGAGACCTTTTCTTGTCTCTGGACTAGAGCTTACTCATCATCTAAAGAGATTAGAGGTTCCCTGCAGCCATAGCTAATTCATTCAGTCTCTAAATATTTGGAAATCTGGTTTATAAAGTTTCAATACACCACATGTACTTTTGTTTACCTTCCTACTCTATGTATTCCCTTTCAACCTGTATCCAATTTTATATCAATTTTAGTATAAAATCATGATAAAATTATTTCAGATTGAATTTGACTTTATTCCCTCTAGAAAATAGAAACATCTTTGCCGAAGCCCTGAAGATACAGGAATCTGAGGAGAAAGTAAAGTATCTCCAAAAGGTAGGCCAATATTTCAGAAGGTCATCTGCTTGTCATTAAATGTCTAAATAATCTTGACTTTTTAAACACATGCATATTTAAACATCTGCTACTTCTCGTGCATCAGCTTGAGCAAATTAAGGAAAACCTTTATTAGAATTTCAATTGAAAATTAAATTCTATTCAACATTGGCTATTATCAATCTCAGCAAAAGCCCAAGAATGTATAGGAACAACAGAACCAGAGAGAAACAGAAAGAGGTAGAGTCACACACTTTCCATCCAGTAAGGTCCCCAACCATATACAGTGTTCTGAGAACAGAAATAGCATAAGAGGCCAGGTGCAGCAGCACACACCTACAATCCCAGTGCTTTGGGAGACCTAGGCAGGAGGATCCCTTGAGGCCAGGAATTCAAGACCAGCCTGGGCTACATAGTAAGACCTCTATCTCTACAAAAAAAAATTTTTTTTAATTTGCCAGGCCTGCTGGTGCATACCTGTAGTCCAAGCTACTTGCGAGGCTGAGGCAGAAGGATCCTTTGAGTCCAGAAATTCAAGGCTGCCGTGAGCTATGAGCTCACCACTGCACTTCAGCCTGGGCGGCAGAGTGAGACACTGTCTTAAAAAAAAAACATAAGAACAGGAAAAATCAAATAGAATTGATTGTCTTAATAGGTCAAAATTAAATGATCAGAGGAATGAGTCTGTCATCTAGACCTGTTTTGACTAAAGGCTGGAATTAAACACATTGGTGTAGTCAAATCAGCTGAGCACACTAGTCTTTTTGGCAATATCCTTTGTTTGCTTTTCATGATACAGGCATGGCCTTTAACTCAGCAATTAATACAGTGATTTATAGAAATATTTTGTTTGATTAATGGATAAAGTACACTCCTGTAACTTTTCCTATACTGTAAAAGCAAAGATAGAGGATTCATTTTGGCTGAATATCTTTAATCATTGGACATATTGGCAAACTCTGAAAGACTTATCGGGAATTCTACATAAATTACAAAACAATGCATTTGAGTTTGTTGATCACATTAATTCACTTTGTGGACTACTGGTGATTCCCTCAAACAAATTAGGTAATTAGAAATAGTCAGCATTTTATTCTCTCTTTAGAATATTATGTACTGTATATTTATATCCAGACTATAGGGAAGGGAAAAGCTTAATTTTCAGTGAATTAAAAATCATTAAAAGTCAACTTCAGTGCTTTTGGAATTTAATTTTCATTTTATTTCATTTTAAGAAAGGATTCAAAATAAAAGGTTAAAGACAAACTATTATAATACATTTCTATCAGCTTTTATCAAACAATAAAACAATATGATGTGAATTACCAGTGGAGGTTATGCTGATAGACTCTTAGGCTAATAATCTCAGAACTGGTTTCCTTGTCTTGGCTCCTTCTATAAATTCATATTAATTACTAAATTCCACAGATATTTATCGAGAACCTGCAAGTGCTATACTAGCTGCTGGGGATCCAAAGATAAGATGTGGTCCCTGATCTCAAGGAGTTTACAATCCAGTGGAGGAGACAGCCAATTAAGTCAATAATTATTATGTATTATAATATGATAGATGTATGCACATAATACTATGAGAACACATTGAGGGACATCAAAATCAGGTGTAACAAATCAAGAAAGCTTCCCAGAGGTGCTGGGTTTTAGAGGATTTATAGTTTATTAGACAAAGAATATGCAAAGCAATCCCTCACAATGTATTAGTTGTCTTCCTAAAATCCAAATATGATTGTACTAGCCCTCCTGCTTTTTTTTCCCCCATGGCTGCCCATTTCCTTTACAAGCTCAAGGCCAAACTCCTTAGCATGTTCGAATTCCTTTCCAATCCAACCCTAACCTGTCTTCTCCTACCACTCTCCCCACTTTCTCCTATGCTCTCACCCCAACTCTGTATAGTTGGATCTCAACCACATAGGCCAAGGAACACTGTTTACCCCTTCACATATATGCTCGCAAAGTGACGAATAGGAAAAGTATATTTTTGTTATACCTAAACATGCATAGTATCTGCCAAATTCACATTAAGCCTAGTGGTTCTGCATTGCAATATAGAAGATGATTCCATTTGTTAAGAGTAGAAGACAAGAGGCCTAACAAAACAGTAAGGCGGTGGGAAAGAAAGAGAAGTTACTGCAACTGCCTTCTTAGTATATGGGGAAACTTAGTCAGTACTATCTAGTACAGTTCAATTTGAACAATGCCAAAATACAAAAAGGCAACCAAGAGAATCCTGAAATAACTGAATGCTCTAATAGATATCCTGAGATAATATAATGTAGTATTCATAACCAATTATTGAATGTATATTAGGTACTATACACTAAACTAAGTAATTGACATACATTAACTTATATACTCCTTAAAATAGCCCATTATGATTATCACCATTTG
The DNA here is from genome assembly GCF_000951045.1 of Mandrillus leucophaeus. Taxonomy (NCBI): domain Eukaryota; kingdom Metazoa; phylum Chordata; class Mammalia; order Primates; family Cercopithecidae; genus Mandrillus; species Mandrillus leucophaeus. Next base: position 1,093,211 of record NW_012101721.1, read on the forward strand.
GCCAAACAAGGCCTACAATGATTTTCCAAAGTCCCCACAACTGGTAAGTGGCAGAGCAGATTCAAAGCCTGCAATCCTAACTCCAAAGTCCATGAAATTAATCCCATAATAGATTTGTTGTATCATAATGATTGCTGACTATGGCATTGTTCAGGTATGCTGCCAAATATTCTAAAATTCAAAACTATGGTATGAATACAAACGTGAGAAACACTGTTCCCAGTTCTGGAACTATAAGCTGGTTCTTCATTCTGCAGTGCACTTTCATGTATCCGCCTGAAATGTTCTTCCCCATCTACCTGCAAGGCCTAACTCAAATGCCAGCTTCCGTGAAGCCTTCTCAGGGATTATCCAGAGACTAGCAGAATAAATAGATTTCTTCTCTGTGCTCCCACAGCAAGCCACATATCCTTTCTCATAGTATTTGTACAGTCTCTGAGGTGTATTGCAGGTCATTGTGTATGTTTATCTCTTTCCTCCTAGATTACAGGCACCACAGTGTAGTAGATTTTGGAGACAACAAGATGGGTTTGGAAGCCTAACTCTGCCACTTACTATTTGTGTGACCTTGAGCAACCAGTTTAACTCCTGGGATGCTCAGCTTCCTCATATATAAAAGAGAAAATGATTTTTTTTAAATATCCACCTCATAGAGTTGATATAAGGTATGTGAAGCGCCTGGCCACAGTTTACCCTCAACGAATGCATTCTATAAAGGCAGGGGTCATGTCTTATTGGTTAACCTAGTGCCTTTTTGGTTATTGAAACTCAGTAAATCTTTGTTTATTGAATAAATAAATGCATAATTAAATGAATAAAAGAGTAAATGAAGGCCCTATATACTGATATTTCAATTTTGTTTAGCTTTTTCTGCATAGACTCATCTGGCAAATTTTTCAAGGCTGATAATCTTTACAAGAATACGCCCAAAATCTAATCTGTTAGCACATCACCTCTCTCCCTAGTTCTGCTTTATCTCATGGGTTATGGATATAATGGGAGGAAACGCGACTTCTTGTAATTATTGAAACAGAATCTGGTTTTGGATACCACTTTTTTTCTAAGTTGATAATGTTGTCTCTGCATTGCTGCCACCACCATTCTAGAATTTTTAGCTTGATGTTAGAAAATAGATGAGGATAGGGTATCTTTTTAACTAACAAAACATTTACAATGATCTATTTAAGAGAATCTTCTACATGTTTTGAACAAATGCATTAATAAGTAAATTCCAGGTATAATTTTCATCTCAAATTGGGAAAAAACATTACCCATAAATTCTCTTTAAGGTTTATTCTTCCACTTTCTCCTTAAAATTAATGAAAATCTAGAATTTAATTTCTCTCCTGAAAGTACCTTTATAACCCTCTCTCCTCAATGGATATTGATTTTTCAGTTGTTACAGTTTTTTACACTTGAATATTATTCTCCATTTTGGAATATTTTCCAGGTATACATTATAACAAATGCTTTTGGTTAGTGATCAAAATGCTATTAATCACAACTGCTATTTCTGTGATGGATATCCATGGCAGGAAATCAAAAACAATTGAGCCTGTCAAGATTAAATGGCTTACTATGTCCATAAAGCAAACCTCACAGCACTGCACTGGACCATTATTCTTCCTTTGAGAGTTCTAAAGTAGTCTGAAAACATTATAATAAGTGGATAGTCAGCTAATTCTTTGAAATCATAAAACTAATTTGCTTTTTAGTTTTGCCACCTTTAAGAAAGCTCTTTAGCTGATTATCTCTTTATGAAAAGAATTATAAATAATTCATTGCTGGGAGAAGGAAGAAGAGGTCAGAGCAGTATTTGAAGGCATATTTGTAAATGACATATTTGGAAATGATCTGTAATCATAGTTTTAACATGAATGAATATAAACCAAAGGTTTTTACAGGGAAAATATGCAATCTGCAGAACAACATCCCAGGCATGCTCCTTATTTGGGAATGGGGTTTTAATCTGTTCTATTACACTTTCTACACAACCAATAATGTCCATAGTATAAGTCTTCCTCGAAAGTTTGTTATATGGCACTTCCTTGAACCAGAAGCAAGTTATGCTATGATGAGAACATTACAGTAGTCCTCCTTCCCATGATTTCACTTTGCTTGGTTTCAGTCAACCATGATTCAAAAATATTAAATGAAAAATTCTTGAAATAAGTAATCCATAAGTTTTAAATTGTTCGCCCTTCTGAGAGTGTGATGAAATCCTGTGCCATCTCACTTGGGATATGAATCATCCCTTGGTCCAGTGGATCCATGCTGTAAACACTACATGCCTGTTAGTGACTTAGTAACCGAGAGAGAGATCACATTCACATAACTTTTATTACAGTATATTGTTATGTGCTCTGTTTTATTATTAGTTATTATTGTTAATCTCTTACTGCATCTAATTTACAAATTAAACTTTATCATAGGTAGTATATATAAGGGAAAACATAGTATGTCTAGAATTCGGTACCATCTGCAGTTGCAGGCAACCACTGAGGGTCTTGGAATCCCATCTACCAGCATTGCCCTTTAAATGAAATTCATGCTGCAGCCATTTTGAACTACAAGTGTGTAGTTCCAAGAACCCAACAAAGTGTTTCATTTTTCTGTGACATTGAACCTACAGTTTCTTCTGCCTGGAAATGCCTTTCTCCCATTTCTTCCCACTTAGCTAATACCTACTTGTATTGAACTGTAATCTGTATTCTCAGAAGAAAAAAAAAAAGTCTTAGAACTTCAAAAGGTTGTATTTTTAGACACTGAGTCATGAAAGTGGAAAACTTTTTAACATTATCAACTGTTGGATTATCACTTTCAAAGAAGTGAAAGGGATACTTTGAATCATTATAAGTCAACTTCAGAGAACCAAAGCAAAAATTGTAGGGAATTTCCTCAGTGTCATTGCCAAGATGCTCAGATAAAAGAAAATCCTCTTTTGTGTCAAAATGATAGGGATCGACTTCCGAGACAAACCTAAAATTTCTCAGTGTTACCTGGCTTTTAGTTTTGCTTTCCCACCCTAATATAATATTTATAAAATTCCTTTTCCTCCATAAAAGAAATACCAATAGGAAGTGGTGGATTTTCCCTTCACCAGTAAAGGATGTTTAGTCATTTAAATTATTGTTCTTCTCTTCCTAATTTGTCAAAGCATTCAAGTGGAAAAGTCATAAAAACAGACTGTGCATTTATAGTAACAAGCAAATACTTTGATAGTAAATGATAATTAAAAGATTATATTAATGTACATACGTTTTATGCTTTTATATCATCCATAAGTACCACTTTGTTTTCAAGTTATTCAATGTTGGGGAACATTTTCAGTCGATAGATGAGGTTCCCCTCTAAATCTTATTTAGTAACATCTACAGTCTGTAAAATCATAATTAGGAAAGGAATGAGATGTGGGATCAAATAGCTGAATTTGGCTACTCTGGGCACACTGCCTATGTGGTAGCCCTGCTCTGCAAAGAGTAGTTAAAAAAAATTTTTTTTTTGCTGAATTCATTTGTCCCATATAGACCCAGCCTCAGAGTTCTATAGGGACATACCCCAAATGCATCTCTTCCTCATTTTTCCAGAGATCTGTGTATTATATCTTCTATACATTTCACCTTAAGAACAAAATGAAAAACACTTTAAACGCTGAGCTAATATTGGGCAAGGATCCACATTTATTATCTGTTCATAAAAACATAATTAAATGAAACTATTAAATGCAAAATGAAGCAAAAAAGGATCATGTACATTTTTCCTTTTTTAAATTAATGCAGAACTATCTATTTAGTTCCACTTACATGAATCCTTATTGTTCAAATTAGTAAACACTTTATAAGCAGCAGGACAAATCAAATCGAGTTTATTGAAGAACTGGAGTGAGTCTGTGGATCAGGTAACTCAGAGAATAACCATGACACATCTGAAATTAAAGCCATTATCCACCCTTGTACTTTGCCTCTATCTAAGGCAAGATGAAAATGTTCTTAGGCAATTATATCAGAGCTAGATAATAAATGATTGATGTATCTATATTTACTTCACTTTATCATTTTCTGTGATAATGTATTCTAGTCACATAAAGTGTGGTCAAGAAAGCCTCAGAGTCTGATGACATAGTCATTTGTCTAGTTCACTCTTGAAATTGAACAGTTCCCAAGCCACTGTATTGGCAATATAGTAAGACCCTCATTATTCATGGATTCCTTATGTGCAAATTTGCCTACTAGCTATAGTTTATTCACAACCCCAAAATCAATACCCATGGCACTTGCATGGTCATTTGCAGACATGCAGAAAGTGGTAAAAAAAAAAAAAAAAAA
>NW_012101721.1:1097840-1113539 GCF_000951045.1 Mandrillus leucophaeus
GCTGAGGTTGAACAAGGTGATGCTTTGCCTTTGTGTTTCACTCTCATAACTCCAAACAAGAGTCTTTTTGTTATTTCATGCTAAGCGTTTTTTGTTTGTTTGTTTGTTTGGGTTTTTTTGCTCTTTTTTGGTGATTTGCTGTTTAAAATGGCCTTGAAGTACTGATGTTCCTAAGTGCAAGAAGGTTGTGACGTGCCTTCTGCATAAAATATGTGCATTAGATAAGCTTTGTTCAGGCATGAGTTACAGTGCTATTATCATGAGTTTAATATTGATAAATCAACAGTATATTTTAAGGTGTCTTTAAACAGAAACACACATAAAACAAGGTTATATATTGTTCCATTGATGAAACATTATGACCAGCGGCTGGCAGGAACCTAGGAGGAATGGTTTAGTATTCACTGATTCAGTGTTTGTGGTGACATTCTAGAACATAACTATGACAAACAATGAGAATCAACTGTACTCCTAAAACTGGTTGAATCGCAGTTTAATATACCAAGACTTTCACTATCTGCCTCCTGCCATACCTCCCCAGCCTCATCTACCCACCATCCCCCTTAAGTACAATTCATATTATAGCCATTTTGAACCACTTATAGTTCCAAGAACCCACCAAGGAGTTCTGTGACGTTAAACCTACAGTTTCTTCTGCCTGAAATGCCTTTCTCCCATTTCTTCCCATTTAGCTAATACCTACAATTAGCTGTTTACAGTTCAATAGTCATAGTCAAGCCTTTTCTCACCCTCACATATCTCCAAGTCTGATATAAATGCCTCTTTCTTTAATTCTGTAGGACCCCAGGCATCCCCCTGTCATCATCCTTGAAATATAGTACTGTGGTGTCATTGATCTGTTTCTCCTGTAGCTTCCAAAGTTCCTTAAGGTGAAGGACCATGGGTTTTTTGACATTATAGTCACAGAGCCTAACAAATAGGTGTTATTTGACCCACCAAATAAATGTTATGAATGAATAAATGGATTATCTAACTTGTCTGCACCAAATTCTGCATGATAGCCCAGTTCCTCGAGCTACGTGTCATATGAAGTATTCATTTAATAGGAAAACTTGCAAGAATATATTAACCAAGACCCAGAGGCCTCACAGACTCATAGGTGCTGAACAGACATGCAGTCAGTTGAGCAAAAGGATGTGGGAGCAACAGACAAGAATGGAAGTACATTGTGCTCTGTAGGTCACAGAAGAAAGTCACAGTAGATGAGCAGAGCATTGCATGTTCTCCAAAGGAAGTGATTCCAGAAAAATTTGATAGAAGTTTAAAAACATCATGCCAAGGTTTAACAGCATGTAAGAGAAACCCTGCCATGGGCATTGGAATGTAGGGTCAGGAGTGGAAAATAGAGCAGAACCCCTGTCCCAGAGAATCTGGAATGCTAGACAAGAAATTGAGACGAGGAATTGGACACAGGGGACAAGATAATATTCCATATACTGGAACTTTGGTACCAAAGAGATGCTTGGCCAGAAAAGGAAGGAAAGAAAGCAGCATACTGGAAGCATATACCCTTCTCCCAACTCCAATCACATTGCTTTGTGTTTGTGTCATTCCTTACTGCCATATGCAGAAAACCCAGAAAGTTTAGAACCATCAATACAGGAGACAAATTGACCTAACTATGATTATTTTGACTTTCTTGGCCAAGTCAAAAAAATATTCAAAAATCTATTTACAAACAGTTGATTTTATTGTTGATATAAGCTTTGACGAATAGCTTTTTAAAGAAAATGTGCATATTTTCTTTTTCTTTTTTCTTTTTTTTATTTTTTAGACAAGGTCTCACTCTGTCACCCAGAATGAAGTGCAGTGGCATGATCATGGCTCACTGCAGCCTCAACTTTCTTGGGTTCAAGTGATTCTCCCACCTCAGCCTCAGCCTCCAAAGTTTTTGGGACTACAGGTGCACCCCACCACATCCAGCTACATTTTTTGTATTTTTTGTAGAGGGAGGGTTTTGCCATGTTGCCCAGGCTGGTCTTGAACTCTTGAGCTCAAGCAATTTGCCCACCTCGGCCTCCCAAAATGCTGACATTACAGGCGTGAGCCACCACACATAACAGGAAAATGTGCATATTTTCATTGTAACAGTAATTTAGCAATTTGTTTAAAAAAAAACCCTAAAAGTTATTTAGGATAAACTTTGAAACTTTTATTATAAAGGACACATTTTTGGAGCACTGAATAACTAAAAATAGAAAAAAGATAGTTCTTAATTATGGTTACGTTTTATATATTATCTTTGCATTCTCTGGAGTTTCTGGTCATAAATGCTGCCAATAGATAAAATAGCTGGTAGTATAAGTGTAGACATTAGTCTGTATGTGTGAAGTTGGATTGGACATTGTTTAGGTTTTACTCCAGACATGTAGGCACCCTGCACTGAAATCATGGAGCCGAGTTGAACTTTACAGAATGTTGGCCAGAAGCAACTGAAAACTCTGTAGGCTTCAAAAGAAATCTAGGCAAGTTAGAGGTCAACACTGAAAAGGCAATGTCAAGTTCAAGCAAGAAGGGCCAAGCAAAGCCACAAACAGTAAAATGAATCATGGGCCCAAAGGATGGGAGAATTTTACTTGGAAGAATTGTGCAAGATTCATTCAACAAATATTTATTGAGCACTTCTATGTGCCTGGCACTGTGCTAGGCACTGGAGTACAATGATGAACAACAACAAAACATGTTTTAACCCATTTCCCATTTAGAAAATAAAAGTGCAGCTCGCTGCCAGCACACTGTTCTCGGGGCAAATGGGAAATGGGTCAAAGATACGAACTCTGCCCTTATATGAAATTTGGAGTCTAATCAGGGAGAGAAATATTTCTGAAAGAATTACAGCGATGTTAGGATAATTTAATAGGGTGGTATTGATCCAATCAAGGGAATCAGGGAGGATTTCTACAAAGATTAACCAGACTAAGATTTAAAGGAAGAACAGGCATTAACTAGGTCAGAAAGACAGGGTGGAGGGAACATTGGAAGAGCATTCCAGACAGCGAAAACAGCACGTGCAAAGCCCCTGTGCTGGGAACAGGCACCGCGCATGTCAAAAGCTGAATGGCTAATGCGGTAATGTGGGAGGAAGGTTAGGCTCCAGTAAGAACAGTAAGAAGACACTGAAGGGTTTAAATTGGGGAATGAGAATATCACATTTGCTTGAGAAAGATCAGCAGATTGTAATATGGAGAATGTATTGAAAGTGGCCAGAGCAGAAGTGGAAAAACGACTGGTGGCCATCACAAAACTTCAGTCGGGAGGTGATGCAATGTGATTTAGGATCATGCAGGTAGATGAGAAAGACCAGATAGATTGAAGGGATAGTTAGGAAGTAAAATAACTAGTAATTAGGGTTATATACTAGATATGGAAGGTGAGGTACAGCAAAGTATCAAAGATAACTCAGTTTTCTAGCGGCTTGTATAACAGGATGGGTAGTGTCATTCTCTGAAACAAGAAACATTAGATGAAGATCAGGTTTGGGGGTTTGTAGGGGAGGGACTACAAGTTTAGTTTAGACTTATCTAGTTTGAGATGCCTTTGAGAAAAGCAAGTGAACTGTCAGGCCTGTGAATATATGGGTTAGAAACTCAAAGAAGAAGTACGAGCCAGAGAAGAAGTTTGAGGTGATCTGTGTGGGGAATCCCTAACCTCTCCTTCTTAAGTCCTTATGGGCAGAATAGGAAAGACATATCTGAAAGATGAGGTCAGTATCATTCACCCACTCATCATGTCTGTATAACCAGCAACAATGAAAATCTTCAAGACTCAGTAGTCTTTGCCAAGGAAGAGCTTTGATAATTATTGCAAACTGAATCATCAATAACATATAATTCAATCATATAGAGTTATCCTCAATATATGTATACTTTGTTGAATTTTAAAATGCAGTGTTCGTTTTATGCTCATATTTTCTCAATATTAAAATACAAATCTCACTTATTACTTTTTTAAGATAAGTACCTTTTAAAGCAATATTAAAGCAGTTTTTAAAATCACTTATACTGCTCTGCATGCATTTTGTCTGTGCATAAATGTTTTAAAATCTACATTCTTCAGGCAATTATTATCGGTAAAATATATGTAACAGAACTAAGAAAATATATGTAACAGAACCAAGAAAATACACATTTTTTTCTCACAACAGATAAATTCATACTTGATTGAAATCTGCATTTAAGAAAAATTGTATCGACTCCCTCTTATGTAATGACTAATTTTTTTCTCATTTTAGTAAGTTGTTATTTTTCAAATGAAAAGTATATATGTCAGACCTAGGAACTGAGCCAAGATCAAGCAATTTCCAGGAGGTATAGAAAGGTGCTTAGATCTGCATCTTTTTCCTGCAAGTCAGCATTCTTCCTTTCTCTGATTAATAACCCTCTAACATCTTCCATCCACTCCCATAGATTACTATAGTTAGGTCTATCTTTTAAAATCAGATTATACTGGAGAAAGCCTTCTCACTGATTATTCAGCCTGTCTTTTAAAGCATATAGTAGATAATTTGAGGTCCAACAGTTCTGTATCTTATTATTAGAGTAGATATAAATTTCCTATATGGTAGTTGTAGAATCAACATAGCAGATCTCAGTTAATAAGCACAGGGAATGGTAGTAAATTCATAGAGTCAATTCGTAGTTGAAGCATTCTGTTATCAAAATCAGCAAGCCAAGGTGCATACTGCTTTTTGAAACCATGCCCAAATGTGAGACTTTTTAAAACAATAAATGGATAAAAACCTTACGCCAATCATAATTCTCACCTTCCTCATGATTACATTTGTAACATAAAAATGAAATGGAACCCACTGAGGAGTCAGATTCTTTCTGAATATGAACTGAAATTCCCTAGTACACCTATAGACAGTTAACTCTCAACCGCTGGGATAGAATTAAAAATTAAGGCTAGGTATGGTGGCTTATGCCTGTAATCCCAGCACTTCAGGAGGCTGACCAAAGTGGGAGAATGGCTTGAGCCCAGGAGTTCAAGACCAGCCTAGGCAACATAGGGAGACCTCATCTCTACCCCCCGCCAAAAAATTCATTTTTTAATTAACTAGGTGTGGTGGCATGTGCCTGTGGTCCCAGCTACTCGGGAGGCTGAGGTGGGAGGATTGCTTGAGCCCAGGAGGCAGGAGGTGGAGGTAGCAGTGAGCCCTGATCATGCCACTGCACTTCCACCTGAGTGGCAGAGCAAGACCTTGTCTCAAAAAAAAAAAAAAAAAATTAAATTCTGGAGCCTCAAGGAAATAAAAATCAGATAATGTTCTCAATTTCTGTCAAACCATAGAACCTCGGCTCTGCCTAGGTAATATTCTGAATTTGGAATGTAATTCCCATTTTACAATTAATTTATAATTTAAAATCCTTGCATAAATATTTCATTTACACTACGATCTTAGAAAGCTCCTCGGTTTATAAATACCACTATAATTCAACTATCTTTACCCTTTAGCCACATTTTGCAAAGAGCCACATGATACCTTTAACTAAGTAAATTAACTGTGATCAAGGCTGAGCTCAAGCTGGATTAGCTCCACCTGCTGTATTCTAATAAGCAAGCATTTTCTATGAGAATAAGAATGTTTCTGTGAGAGCAGAGAATATATTTTTCTTCTTCACCATGGTTAATAACTCATTTTTAGAGTAAAGACTGAATGAAGAAACCATTCTGTCACTGTGTGTGTGTGTGTGTGTGTGTGTGTTTGAAGTCTGTGTGTTTGAAGTGTGGCAAAAGAAGCACAGGAAATGACGTCCAACAGAACTGGAAATGAGTTTGAATCCTTGGCTCTGCCAGTTACTAGTTAGTTAAGTGACCCTGATAAAAGTTGTTCATTTTTACATGGTTGAGTTTCTTCTACCTGTAAAGAGGTAATAATAGTAATGCCCACCTCACTGTGCTATAAAGATTAAATTAGGTAACCTATAAGGAACTCACACAACGCCCAACATCTAGTAGTTACTCAGTGAAAATTTGTTTTTATCTTCTCTGCTTCCCCTTCTTCCTTTTTTTTCAATCCTTTTTTTCAATTCAAATCATGATTGAAAAATAAAATTTTAGCAGGTTCAAAATAAGCATTAGTATTAAATGGAAATGCTTTGACTAAAAGGGTAACTCTCAAAGGATGATGACTAGATTACTAAAGGCATGATCACTCAAGTATCCACATCCTGATTAAAAGACACAAGATTGGCTTGCTCATAGTGTTAAAATGAGACTCATATTATTTTCCCTTAATCATATATATATATATATTTTTAGATGGAGTCTCGCTCTGTTGCCCAGGCTGGAGTGCAGTGGCACGATCTTGGCTCACTGTAACCTCTGCCTCCCAGGTTCAAGCGATTCTCCTGCCTCAGCCTCCTGAGTAGCTAGGACTGCAGGTGTGCACCACCATGCCCAGTTAATTTTGTATTTTTAGTACAGACGGGGTTTCACCATGTTGGCCAGGATGGTCTCGATCACCTGACCTTGTGATCCACCCACCTCAGCCTCCCAAAGTGCTGGGATTACAGGCATGAGCCACCGTGCCCGGCCCCCTTAATCATATCTTTAGTTATTGCCTGCAAAAAGAAAAATTACCACTGAAGTTATATTTTGAAATTTCAAACACAAAGCAGAAATGTGTGGGCAAAGTTAATTAACCCTTTGTAGGTAAATAAAAAGTAATTAAATTTATCATGATGCCTCCCTCAACAAGTGTAGATTAAAAGGTGAACGTCATAATGATCCTGAAAGTCTAGAAGTGGTCTCAAATATAACCCCATCGGAAATCAACTGGGAAAGGAATTTTCAACCATTTACTTGCTTTACAACACTTGTCAGAAACCTATGAAAAGGCTAAATTACTGAAGCTGAGGCACTATTGGAAGTGATGAGTAATACAGTGACTATACTCAAGTTAACCCTAGATGAACCCAATTGATTAGTCAATGGTAATCGAAATTAGTTGAGGTGATAGAGATGGTCCTACTCTGCATAGGCCTATAGGTTTTTTGCCTGTTTCCTTTTTGTGTTTGGTAGATAAAATGGCCTATTTGTTATTTCTTAATTCTTTTGGTAAGTTTATTTTCTCTAGGAAATTTTTCATTTCATCTGTATGTTCAAATTTACTGGTGCAAAAGACTCATAGTGTTTTTAACACCTTTTTCATCTCTGCTGTAGCTCTAGTTATTACCTCTTTTCATTTCTAATCATTTGTATCTTTTTTCATAAGTAATTATGCCAAAGTATTATCTATTTTAATAGTCTTTTCAAAAAAACCAACATTTAGCTTGATTGTCCTCTATCTTTTTTTTTTGTCTAGTTATCCATAGTTGATTTTTATTACTTCTTCCTTCAACTTTGGGTTAGTTCTTTTCCTTCTAACTTCCTTCTCTTTTCACTTTGTTTCTTAACTTTCCACTTTCTTTCCTAATATACAAATTTAAAACTATAAATATACCTCAATGTTCTATTTAGCTACATCTCATAAGCTATATAGTATTTTCATTATTATTCCATTTTAAGTATTTTACATTTCTATTCAGATTTCTAATTTGTCCTATTAATTATTTAGAAGTATGCTTTTTAATTTTCAGTGTATGAGGTCTTTTTAACGGTTTTTATTTCTAACTTAATTATATTGAGGTAAAAAACAAAGTGCCTATCTTCCACTAAATCAAGTTCAAATAGAGATATCTTTATGTCAAGGTTCTCAATATCCCATTAACCCGTCCTACCCTTCATCTCTCCAGTCCTCAAAGCACACACCTTGGCCGGGCGCGGTGGCTCAAGCCTGTAATCCCAGCACTTTGGGAGGCCGAGACGGGCGGATCACAAGGTCAGGAGATCGAGACCACCCTGGCTAACATGGTGAAACCCCGTCTCTACTAAAAAATACAAAAAACTAGCCGGGCGAGGTGGCGGGCGCCTGTAGTCCCAGTTACTCCGGAGGCTGAGGCAGGAGAATGGCGTAAACCCGGGAGGCGGAGCTTGCAGTGAGCTGAGTTCCGGCCACTGCACTCCAGCCTGGGGGACAGAGACTCCGTCTCAAAAAAAAAAAAAAAAAAGCACACACCTTGATTCAGTCAAGCAAGGCTTATCACCATGATCTTCATTTATTTTTAAGTGGACTGCTATCTTCTTTTCATCCCTGTGTATAGTTTTTTAAACAATTTCAATTGTTTTTTTTTTTTTTTTAGATTCAGGGCATACACATGCAGACTTGTTACATGGGAATACTGTGCGATGTGGGTATGAATGATCCTGTCACCCAGGTAGTGTGCATAGTACCCAATAGGTAGCTTTTCAGCCCTTGTGCCCCTTCCTTCCTAACCCCTCTAGTAGTCCTCAGCATTTATTGCTCCCATCTTTATGTCCATGTGCATCCAATGCTTAGCTCCCACTTATAAGTGAGAACATGTGGCATTTGGTTTTCTCTTCCTGCTTTATTTCATTTAGGATCATGGCCTCCAGTTGCATCCATGTTGTTGCAATGGACATGCTTTTGATTCTTTTTATGGTTGTATAGTATTCCATAGTGTATATGTACCACATTTCCATTATCCAGTCCACTGTTGATGAGGACCTAGCTTGATTCCATGCCTTTGTGCATAATGTTTGTTATAATCATTTTAACCTAGCCCACAGCTTCTTTTTAAGTCCATAGATCATTTATTTTGGAGCTTCTTTAAGGTCTTCTGAAATTTTTACATGTTTAAAATATCAAAACTTACATTAATATTTTAGATTTAGCAGTTGGATTTATGTAAACATCATTTCCTTTGTGTATTTTTTCACATTTTCTGATGTCTATACCATGTACATATATTGCACTTATAGTCAATGGAAAGAATTTTAAATGTTTTTAAATTCTCATTTGAGTTAAAACATTTCCCTCAGTATTTCTTAGTCTATCTTCTTAATGTTTTTTTCTCTCCAACTATCTGCTCCTCTCCCTACATAATATTTTTGAGAACCAACTGCATGCACTAAATGTATTTTGTGTGCATTGCGTCTTACGCACATTCTTATTTAATCCTGAGAATAATTCTGTTGAAAGCACTATGATTGCCTCCATTTTACAGATGAGGAAGCTGAAGCTGGAACGTGACTTTTTCAAGGTCACACATCTAAACTATAGTATAAGGGTTTGAACTCAGGTCCATCTGACAGTGGAGCCAAGGGGTTTAACTACTATCTCATACTGATTTCAAGAGTTCTTTGATTCTTTATGTGTTGAGATGATTGCCAAGTATCTAAGCAAAGAACTGATCCTGGAATCAATTCAATACTCTTGTAAGACATTTTTTATATTATATTCAGTAATTCAGCTTTCATACTATGGTAATCAAGAGAAAATTTCTTCTGGCTATGTAGACAGAAAATCAGAGAAAAACACTGCCTCTTTTTTTTTTTGAGACGGAGTCTCACTCTGTCACCCATGCTGGAGTGCAGTGGCACAATCTTGGCTCACTGCACCCTCTGCCTCCCAGGTTCAAGCAATTCTTCTGCCTCCGCCTCCCGAGTAGCTGGGACTACAGGCAAGCACCATGAAGCCCAGCTAATTTTTGTATTTTTAGTAGAGACAGGGTTTCACCATATTGGCCAGGAATGGTCTCGAACTCCTGATCTCATGATCCTCTTGCCTCAGCCTCCCAAAGTGCTGAGATTACAGGTGTGAGCCACCACACCTGGCCCCTCGTGTTATTTTTGATGAATGTTTCCATCTAAAAATTTCAATCATAGTCCAAGAAAGAAATGCAGTTTGCATGTGGGAACCAGGTCTTGAGAAGAAAGGGCCTTTCTTCTAAAGTCTAGTGTTTATTAAGAGCTTTTTTTATCATTGAATATTAACTGAAAAGAAAGTTAGTAACACACCAGAAAATTCGTGGTCAGAAGAATTTGCACTGCATATTTAATAACAAATCATACCTTAAACATCTCTCCTTGTTTCTCCTTTCCTCCCTCAAACTGTATTCACCAACTGAACCATAGGTCACAGGTTGGATCATAAGAATTCCTTCATGCCTGTACACAAAAAGCAGACAATCTATCCTCTTTCTTCTTACTCTTTTCAAGATTTTAAAAGCACTGAAAGAAAAATTTTCTAATAATAATAGTGTTATAATAGCTACCATTTATTAAATGTTCACCATATGTCATGCATTTCATTAAGCAATTTTTATTTCCAATTTTCACAACAACCTTCCTCATAGATTAGAAATCCACAACTGGGATTGTGGATTCTTTGGTTTACCCAAGATTACAAAGCTCTAACTTAAAGCTCAGTGATTACTGCATAGTTGTGGTGGGGAAAGGAGGACCAGGCGGGAGAGTTAAGCTAGAACTTGCCATTCAACACACAGCGGAACTAGGATTCAAACCAAATGTATTTGACTCCACTAATACATATTGCCACTCAAGTCATTTGGCTCTGAAAAGTCAAAAGGAGAGAACCAGACAATTTAACTCTTGAGGTGGCACTAAAATTCATTAACCATCTATGAGACATTAAATGTATATGTTATATCACATCCTAATTTTCTGGAATCAATTTTATTTCACAATTTATTTTTTCAGGAATACTGTATATATAAATCATAAATAAAATATATAAATATAAGTTAATATTCAATGGTCAAAGATGTTCTATGGTCAAAGATGTTATAAATATAAATTCTGAAACCCTTGTATTAACAATTAATTAAACAATTATAAAGTCTTATAAATATAAAATTCCATTAACAAACCCAAGCAAAACACTATAATTAGAAATGAAAATTTTTTGTCAATATGAAATTAAGAAGTAAGTTATGCTTCCTTACTAATAATATAAGTTATAAGGATCTTCTCTTACCACTGAATTGTATTTAGCTTTCCTGGCAGAGATTTCCTGGAATATTCCACAATGTTTTTGCTTAGATAACATAATTGTTTACACTAGTTTTGTTATTTATTTCCAGGAAACATGTCCAGGAAGCAGAAATCAGATCATTTTTGAAATATTTGTTTCTGGTGTATTATGTGATATGTGATATTTAAGTAATCAAAGTCATTTATAATAAAAAAGAACTTGAAGTCAAGGAAAAAAATGAATGAATATATTTGTTATTCTACTATTATTTTTGAATCTTGTAACTAAATGTTTGTCTTTTTATATTAGAAGCACATGACAATATAACTGGTCCATGATTTCCCAATAGTGACACAGAAAATAATCATATAATTTTGTTCATAGGGGATTTTTTAAAACTAAATCTACCCACTGTTTAATTTCACTTTCCAAAACTTTTTGTGTTTTGCTTAGGCCAGTAATTGTGGATTACACAGTACAATGATTGCATTCATATATCATGACTCAATCAATTCAACAAAAATTCATTGAGTATCACATACAAAGCACTGCTAAGCTCTAAGGAAGGATAAAGAGATGAGTAAGATTCTGAAAGAGACATGATAGCAACTAAGAGATAAAGTAGAAGATCAATACCATAATAAAGGTATAAAGTGCTACGTAATCACAGTATGAGAGCAATTAATACTGATTGAATACATGTGTAATGGAAAAGTTGGAAAAGAAGCTAACATTGAATACCTCCATTGAAAATATCCCAGGTCTTTACGGACATTATTTTATTCAATCTATGCAAGTTGACAGATACTGTGAAACAGTTTTCAAATGTACTCTGAATATTTTTCTTTCAGTAACTGTGATATATGTTGCTTAAAACTCAAGTAAAATGTAGAAATCCTATCTCAAAATACATAAAATTAAAACTTTGTAGGCTTATAAAAGGCAAGCTTCATACCACTTAAACAGAATGATGCAAAGCCAAAGCACCCAGTTCACCAGCCCAGATACTGATTACAGCTGCCCGGCGAGGGCCCCTGCTCTGTATGTCTTGAAGGATCATGCCTGAGGTTTCTAGCTTCTTTGGCAGATGAGCCATCAGGACTGGGGAACTGACCTGAAGAAGTATTTAGCCACCCAGCAGCTTCTGGGGCTTTGCACACGCTGTTTCCTCTGCCTTAAAAGCTTTCTTCCCCATCTTGTCTCCATCATTATCTGACGACTACCACTTTCAGGTCTAAAGCATAGACATCACCTCCTCTGGGACATCTTCTGAGTCCCCACCTCTACTCTTAATTAAGTGTCCTTGATCTTCAGTTCATTCATTGTACCCTATATTAACCCCAGATAACACACTTGAAACTATTTACTTGTCTTCTGCTACATAAGTCTGCAGTCACCTTGCAGGCAGAAACTGTGTTATGTTCAGCCACTAACACATAATGTTACCTCATAGGCGCTTACTACGGGTTGAAATATGCCCCCCACACGCAAAAATTACACTGATGTTCTAACCAGCAGTACCTCAGAATGTGACCTTTTGGGTCTTTGCAGATGAAATTAGTAAGATGAGGCCATAGTGGAGTAGGTTGTGCGCCTAATCCAGTCTGACTGGAGTCCTCATAAGACGATTGCCACGTGAAGACGGAGACACAGACAGAATGCCATGTGACAACAAAGGCTAAGATTGGAGTTATGCAAGCCAAGGAATGCCACAGCTTGCCAGCAAACCACCAGAAACTAGAAAGAAGCAAAGAAACCCTATAGGTTTCAGAGGGAGCACAACCCTACCAATACCTTGATTTCGAACTTCTAGTTTCCCGAACTGTGAGACAATAAATATTGTTTTAAGCCATGCAGTGTGTGGTACTTTGTTACAGCAGCCTTGGGAAAGTACTCAATAAATTTAGGTAGATGACAGGATCTGCACCTGGCTATGACAAATCTACGTCTATTCTCACTTCTTATTTCTTTCTTGCAACTTGATCTAAACAGAATTTCTTTGATTTTATCTGGCCATTTGAAGTTATAAGTTTTATTTGTTTGATGTTAGATTATCAGGCTTTTCTTTTGTTCTCATATACACCAGAGGTGATTTTCTGCCTGGGTATCTCCAAAACTTAATATAGATGAATTCTATGGAAAAAATGGAACCTATATTTGCCTATTTTTATAGTTTATATATTGATAAATCTTCATGCCTGCACTAAGTTAGTTTTTTGCACTTAGGTAAACTCACCTGAGAATGGGCAGGTCTCAATATCTAAGCTAGAAACAGGAGAAATGATAGAATAAAGCTTTGTTGCCCTATGCAAGCAGCATGCTGTTTGAGCTTGCTAATGCTGCTTCTTGCCACCATTAGTGGCAATTTAGTGTGATGGTCAATCGCTTGAACTTTGTTTCTAAATGGAGCTAGGATCAAATCTGGTTCTGCCACTTATTAGCTTGGGTAAGTTATTTAACCTTACTAAGCTTCACTTTCCTCACCTATACAATGGAGTAATAGTACTGTCAAACTTCTGAGTTGTTATAAGAAAATAATGACATAATGTCTATAAAGCTGTTATCATAGCTCATGTGGAAAGGTCTTAATAAATATTCGTTATTTTTAAAAAGTTAGTTATTATTAGGCGGGAAGAAACCCTCCATTTAGGGTCAATTATGTAAAGCAGCATTTTATTATTTTACAATAAAATTTTACAGCATTTTAATATTTTACAAAAGCATTTTGTAAAGCAGCATTGTCTTGAATAAAAACAGGATTTTGGCACTAACAAAAACATATAAATATATCTTGGGAAAAATATTTTAAAATTCTGCCAATACAAGATGAAAATGGAAGAATTCTACCTTCCATAGGCATAAGTCTTCATTATTGAGTCAAGATACCCACTTTTTTCTTTCTTTAAACAGGCTAAAACAAGAGAAGAGATTCTCCAACTCTTAAGAAAACAAAGAGAAGAAAGGATCTCGGTGAGACCAATAATGAGGCATTTGGATAATCTATCTCAAGGGATGAATTGTGGCAAATTTGCAGAGGTTTTATAGATTGAACCCTTAAATCTAGCTAGCTATAGTCCAGAGCCATCGATATACCAGAGTGGGGCAAGGTACAGACATCAGATAATTTGGCAATCGTTGATAAATCAAAACTGTCTCCAGAGTTTGCAGCCCTCCCGGCATAAGAAATGAGGTATTATTGTCAGTGGAGTTTATTGTTCACATATTGTAAAGCTGTAAGATATTAACATGGGCTATTTTGGTGCTAATATTTGTTTACAATGATTGAGCTTGCCTAGATCATACAAAAATAAATGTTAAATGAAGAGACACAAACCTAGTAAAAATAGTAATAGCATCTTGTAAACTTGTGGATGTACAAAACACACACTCCTAAATAAACCCCAAACTCTCTAATGTGCAACATTTCTGACCCCACCGTTTCCAGATTTAAGAAGCTAGTCTATAAACTCTGATGATTTTACCTGAGCTTTTTTTCAAGTGAGTGAATTGCAGTCAGTGCAAGAAGTAAAATTTTACCTTTTTGATTTTTGTTTTGTTTTGTTTCAGAAAGAACTGATTTCCCTTCCTTATAAACCAAAAGCCAAAGAACACGAAGCAAAGTAAGTTGACTTCTGTCAAAAAATATTCTCTCACCTTTTAACTTACTGTGTAGGGAAGCGCTTCTTTTTTCTTACTTTGCCACTTACCCTTAAATTTTCTAGAAACCCACCCCCGTATATTACAGATTTCTTGCCTTGAAAAAACTTTCTTCTCTGCATAGCTATTAAAGCCTGTGTACGAACTTGTCAGTCTGTGGAATATACAAGCATAAGTTAGTGCAAAACGGAAAGCAGCTCAGCCTTGAAGCTCTGTGCACATTCTCTGTCCTTCCCTTACCATCCTGGGCTATATAGCCACCAACCGTCATGCCCTCCTGACTCCACTATCCCCTATCCACACCTGGCCTACTTCTTTAGTGAATCAGCAGGTGTTTGTAGTTCACCAGCTCTGAGTGGGCTAAGGTTGCTAAAACTAAGTTCATGTAGCAAACTCTCAATGATGAGGGAGTAGCCTTATCTCTGGAATAATGTTAGAGCAGGACTAGGACAGTTTAAGTCTAGAAGAGTTTAAAGGAAATAAGCAAGCAATAGTTAATCACTAACGCACCCCTAATAAGAAATCTCTCCATTTTTGTATTATGACTAAAAACCAATGTGGCTAACTCAACATTAATTTGACAAATATTCATTTTCATACTACATTCAGGGAGAAACAGTTAGAAAGTTATAGAATTTTGATATTTCTCTCATTGGTATTGAGGCTGTCTTTAATGTTATCGAAGTAATACCCTTAAAGAAGAAAGTATATGTCCACACTAATTTTTTAAACTTCCGGAAAAAAAATAAAAAGATCATTTCATCACCTAGCTATATTATCTACACAATGCTCAGCAACCTAATTTCTCACTTTTTAGCCAGACGATTTGACTCAGCTTCTACAGATGAAGCAAAACTAGCCCAATCAAGAGTGACTTAACGATACCAATAGTGGAAGAAGACTGCTACTTAAATAGCATCAATAGATATGTCTGGGTGCCTTAGATTTCTGCATGTATTTTTACAGAACGTTCCTGTTACTACCCATGTTGACCCATCTAATAATAAAACATTTCACAGCTTGGGCAGATAATTCTGTTAATAATTTAAATAATTACTTAATTCCTTTTGTAAATTAACTTTGTCCTGCATCCTGAAACTTTGAATTTCATTCTATTCTGCTGTGATATCTTCTTACTATAAACTTCTTCTAGTTACTCTTTTTTTTTTTTTTTTTTTTTGAGA
>NW_012101721.1:1113589-1117845 GCF_000951045.1 Mandrillus leucophaeus
TTTTTTTTTTTGAGATGGATTCTCACTCTGTCACCCAGGCTGGAGTGCAGTGGCGCGATCTCAGCTCACTGCAACCTCTGCCACCCAGGTTCAAGCAATTCTCCTGCCCCAGCCTCCCGAGAAGCTGGGATTACAGGCGCCTGTCACTGCACCCAGATAATTTTTGTAGTTTTAGTAGAGACAGGGTTTCACCATCTTGGCCAAGCTAATCTTGAACTCCTGCTCATGATCCACCCGCCTCAGCCTCCCAAAGTGCTGGGATTACAGGCGTGAGCCATCATGCCCGGCCTCTAGTTACTCTTTGTACATTCTTTGGGTAACTAATCATGCACTACTCTGTGCCCATATTTTATAATTATTTAACTCTTATTATTGCTTGCATTATTTAACTTTTCCCATATTTTTTGTATTGTCTGTAACTATCTTGTAAGGTCCACGAGGAATTGGGTCACCCAAAGTGCCAGCAAACTGCTTACGTGCTAGACTTCAGAAAGTATTTATAACAAAGAGTTTAGTTTAAAAATATCATGTAATTCAGTGTTAGCCAATTTGGAAAGTGATGTTTGCATACTATACATTAATTTATAAACTTTAAAAACTATTCTAATTATTTTAGACACAATTGTAAAATAATTCCCTTACATACACAGACGCCCCCTTACCGTTCCTCCTTCAACAGATCTTCTTAGTATAATCCAGGTCCTCTTCTGTTAGAAAGAAGGAACCGGAAAATGTGTTCATAGAAAGGTTTTAGTGGCAATATGTTTATTATCCATCCCAGAATATTTGCATTTTAAAAGAAGTCTGAATAAATAAAACAATAGGTAATCCAAAAAACTCAATTGCCAATGATTAAATCTCAGGAGTCTGACTCTCGAATAAACAAAACACATTTAGGGTAGGAGGGCTCCTGTACCTCCAAACCACACTTCACAGTATCACAACCACTTCTCCCACATACAAGTTTATACTTGGTTGCAAAACCCAACACACAGAATCCACAACAGTGAATTTTTACTGGGAGAATTTTCGAAAGTTGTTTTCATGCTACATCATGTTCACAATGGCAGAGTTCTGTGTATTGGAACTGACTGATATTACTACCAACAGGAAAGTGGTATCAGAGTCAGATAAAGAAGACCAAGAAGAAGTCAAAGCCTTGGACTAATTTGCTTGACACATGACAGAGGATGGCTCACTTATATCTTCACTTTGGAACCAACCTTCTCTTAGATCAGGATCATTGAGATCACTGGCAACACTATAGTAGACAAAGAAATACAAGTTAAATATGCAGATTTCCAGGAATTTTACCAGTTAGTGAATACTTGTGTTAAAATAAAGAAATAAAGGTTACATATGCAGACTTCTATGAATTCTACCAGCTATTGAATATTTGTGTCTATTTTACTTACTGGGTACTACTGTTTGACACCACACCATACATCTCTTTCATCTTACCACATTCTCAAACTCCTATTTATCTTGTTTTCATTTGAAGAGTATTTCCAGAATTTCTATTCTAGATCTATATTATGACTATCAGGTAAGCAAGAAGCAGGGGCTTTATGTGTCTTAACTTGTAGACCACCAGTAAAAACAATCAGGAAATAGGAATGAAAGGGCAGTTTTGAAAACTTCAAGTCTACTTGCTTTAATAAGAAAACCACTTAGCAAAGTTTGGTTTGTTCCATTTCTGGAACATGTCTGAAGTCAAAAATGAGTTGCTTCTACCTCTGTGAATAACTGGCTCCACGTGCCTACGTTTTACACACATACATAAACCTAGTGCCAATCTCCCTCACTTTCATTCCCTTTGCTATGTAATGGAAAAGAAAAGATTAAGGATTTGTCCCTTCTGCATTGTCCAAATGGCAGTCCTACTCAGGGTTAGATGCTCTTCCCCATCCCTCCTTCAAGAGATCTTAGCATAATCCAGGCCCCCTTCTGTCAGAAAGAAAGAACTGGAAAGTGTTTAGAGTAAAGCTTTAGTAGCAATATGTTTATTATCCACCCAGGAATATTTGCATTTTAAAAGAAGGCTGAATAAAAGGAACAATGGGTAATCCAAGGAAATAAGTTACCAATGATGAAATCTCAGGAGTCTGACTCCTGGGTAAGCAACATATATTTAGGGTAAGAGGGCTACCCAGAGTTTGCAGCTCTATTTAAGGCCACCATTCCCATCACTACTGGCCTCCACTTGGAACTCTTGGACACAGCTTTCATAAGACGCAGCCCCCATCCACTGTGCCAACCAAAGACTGGGTGACCCATTGGTCAGAGCTTAATCACAAGGACACATCAGGCTGTGAGGGAGGCTGGAAATAGTCTTTAGAAAATGGGGAGGGGGCTTCTGTCTAATTAAAATTCAGGGATTCTATCGCCAAAAGAAGTGGAGAATGGATATTAGGGGACAGTGACAAGGTTCTGGCACAATACTATTTGAAGAAAAATGTTTGGAACAAAAGGAAGTCAGGCCTGGGAAATGAAAATTTTTAAAGTTTTAAATTGGCAGCCTCTTCCCAGTACCAGCAAGAATAAAGGGTACTCTGTCTGGTTGATGTATTTGTCTGCCTGACAGATAGGTCTTTGTTGTGAAGATGGACACAGCAGGCTATCAAAGCCTAAACTAGTAAATCATATAACTAATTCTTTTCATTCTGATTCCATGCTGATAAATCTTTTTTGCCCAGAGGGAGAGTACGTGTTCAACAGGCCAATGCAAACATCAGTTTACCTGACAATTCTATTTCTCAATGTGTAAATATATTAGTCTCTTAGATTGGGTTTGAGCACGTTAAACTAGGAATTGGACCCTGGACCAAGGTAATTTTACCAAGAAAAATTCTACTTTGTGAACTTTCTTGGCAACCAGCCTTCCCCTGGTGATAACTCCCTACATTGCCAAGTGTAATGGTTAGGCTATTGCTGCAACAATGCTGCATAACAAAGGGGTCTAAAACAACATTTATTATTGCTCACACATCTGCAGTTTGTGTGATCTAGTTTGGCTGATCTAGGCTTAGCCAGACAGCTCTGCTTCAAGCTACAGCACCTGGAGCAGCTCTGCCTCTTACTGCAAGTTTGTCAGTTGCCTGAGGTAGCTCTGCTCCATTTGTCATCCTCTTAGAGATACACATAGACCAGTGGGATATCTAAGGTATGTTCCTCTCAGAGAGTGGCAGAGAAGAAAAAGAAATATGAGGCCTTTTCTGGTCTAAGCTCAGAACTGATTGATTCTGTTAGCCAAACAAGTCAATCACACGATTGAACACAAAGTCAAGGTGTGGGGAAATATAACTCTGCCTCTTTAGTAAGAGAAACTACAAAGTCATACGGTAAAGGATATGGGTACAGGGAGGTGTGGAGAATTGGGGCATTATTGTAATCTACCAGGTTTGGTTGACTGTATACCCTAACAAAGTCCATCTGAAACCAAGGTCCAGAGTATCAAAGCAAGAAGTCGGGACATGATTTAATTATGTGGACCCAAGTAACAGCTTTTAAAGTTGAAGCAGATGTTATAATATTAGAAATAAATCCTTTACAATTGACATTAAGTGCCTAGATATCTGAACATTTACATATACATTTGCCTTATCAAACACTCACAAAACTCTTAAGACAACTGTTAATGTTACCAACAGTTAAGTGAAACTTAGGCAAAGGGACTCGCCAAAGGCCACAGAGACATTAAATGAAGAAGAGCAGGATCTGAAACAGAACCTCAAATGCCAACTCAAGTGCTTCTTTTCACTATAACAGTTCTCTCTGGTTGTTTTGATAACCAAGAATTTCTAAGAAGAATGTGTGTTGGATGTGACATTGACATATTCTAACTGGGACATAAGGAAGGACTATAAATGATCTTGCCATAAAGGTCAGGCCTCATCCTGCCACAGTAGCTGTTAACGTGCCACAGCAGAGCTCCCCCATATTCTCAGCTGATACTGAAACTTATCCCACTCCCCTCTCACCGCCAGCCTGTATTCAGGTGGTTTGTCTAGAATTGCAGTGGCTAGAGGCCTTAGAAGCATCACTGCTTTCTTGGCTGTTTGAAAAGCAGAAAGAGTACCTAAGAAACAGCAAGCTGGAACCAAAATCCAGAGGTCGCGGCCCAGATGGGGCTTCTGCTATGCTTCACAGCAGCATAGTGTGGCAGACAAGGCAGAAAGTCAGATTCACCGTGTGCTACTGAGTGCCTTCATCTTTGGACAGACGGCTCACTCTATTACTTGACTATATATATATAC
>NW_012101721.1:1118120-1143794 GCF_000951045.1 Mandrillus leucophaeus
TTCACCGTGTTCGCCAGGATGGTCTCTATCTCCTGACCTCATGATCCTCCCGTCTCGGCCTCCCAAAGTGCTGGGATTACAGGCTTGAGCCACCGCGCCCGGCCTTGACTATATTTAAAAGCATTACGTTTACGAAACCGAAGTGAAACACACCTACTTTGGGAGTTTACAAGAGGAAGCACACATTGAGGGCTAGGTTAGGAAAGCTTTTCCTGAGATTGTAGTTTTATTCTTTCCTGGGGGGCGAGGGGCCAAAGCTGAACTCTCTAACTATGACCCCCAGCTCCCAACCCGTTCCCTACAAAAAAAAAAAAAAAAACCAGAATCATTTCCTTTCTGGGATCTGGGACATCTTTTGGCTTCTGATAGAAGCCGCTCTCCTTTCAGCGGGGAAGTCTCCAACTCAGCCACGTTCTTTGGACGCCATCGGCGCGGTGTCCCGTAACTTTCCTGGCCGGTGGGCACACTGCCTGCGTGAGTGTTTGTTCTCTGCATCGACCTTTCCTTGCTCAGATGTCGCCCTTCGTGCCGGGACTGCGGCCTGCTGAGCCCCAGGTAGGAATCCACGCCTCGCCTCTCCCTCCGGCTGCACCCGCACAGCTGGCGAACTTGGCTAAGGTCCGGCGGAGAGGGGTGAGATGTTCTAGTTTTAGGCACATGGTGCTCGTCAGCAGATTGTAGAGGGGTCCGACTGCAGTATTCCTCCGCCCAGCGTCTCGGGCAAACGCGGGATCTCCCAGGGAAGCTCGGAGTGGGGCGGGGAGCTGGCCCCCCCCTGCGACGCGCTCTCCTCTGGCTGGCCGAGTGTCTGGCGCCATCCTCGCTGGAGGAGGTTGTCGGGGGCGGGCCGGCCAGCGGGGCTGCCCTCCCCGCAGTGACGTCCCAGTGGGCGGAGGGGCGACCAACTGTCTCCGCGCCCTCTCCCCTCCTCCCGTGCGGTCCGTCGGTCCCCAGGAGATGCTGCTGCCGCGGTTGCAGTGGTCGCGCACGCCGCCGCCCGCCAGCCCGCTCCACCGCCGTAGCTCCCGGGTGTCGGAAGGCGCACCTGAGTCGGGCCATGAGGCCGGGAACCGCGCTGCAGGCCGTGGTGCTGGCCGTGCTGCTGGTGGGGCTGCGGGCCGCGACGGGTCGCCTGCTGAGCGGTGAGTGCGTGCGCTGGGGCGGAGGCTGGTGCTGGGGTGGGCTCGGCAGAGGTACTCACTGCACCCCAGCTGCTGACCCTCTTCTGGGCCGCCACGCGTGGGACTAGGGGGCCGTTCCATGCCCCTCTCCCAGACGCAGCCCTTCGGAGTCTCCTGCTTCCAGGGAGCAGTCGCACGGCGTCTGAGACCCGCGCCAGTTCCAGGAGCCGTGCAGTTCCCTGCGCGTCCTGGAACGCTCGAAGCCCGTTGCCAGTCCAGAGTTATGGGGGCGGGTTGGAGGATTTAGGAGAGGTGGGGCAGTGGACAAACCTGCCCCAGTGGGTGCCCCTTCGGCCAACTCCTTTACATACATCGAGTCAGTCCTTGGGACCACCCCCGCGGGTCAGGCTTGCCAGCTGGCCCCCACCTACCGCCCGCTCTGGGAGGCGACTGCAGAGACAGCGGGGTAGGGATGCTGGATCCGCGGTGCCGTGGGAATCCTGCCTGTTACTCCTCGTCTTTTCTGGAGGGTTGCATGGCTGGGTCCAGCGCCTGGAATGAGAGCGCTTAGAGATCGGGAAAGAACTCCAGTTAGTGTGGGACGAGCCCCGCCTGACTCCGGGGAATGACTCTCTGCTTCCTTCCTCCTGTTGTGTCACTGCAGCCTCGGATTTGGACCTCAGAGGAGGTACGGTGCTCTGGCTTCTGGCCTCTTTCAGTTGTTCTGCATGTCGGGGGGAGAACATCCGTGCCCTTTTCTCAGATCCCCTTTGCGGGTGCCAACAGCTTGACCAAATGGGACAGAGGAGACTGGAAACCTTCTCCACTCCGGCATCCCGGCTTGCGAAACTAATTTAAAGAATGTAAAGTTGGTTTCAGGATGGGGGCGGGGCGCGGGCCGGCAAAAGAGGTGGGAAGCTGAATTGAGCTGCTTGAGTTAGGGCTGCGTGGGTTCGGTTCTTGGTCGCGGGGAACAGAAGGCCCTCCCACCCTTCCCCTTCCTGCAAATGAGAAGAGGAGGACACTTCCTGAAGGCAGGAGAACCAGACAGGCCAGCGGGCCTCCTTCCAGGTCTGACTGTCTCTGGCAGTCACCCGCAGACTTGGGATGTGTGGCCAGGCTGGACCATACAGAAACTCGCTTAAGGTGTTCTGTTTCCCTTGACAAGCCAACGTGGAAAGTGGGGGTTGTCAGGAAATTCAACTCCAGCTTATGTTATGCCGGTGGCCAGGTTGGATAAATTATTGGGGGTTCATTTGCCCCCCCTCTGCTGCCCAATTTGCAGCCAGCTTTGAGGAATCGCAAAAGCGTGACTGGCCCAGCCTCCTTCCCCGGGGCATCCCTGCCTCAGCCTCTCTGAATGCCTTCTTGTAAGCAGGTCTGACTTTTGAGCCCTCCTAATGTGCTGCTGGACCAGTCTAGTTAGAGTTGCTCTATTATCAGCAATAGCCAAATAATGACAGGAAAAGGGAGAAGATGTGGAACTCTTATAACTTGTTGCTCATTGAGAATTCCTTTATGAAAGCGATGAGAGAAGAAATAGCAAATGAAGACTCACTGGAGCTTCCTGGGTAATCTGTATGTGCTCTTTCTCATTTAGCACTAATAATAGAGTTATGTGTCTGTGACCCCTTGCCCTACATGCTGGCCAGTGTTGGGAATAATGAATGCTCTCTGGCTCCCTACACAGCTGCAAAACAAGTTGGGAAAATGAGAACATGCCAGAAGTTCTGGGAGGAGGTTCCCAAACCAAAATCTTTTACCCCAGGCATTGTGGCAGCAGTTCGCACCCACAGCCCAGTTTGGCTTTCTCTTTGCAGGGTGACTACTCCCCGTGTTGATACGTGGTTTTCACTTTGAACATGTGAATCCGGAAACATATGCTGTGTGCTCCTGTGAGCTAGGAAGTAGCTTTTGTTCCTGTATTCCCAGCACCTCGCACAGTGCCAGGCACAGAGTGTACACTCAATAAATGGTGATTGAATAAAAGGAGTGATGAGGCTAGTGTCTCTGTTACAGCAAGGCTTCAGTCACACAGACACAAGCTAGAGCAGTGTGTACTGTGAGCAATTTGTTATTGACTCCTCGTAAAATCCCATCTGTTTGTCTGAGATGATCTTCAGCCCTTCAGGGGACAGTCTGATAAGACACGTTACATGGGCTCCCAGTAAAACACGAGCTTGGAGTGCAGCGGGGAGCTAGCGTTTTAGTTCACTGGTACCAGCATGATTTTGTAATTAGATCTGGGCTCTAACTCCGGTGATGCTGCTGATCACTGTGTGATCTTGGCCGAATTACTTAACTTCTCTGAGCCCCAGTTTTCTCATTTGTAAAATGAGCCATAAACAGTATCTGCATCACGGGACTATTATGAGGGTTACATGAGATAAAGTATGGAAGTAAATGTTAAGCCCTTACCATAGTTTATGGCACATAGTAAGAGTTCAGTAAACCTTAACTGTTGCCTTTAGGATAGGGGGCTGACTGTCAGTAGCAGAAAACCCCATGGATCTGATGCTCTTAGCTTCTGCTTACACCAGAGACTGGGCAAATTCTCAGTCCTGCTGCACAGGCAGAGGGTTCCAGAATAGAGGAGCCCAGCCTGACTTCAGGAGGCCTCTCTTACCTTAAAGAACCACCAGACACCCTCTTTAAGCCACATTATCCCCTGAGACTCCCTAATGAAAGTGTTATTTGTGTGCCTTTCAGTGAAACCATAAATCTTCATCTATTTCTCTTCTAAAGGATAGTCAAAATAAAACATTTGCTTTTTAATTTTCTGTAATGGAACAAACAAACACGATGTCCCTACACAATATAGGCATCAGAGTTTAAATCACTACATCTCCATGCTGGAAGGAATATTAATTTGCTCTGAGAACCCCAGCTGACATGATAACAGTCTACTGATGAGTAACCAAAATTCCTACCCAGGGATACCTTCCTTCAGATGCCTCCACACATCCCTGCCCCAGTATACTTTTTGAGACACTGAAATAGGTTGGCTTTTTTTTTTCTCTAGGGCAGCCAGTCTGCCGGGGAGGGACACAGAGGCCTTGTTATAAAGTCATTTACTTCCATGATACTTCTCGAAGACTGAACTTTGAGGAAGCCAAAGAAGCCTGCAGGAGGGATGGAGGCCAGCTAGTCAGCATCGAGTCTGAAGATGAACAGAACCTAATAGAAAAGTTCATTGAAAACCTCTTGCCATCTGATGGTGACTTCTGGATTGGGCTCAGGAGGCGTGAGGAGAAACAAAGCAATAGCACAGCCTGCGAGGACCTTTATGCTTGGACTGATGGCAGCATATCACAATTTAGGTAAGTGTGTGGAACCCACAGCAGCTGACTCACTTGTCATAACTCAAAAAAGAGGCAGGCTGGATCCACAGTGTCGGATCAGTGGGGAAGAGAAGACCAACCAGGCA
The DNA here is from genome assembly GCF_000951045.1 of Mandrillus leucophaeus. Taxonomy (NCBI): domain Eukaryota; kingdom Metazoa; phylum Chordata; class Mammalia; order Primates; family Cercopithecidae; genus Mandrillus; species Mandrillus leucophaeus. The sequence goes on from NW_012101721.1 coordinate 1,122,669, forward strand.
GATCTCTGAAGGGGAAGTAGCACCAGAATAGCTGCTGACCTAAGCAGTGCAGTTGGTGAACTCAGCCTTGATTTAGGTCCAGCCGATGTCCAAGGAGCTCTGTTCAGGTGACTGCAGCCCAGCAGCCTTGTTTCAACAGCATACAATGCTTGAAGCCAGTTGTTCTGGCTCTCTGGCCTTTTGGACCAGAACCTCATTGAGAGACTGAAGATCCATAGGGCTGTGACTCAGGATAGGACTCCGGTCCACAGGGAATTGTAATAATTGGCAAGAAATCAGAGCCAAGATCTAACTCTGTGGATTGGCCAAGACCTCAGGAAGCCTGCAGTGTATAGGGCCCTGTTAAACCCACGGCATCAAGACTCACTCATCCCCCCACCCTGGCAGCGTGACATTGCCATCATCCCTCCCTGAGAAATGCGAGAAATGCAGTGACATAGACAAACATTTAAAAAATATCAAAATTAAGAGACAGACATGAGACTAGGAGAACGCGTGTCACAAATCCAACAAAGAGTTAATATCTTTTTATGATAAAGAGTTTATGTCAATAAAATACTAAGACCCCAAAATATAAAGAGACAAAATACCGAGCAGGCAGTTTATAAAATAAAAAATCTAATGGTGAACAATCATAGGGGAAAAGTCTAAACTCATCAAAAGAATGAAGATTTTAAAATATATTCTTTAATATATACCTACTATGTACTCCCCCAAAAATTTAACAACTAAATATGTGAGAGTGTGTGTGTGTGTGTGTGTGTGTGTATTTACCATTACATTTAAGGCAGCACATCAGCATCTATCTTAGTCCACCCATTAGACTGATCAGGTGCACATCTTCTTATAAGTTCTGGGAGTAGCTCCTCCAGGATTCTCATGAGCCTGTCTTCCTGGGAGAAACTTTAGAAAGGAGGGTTAGCAGGATGAACTACACTTCCCATCACTGCAGCTGGTCCCAGGGCCACAGATGGTACTTACTGACCTCCTTCCTCTAGTAGCCAGTCCAGATTCCCTCTCCCTCTGCTGGTCTCAACGGTTGACCTTGTGGCATGATCCACATCCTCATGTCTGAAGAATCTGAGGCACTAGTCACCTTGCCCTTATCATGCTGGAGTTTGTGCACTTTTCCACTGACCATCAAAATTGGGCAAGCGAATTCCAAGAGGTACCCAAATAGATAACTTCTTGCCCATAATACATAACAGCAGGCCTATCTCCTCCTGATGGTTAGGGTCACTTACCTCCTGCCAAAATAATGTCTTCTCTTTTTCCCTGCTGGTCCCTGGACACAAGGATCCCAGAGTGTCCAAATGACAGTGATAACTCATAGTTTAATAAGATTCTTGTATCTTCTGACAGTCCCCTGTGGGAACCAGGACCTCTAAGCTTCCGGATCCCAGTGTTGCAGAGACAAGAAGCACAGATTCCTAAGTGGGTCACTGCCAGTGATGCTAAAGCGAGGCTACTCCTGCTTCCACCCCTCGGCTCCCAAACCCATGTATTCTTATTCTTGGGAACATAGGACTGTATAAAAGGCACGTGAATTATTGCCCCTTTTGGAAGTCCCCATGTAGTCAACTTGCCGCAAGTGCTACGTTGGTGTCCTCAAGTGTTGGTGCTGTGTCAGACACTTAGCATTGGTTTCTGTTGCTGGAAGTTGAACATTCGGCAGTAGCAATAGCTAGATTAGCCCTAGTGAATGAGAGCCAATCTGTTGAGCCCATCTATAGACTTCATCTCTCCCACTACCTATTAGTATCTATTGTACTAGCACTGGGGTGGCTAATAACAGGCTGGCTGGCATTACCTAGCTGAGTTATTTTGTCTCCCTTGTTGTTCAGTGCCTCTTCTATAGTAGATGTACCCTGGTGGTCTTTAATATCTGATGGAAAGAGTTGCATATTTTATGTTCACTCCTCTGTGTATAGTCACATCCCTCTATCCAAAACTTCCTAGTCCCCAATCTTCCAGTCTATTTCCATTTAGACTCTTCATCAGCTGGGCATGCTATTTACCTTACCCCTAGTTCTTATATATTCTAATCTCCAATACTTTCCCTTTCCTTACAAAGTGGTTAACTAGATGTACCAACTAAAGCTCTGGCCATTGGGAAGATGTTCCCTTACTGGTGTCTTTCAAGGCCACCTCGGTGGCACTGCAGTGCAGCTGCTGTCCATTTCACTCTGTACTCCCATACTTAGCTGACCTACCCTTGAACCAGGCTCAGACTGCCAGTATCAGCTAGTCACAAGGGATTCCTCCATGCAGTCGCAGGTGTGAGCTAAGGAAGAGGCTCTGGTCCAACAGTGGCAGATGTCATGGAAGTCTGCTTTACCTGCTCATGCAGTGCTCTTTGGTCCTGGATATACCTCTTCCGTCTTACAATGGATTGATTCCAGGCCTGCCTAATCTCCGATTAGGTGTGTCTGACAGTTCCTCGCTCATGATGGGCAGGTTGTACTACATGGTCTCTGGTGCTCCTTGCCTAGTAGCCAGCCAGGAACTGTTTCTCAAAAGGTGAGTAATTTTCAGCTACAGATGGTATGGCCTTGCTTCAAAATCCTGAGGGTCTGCATTGTGATTCTCCCATTGAGGCTTGTCACAAGCTTTATATGGCGTTATTTTTCCCGCCACTGACATCTCTAATAATAGGAGTTGCTGCATCATATGGCCCAAGTGGCAAATCTGCTTGCACACAGCCTAGATCTACTTCAGAGTTCTTTTCTGCTATGAATCCTACTCAGAATGGCTGTATTTCTTGTCACCTGGTTTATGGGCCAGAGCAGTATTTCCAGGTGTGAAATATGCTGCCTCTAGAGCCCAAGAGACCTACCATGTGCTATGCTTCTCTCTTCAAATTACTGCAAGATGCAATAGTTTGTTCTTTAATTTGAAGGGGATGTTCTGGTATTCCCTAGATCACTAGACACTCACACATTTTATTGAAGTGGTAGGCTCCTGAATCTTCATAAGATTTATCTCCAACCCTCTGGAGTACATAAGTCTTACCAAGGCATCCAGTGTACTAACCACTTCTTGCTCATCTGTTCCAATTAGCATGATGTCAGCAATATAGTAGGTCAGTGTGATTTTCTGCAAAATGTCTAGGAAATCCAGATCTCTTTACACCATATTATGACAGAGGACGAGAAAAATTAATGTAGCCTTGAGTCAAGACCGTAAGTATATACTATTGTCCATCCCAACGAACTGTTTCAGATTATCTTTCTGATACAGAAGGAAAAGAATATATTCACCAGATCTGCATACTAGGTACCCAAGGCCATGTTAACCTGCTTTAGCAAAGACACCACCTATGGCACAGGCAGCCACAATCAGGCTTCCACTTGGTTGAGTTTGTGCTACTCTATTATCACCTTCAGGATCTGCCTGGTGTTTTCAGGAGTCAGACAAGTGAATTAACTAGAGATACGATGGGGAACACCACTCTTAGATTCTCTGGGTCTTTAAGGGTGACACCACTTCCTACCATCTTTCCCTGGATAAGATGTTGTTGTTGATTTATTATCATGGCAGGGGTGGGGAGGAGTGCAGTTTCAAAGGCTTCCCCACTTGACATTCTCCACCGTGATAGCTCTTGCCCCACAGGTAAGTAGACCAAGAGACGACGCAGCTCATCCTGCCCATCATAGGCCAAGGAACCAATGTGGAACTGTACCAACTAACAAATACGTCTATTCAATTCATATATTTGGGGACTGGGGAATGATGACTGTTTGGGTGCCACTCTGAGCTGATCCTGGGCCAGACCTCTATTTAATACCTGTCCCCAGTATGCTCCCACTCTAATGGGTAGCTTTGATGACACTTTAAGTCTGAGTATTAATGTGAACTTGCAGCCTGTGTCCGAAAGCCCTTGTAATATTTGGATAGTCCTTCTTTTCCCCAGTGTATGGTTACTGGAGGAAATAGCCATGGGTCCCTTTAGGGGAAAAACGGGAAGTTATTACCATGTGCACCTGCCATGGTGTTGCAAGGTCCTTCTTACTGGAAACCTGGCCTCTCTATCAGTGAGTTCTGGGTCTGAAAATTGGCTCAAGTACAGAAATTATATGCCAGACATAATATTCAACCTATAAGACAAAATAATGTAAAGCCATAAGGCCAGTGGAGAGGGGAACAAGGCAAGTCAGGGTAGGGGGCCCAACAGGCTGGAATCTGGACTGGAGATAACTAATGAGGTGCCCCCAGCTGTCCAGGCATAGTATCCAAGGAGTGTTTATTGTAAGCTAAGCTATTTTCCAGGAAATTCAATCCAGTGAGTGCAGCAAAGGATTTTCGTTTTAGTAGACAGCAACACAGGACTCAAGCCGAGCCTTACTGTGGTGCTACAGGGAGAGCTGTCTCTTAGCTGTCTCTTTTCTGGAGAGGGCTCTGACAAGAGCTAAGCAGAGCAGCATTGCCTGCTCTGAGCATCAGGGCAAGATCTGAGCCCTAGAAGGAAACAGCTCAGGTGACTAACCAGGCAGGTTACAAAGCCCAGCCCTGAGTCAGCATATGGGGTGGGTACTCACAGATGTAAACGCTCCATAAGATCCAAGCACATTCCCTGGCACCCACATATCCAACTGGGTGGCAGCACCATTTAATTTCAGGTGCCACTGGATAGTAGTGTAAGGTTGCTAATGCACCCCTCTGGGGGGCTAGGGAGACAAAGACAAGACATCTGGAGGTGGAGGCTGACGGGCATCAGCCTTATCAAGTGGAAACAACTTAAAAACTGAAAAAGACCAAATGGTCCTCCTGCTTTTGTCCCCACCCCTTTACCTGTTTTGACAGCCTCTGTGTTTTGGAATGTCTTGCTCATGTGCTTGAATTTCTTATCTACTTCCCAGGGCTGAAAAGGCAGTTGGTGGCTGTTGAAAAGCATGGAGAGATGCGAGCAGGGCAAGCTCTGGAGGAGATAAGCCATGTCTCTTCTCAGTGCATCTGAGATCTAAAAAAAGACAAATAAACCCAATTAGCAAAAAGCAAGAAAGAAATAAGATCATCCAGACTAGCCCTTGCTAGCTGCTTTTTCTCATAATTACTTTGCAGACATCATATGGTGGCATGTTCCTCCCTGCAAAGAGATTGTGGCAAATGTCAGATGATTGATTGTGATGTCCATAGGAGAATGCGTGTGGTTCTGCTTACTGGCAGTACTTCAATTCCTCCCTCTCTCTCTGTATCGTGTTCTGAAGCAGAATCTTATGTTTATGGCTCAGTGGGACTTGATGGGAAAACAAAGGCTTTGAAGTCTCAGGGAATCCTTCTCCAGTTGCTCCACTGCTGATCCCTTTTCCTACAGGAACTGGTATGTGGATGAGCCGTCCTGCGGCAGTGAGGTCTGCGTGGTCATGTACCATCAGCCATCGGCACCCGCCGGCATCGGAGGCCCCTACATGTTCCAGTGGAATGATGACCGGTGCAACATGAAGAACAATTTCATTTGCAAATATTCTGATGGTAATGAATCCTCTCCCAAGCTATGCGGCTGAATTCTCAACCTCCCTTATTTCATGAGCAGCTGCTAGTACCAAGAATGTGTCATGTGGTCTCTGAGAAAGCTTGTTGCAAATGCCAGCAACATAAAACCTTAGGAATTCTTGTAAAGGGCAATGTAATGACAATTCTCACTGAGGAGTAATCCTAGCAAAGGAAAGGTTATCTGATGTTAAAAGAAGGGATGATGGAAAGATTTAATTTATGTGTGATAAAGCAAGTCTTACAAGAACATCAGGAAATAAAAAAAGCCCTTTAAGTGGACAGCCACAAATTATTACTCTTTCCATATGTGAGATTGGCTGTAGGGGCTTAGAATAAGCTGGCCATTGCTCTTACAAGTCTTCTAACAGCTCAGTGAGATGATTTTCTGGGGCTTTAAGGAAGCGTGATACATACGTAAATGAGAAAGTACACCAACTGCACTTTCACTGGGCAGAGAGAGCAGGTACTTTGATGAGCAGATTTAAACTCTCAACTCTCAGTTGCAAATTCAATTTACATTTGCTTCCAGATCTGTTAGGGTTTTAAACTGGCTACAAGCCTGTAGTTTCACTGTACTTGGGTCTCCCAGACTTCTCCATTACAATTGACATATTTGAACTTGAACTGATTCTTAATCTGCCTTTGAAGTTTCTCACCTCCCTAAAGCCAACTGCTTAGCCCTAATTCTGCATTCTTTCTTGATAGGAGTAGAGTGACTTGTTAATTCTATCTAGTTTGGGACTGAGTAATCCTGTCATTTTAAAATTGTTTGAACTGGACTATGGCTTGGTGGCAATTTTTGCTGCTAAAAGATGTTTTCCTCTCTCTTTATCCTCTCTGATGAATTCTTCTCTCCAGTGACCTGGCCCTCCCCACCATACAGTGTTGTCTCAGGTAGGGAGATTGCAAAGACCTAGACTGACTTAGCAAGTCACCTTTATAAAGCAGTGAAAGCAAGGCACTTGTTACAAACTAGCTTTTCATCACTTTTGTGAATTATATTGTATTATTAATAGCATCATGGTTTAAATTTTTGCACTTCCTTTAACAGTTTTTGAAATGTGAGATTTTGAAATTTGCTTTAATATCCTTTTATTTTTGGACTTGGTACTTTTAAAAAAAAATCATATTCTTCATTACTTTTGTTATTGCCTATATTAGTTACACCAAGTCCTGGCAGGAAAAAGATGGCACACACAAAGGATTTAATGAGGAAAGTGTAATAAAAAGGACATTTGCTGAGGTGTAGGCAAAGAGCAAGAGATGGTAAAATATCCAGGGACTAGCTACAGTGGGAAACTGTTACTCCCAGGACTGAAGGAGTAAAAGAAGGGAGTGATTTTAGCAGAACCGAGGAAAAGCTTGGGGTCATGAAAGAGGACCCGCCCAACAGGAGCTATTACCACGAAATATCAAACCTACTATCAAACCATGCTGATGTGGGATGGGGGCATGGGGAATAAATACCGAGACCTCTCTTTCCTCCTATCCTCTGACCTTCTGCCTTTGCCTCTCATTGGCTAAGTCCAATCAGAGACCAAAGAACAAGGGAACAAGGAAGCCCCATTGAAACAGTTTATAGGCCTCAACCTCCCAAGGCACAGAGAAGGACAGAGAATGGATCCAACAGAGGGAGGTGGGCACATGAAGAAAAACTAAGACACTGTCTGTTTTTGGCCACGCATGCCCAGAATAGTTTACACACCTTAGCATGCCAGAAGAGATCAGCACGACCAGACCCTTGCTGACCTGTCCAGCTCAATTCTCACCACTCTGACTCCTCTCCCCGTCCTATTCCAACACCTTTGTACCAAATGGAATTCCCCACGAACTCTTAATTGCTGTTTCCTGTGCTTGAAACACCCCTTTCTCAGCCAACTCATTCTCACCCTTTGGCTTCAGATTAGACAACACCTTCTCTCCTAACAGCTAAGTGCAACCGGTGATCCTGGGTTGGATCCTGGACCATGATGTGATGATTTCCTATAAATGGCATTAGTAGGAAAATTGGTAGAATCTGAATGAGATCAGTAGATTTGAAAATAGTATTACATCAATGTTAATTTCTTGGTTTTGATCATTGTACTGTGGTTATATATGAAAAGGCCCCTTTCCCTTTGTAAATATGGACAAAAGTCTTGAGGAGTAAAGGGGCACCATGTTGGCAACTTGTTTGCAGGCACAAAGTTATGTATGTGTATGTATGTGTGTGTGTGTGTATATATATATATGCATGTATGCACACACACATAAACATGTGTATGTGATACAAAAAGAGAGAAACAGGAGAGATAAGAGAGAGGGAGAATAATTAAGTAAATGAAATGTGATAAAATGATAAGGTGAAGAATACAGGATAATTCTTTGTACCATTCTTGCAAATTTTTGTAAATCTGAAAATATTTTGAAATAAGAAGTTAAAAAAAATAACTTCCTTTGGAAAGCCTTCCAGAGCCCCTCAAAGCTAGGTTTGGTGTCCCTCCTATAAGGATCGTAGCACCTCACACATACAGTACTTTAACTGCCTATTTATAAGGCTGTCCTCTCCACTAATGATTGGCATGAAGTCTGGAAACTTACCTGTTTAACCACTTGATGGGCTGGGGAAGCTCACTCCTGTGGTTCCAGCAGGGGAGGACATCATCCCATTATGCCAGAGTGGCAAGGAACTGGGTGAATGATAATATATAAAACTAGATTTGAGAATGTAATCATGTAGAGTAGGTGGCATGCTAGCCATAGCTGAACACTTGCTTACTTCTGGGGTGTGCTAAAGGCACAGGCATATTCAGCGAATATCAGAAACAAATTATGAGGCAACGCAGATGCAGGTGCAGGGATTGATGGGAATGCTGCATTGATGTGCCGTGTTTAACTTTGCACCGTGGATTGAAGTATGAAGGGACAACAATATGAATAGATCATGCATTGAATAGATCATGTTATTACACATTCCAGTGTAATATCCCAAAATCAATGTTCATTAATATTTTCCTGTATTTCCAGATTTTATGGCCATCCTGTAGAATATAAGCCCCTTAAAGGGCTGAGATTCTTTCTTATTTGCTGTTTTATCTCTGCTACCTAGCACAATTATGTCTCCTGACTATTTTAATTTTCATTAGAATGTATTTGGTTGAAATCCCTTTAAAGCTACTTATCAGCTGTGAGATTTGGGCAAGTTACTTAATCTCCCTGAATCTCAGTTTCCTCATGTACAAAACCAGAATAATAATAAGGCCACCTCCCATCCTGGCTAACACGGTGAAACACCGTCTCTACTAAAAAATACAAAAAATTAGGCGGGCATGGTAGCGGGCACCTGTAGTCCCAGCTACTCAGGAGGCTGAGGCAGGAGAATGGCGTAAACCCAGGAGGCAGAGCTTGCAGTGAGCAGAGATCGCGCCACTGCACTCCAGCCTGGGCGACAGAGCGAGACTCCATCTCAATAAATAAATAAATAAATAAATAAATAAATAAATAAATAAATAAATAAATAATAAGGCCACCTCACAAGGCTGTTACCAGGATTAATTGAGTTTGATTTTATAAAACACTTAGAACAGGCCAGGCACGGTGGCTCACGCCTATAATCCAACATTTTGGGAAGCTGAGGCAGGATCACTTGAGGTCAGGAGTTTGAGACCAGCCTGACCAACATGGTGAAACCCCATCTCTACTAAAAAAAAAAAAAAGTACAAAATTAGCCAGGCATGGTGGCACACGCCTGTAATCGCAGCTACTTCGGAGGCTGAGGCAGGACAATCACTTGAACCTGGGAGGCGGAGGTTGCATTGAGCCAAGATTGTGCCAGTGCACTCCAGCCTGGGTGACAGAGCAAGACTCTGTCACCAAAAAAAAAAAAAAAAAAAAACTTAGAACAGTTTCTCTCATATAGTAGGCATTGTGTAAGCGGGTTTTTAAAAATAAATGGATTTACATCACCTATACACACACACACACACACTTACAGGAAGATGACTAAAAGTTTGTGTCCTTTCTGAGTGAAACTTCAGAATGGGCTTGACATTCTGGCCTTAGGACTGTGATTTTTAAGGTCTTTCCCTTAAAGACCCTGTCCCTACGAACACCAGAGCATCCGATTAGCATAAGAGACTCACTGCCAATACAACAGGCGGACACACTCCCAGTCAAAAGCAAACACATTTGATGTCAATTGTCTGTACAACCTGATATTCTCGAGACACTTTGAAATATGTGCAATAACTCAGAGCTCTAGATCACCAGCTTCTGCCTTGGTGCTGGCCAGTGGTCTACTCAGCCCCTAAACCACTTGCACAACCTGGAGATCAGTGTTTGTTGTCCTCTAAAACATCCCCATTATGAACTGATAAAATGTCTTAGACTGCTTTAAAATAATCCAGGCCAGAAGTGCAGGGCAGAGGAGTAGGGATTATGGTTGAAACTAGATGAGCTATACAATGATAGGAGTTGAAGCTGCATGACAGTACACAGGGTACATTATACCAGTCTTTCTACTTTTTTGTATATTTGGAAATGATCATATTTAAAGGTTTTTAAATATTTTTTTAAAAAATAAAAAAAGCACTGAAATAAAGCTGGGGTAGGTTAGTCTTTGTGCAAAAGCAATTCTTTGGATTTACTAGCCCAGTTCCTGATATCTGATAACAACAAATAAAGTTTATCGGAGGGCTGAATCAGCAAATAAATGGATGCCATGAGGCTGTGGCTGATTTCATTCAGATGCCATGAAAATTTACTTATTATTTTTGTTTTTGTTTCTTTCTACTACAGAGAAACCAGCAGTTCCTTCTAGAGAACCTGAAGGTAAGCCTGTCACTTGGGATTTGGGTTAACTGGGACTGTTTCATAGCCCCTGTTCACAGGTTTAAAGCCCTATGTCCTTTGGACCAGATTATTCAACAGAAAAACTACTGGTATTAGCTCAGGCATTTGGGACAGGTATACGCCACACCCAGCCATGACAGCTAGTTTAGTCATGTCATTTTTTAGTGTTGTCTGTTTCTCTCATGGCTGAAAAGCAACAGTTAAAAATTCTGTTTGGTGTGTTACTTGGCATCATTGACAATATGAAAGGAATAATTTAAAGAGACAAAAAAAAATGAGCCAAACTGATAGTTTATGGCCCTAGAAGTGAGTCCTTGGCCCTTCCCCTTGACACCTTGGTATTTTATGTACCTTGATGTCAGCTGCTTGTTGATTGTTTTGGTACTGGATTCTTGACAGCAAGGGTCTCGCCAAAAAGACAAAGACAATGTAAACCCTCTAGGGAAGCAAATTCAACCCTTTACTTTTCTGTGTTCATAGATGGTGCTGGCCAAACTGTTACAGCTTTTTTGCATCCCAATTTGAACATGGTAGGACCTCAAAGAATTATCATGCCTTTCTCCATGTGTCTCTCTCCAGGTGAGGAAACAGAGCCAACAACACCTGTACTTCTAGAAGAAACACAGGAGGAAGATGCAAAAAAAACATTTAAAGAAAGTAGAGGTATGTACAAAACTCTCCTAGGAAAGATGAATAATGAGGCTCCCTTGATCACAAATTACCCAAGGTTGAATTCCCTACTTTGTTCTTTCCCATAGCTACCTAAAAATAGAACTAGACAGGACATGTGTGGCTTTGCAAAAGCTGAACTAAATGCTAGGTTTCATCAATGAAATATGCAAATGGAACTATCCTAAGATGACTGGGGAAATCAGACAGCAGGTGGAAAATTTGCATGAAGATGGAGCTTTGGGAGCCACTGAGAGGTCATGCGGGGTAAGGTGGAGTGAGGACTGAGAGAGAAAATGTAGAGAAATAAGAGCAGAAAGACCCAAGCTGTGATGCATAACATGTATGATTAATATTCATCTGCAAAACAAAGAGACGAAATAGACAAAAACATTTAAAAGGTTAAATCATAAAAGGTAAAAGAAAATGGGATAATACATTGGAGTGCTAATGGATTTCAAACTCACTCTCACCCTGAAATTCAATAAGGACATCTGAGTTTTTGTCACTGGGCAACTTTTAAAAACCACTTTACTTCTCTGTGCTTCAGTTTAATTATTTGCATCATGGAAGTAATAATATTTTTCTTACCTACCTGAGAGCACAACTGTGTCCATAAAATGAAATAGGATGTTGCAATAGCGCAGTTCAGTTCTGAAACTAAATTCCAGAGTTAGCGCAGACACTCCAGCTCATGAGCACAGCTCATAACAAGACTGCCCTCACTGTAGACATCGACTGTGAGTTTGGGGGTCCCCAGGCCACCTGCATTTCTGACCAACTGGCTACAAACCCAGGAGTGTCCATGACCCCCACCTCTTAGGTTTGATAATTCACTAGAACAACCTACAGAACTCAGGAAAATACTATACTTATGACTAGATTGATTGTATGTGATACAAATCAGGGTCAGCCTAATGAAGAGACACACAGCAGGACGTCTGGGAGGAGTTTCCATGTCACCCCCGACCCCATGGAATCAGGATACGTTAGCATCCTGGCACATCAGTGCATTCACCAACCAGGAAGCTCCACAGAGCTTTCATGTCCAGAGGTTTTATTGGGGTTTCACTACATAGGCATGATTGATTTTATCATTGGTCATGTGGTGGAGCTCAGTCTCCAAAAGAGGTCAGGCTGATATCACTAGGCTCAAAGCCCCAACCCTATCATCACATGGTTGGTCTTTCTGGCATGGCCAGCCCCCATCCTGAGTCATCTCCTTATAAACTCTCTTATGGTTCTAGGGGCTCATGAATAACAAATTCACTCCTGTTACTTGGGAGAGTCCAAGGATTTAGAGCCTCTCTCCCAGGAACCAGGGACAAAGGCCCATCAAATTCTTTATTATATGACAGATATGTGAGAAAGATACAAAGTGCTCTGCAAAGGTGGGTGGCATCTCTATTGCTCATTGTTATTATGGTGGTATTTAAAGTGAGTTTTGAGGGTTTGGGGTTTTTAGTGGTTGTCAGGTTTGCAGTCTCACAGAGAAAAAGAGCCAACAGCCTCTGGATAGTCAGGAAGCTTGGGTCAGTGGGAGTAGGAAGAGGGTTAGCCTCCAATCCTTGCTTCCTCCCAAAGCCACTTGAGGGGAACATCTTTGGTTCTAAATCTTAAAAGACTAGAAAGTTCAGAAAAGCAAGCCTCTAAGTGCTCTTCACAGTCATGGCTCATGGACCCAACTGAATCCAATTGGTCTTAGAAATATTGGAAAGGTTTTACACTGTAATTTACTTGCTTTCTGTGACCTCTTTCCTGGTAATGACACTGAGACTTCTGGCTCGCCTCTTTTTCCCTCTTTCCCTCATCCCATCTTGGGAACTCGGTGACTGTCCTTAGAGGCAAAGGCATCAACACTGCCCCAACAGCCCCTGCTTTACTAAGGGAAGACAAGAAAAGAGGGACTCTCTTTTCTCTGGGAAAAAAAAAAAAAAGCTTAATTAACAAAAGTGCCCTTCTGATATTTGGAAGACCCACAAATTTAAACCGATTTTCATTATCACTTAGGGTACTAGGACAGGTAGAAAATGCCCATTCATCAAAACCAGAAGCCTCTTTGCTAACTGGCTAGATGTGTCTCAATCACCTAGGAATGAGCTCTTTGGAATACTCTGTGTTTATTAGGCTCTTTTGTTTGTTTCGGTTTTTAATTTCTTAATTTCAATAGATTTGGGGGTACAACTGGTTTTTGATGATTATGCATTTTTTAAGCCTGGTTTGAAGCACAGAAAAACAAAACAAAAAACAGCCAGTGCTGATCATGTGCTTTCTTTCTTTTCAGAAGCTGCCTTGAATCTTGCCTACATCCTAATCCCTGGCATTCTCCTTCTCCTCCTCTTTGTGGTCTCCACAGTTGTATGTTGGGTTTGGAGCTATAGAAGAAGGCAAGTAAAACCTTCATTTTACAAACCTTTGCATCTTCTGCTCTCTTTGAGATTTGGATATTGCCCCGTTTACTTCACTAAAACCCATGGCAGCACCAAGAGTATCACCATTGCAGATTGGAGAGCAGCTTCTCTGACAGACCAGGGCATTCAGAAATACTAGGCATTTGTGCTTAGTTGTGATTAACAGAATGATCTTACATGCTTTACTGTGTGTATGTGGAAGATTTTAAAACAACTTGAAGAGTGAAATTCCATTATTCACCTCCCGTGCACTCACACGTCACCCAGCAAAAAGGCTCTCATGCATGTGTGCCCTCACTCTGAAAATGTTTGTGGACTGAGTGAAGGAATGGATAGTGAGCCATATGAAAAATGACTATTGCAAAGCATTCTGGTACACATCTGAAACTAAACCATTAATTCAAAATGAAAGAGCCAAATTCCTTTTAATTGACTTTTCTTTTAATTCAATACACAAGTATAGAGTGCTATAAAATAGCTACACTAGGTAGCATCAACAATTTCTGCATATGGTCAGGATCATGTGCCACCATTTTTTTTTTTTTTAGTACTGAAAGCTCTTCTCAGTTACCTTTTTATTCTCCATCATCATGGTGTACGGAGAAGATGTCTAGTATTCCCATTTTACAATGGGGAAACTAAGGCCCAATTTAAGATTTGACTCCCTTTAAAGACCAATTTGAGATGAATTAGTAAGATTCCAATGTAAAAATCTATTTCAGTTAATTGTAACTTCCTTATAGGATTACTATAAGGATTCAGGCAGTTAATACTTGCAGAATAGGTATATACTAAGCACTTTAAAATGTTACCTCTTATTAGGATTATTTTATTAGTTTTTTCCTTTGAATCTGAAAGTAGAATTTAGCTCAAAAAATTACAAGCATATTTTCCAGCTGCCTACTCTGCAGTTGGTTCTTGATTTCCTTTCCTGACTACCAGGATTTGGGAATTGTGACTCTAAAGCTGGGGTGTCTGTCTATCCCAAGGGTTTTTAATCTTTTTTGTGCCCTGCAGCAGTCTGGTGAAGCCTATGGACTCCTTCCAGAGCAATATTTTATTTTATTTTGTTTTATTTATTATTTTATTTATTTATGTTATTTATTTATTTTATATATATATATTTGAGACAGAGTCTTGCTCTGTCACCCAGGCTGGAGTGCAATGGCACAGTCTTGGCTCACTGCAACCTCTGCCTCCCTGGTTCAAGTGATTCTTGTGACTCAGCCTCCCGAGTAGCCGCGATTACAGGCGCATGCCACCACGCCTGACTAATTTTGTATTTGTAGTAGAGATGGGTTTCACCATGTTGGCCAGGCTGGTCTCGCACTTCTGACCTCAGGTAATCTGCCCGCCTCAGCTGCCCTAAACCCTAGGATTACAGGCATGAGCCACCACACCTGGCCCAGAGCAATATTTTAAATGCATAAAATAAAATACATTGGGTTGCAAAGGAAGCAATCATACTGTTATATAGTTTAGCAAAATGTTTCCAAAAATGAATATGTGATTAGTAATACATGTACTCCTTTATTAACGCTTCTTTATTTGGTGCTGAGTATAATTATTATAATTTTGAAGTAGAGATGAGGGTAAAATATTTCAAGGCATCTATAACTGTGATATGAAAACATCTATAACTTCTAGTAATGATCAAATCAAAGATATTATTAATCCTGCTCTGTTTTATTGCTTACACTCATAATGGAAGGACATGCTAAATTTCACTTATGGATGAGTTGTATTTTTTGTTGTTTTGGTTTTGTTTTTTGTTTTGTTTTTTGAGACAGGGTCTCACTCTGTCGCCCAAGCTGGAGTACAGTGGTACCATCACACCTCACTGCAGCCTTGACCTCCCAGGTTATCCTCCCACCTCAGCCTCCCAAGTAGCTGGGACTACAGGTGTGCGCCACCATGGCTGGTTAATTTTTATATCTTTTATAGGGACAGGGTTTTACCATGTTGCCCAGGCTGGTCTCAAACTCCTGGGCTCAAGTGATCCGCCTGCCTCAGTCTCCCAAAGTGTTAGGATTACAGGTGTGGGCCACTGTGCCCAGCTGAGTTGTTGTTTTTGTTTTGTTGTTTGTAATGTGGTATTTTTTTTTTCCTATTCAGTTCTATCCCTGGACCCTCCAGGGACTCTGGGGACCCCAGGATAATAACCCTGCCCACACTTGGGCAGCCGTGAATGACAGATACACAGTCACTTTGAACATAACATCTCCCTGTTTGGTTCCCTCCCACCCCGAAGCCCTGGCCTGTAAGTTACATAGATGAGACATGCAGCTGGGTGACCGCCCAGGGCTGCTTCCTCTGGTCTCAACAGGAAGCACAAGGATATTCTCAATCACCTGGTCTGAAACACCCAGCCCTGGTTTTCTTTCTCTCTAGAAAACGGGAGCAACCAGACCCTAGCACAAAGAAGCAGCACACCATCTGGCCCTCTCCTCACCAAGGAAACAGCCCGGACCTAGAGGTCTACAATGTCATAAGAAAACAAAGCGAAGCTGACTTAGCTGAGACCCGGCCAGACCTGAAGAATATTTCATTCCGAGTGTGTTCGGGAGAAGCCACTCCCGATGATGTGTCTTGTGACTATGACAACATGGCTGTGAACCCATCAGAAAGTGGGTTTGTGACTCTGGTGAGCGTGGAGAGTGGATTTGTGACCAATGACATTTATGAGTTCTCCCCAGACCAAATAGGGAGGAGCAAGGAGTCTGGATGGGTGGAAAATGAAATATATGGTTATTAGGACATGTAAAAAACTGAAACTGACAATAATGGAAAAGAAATGATGAGCAAAATTCTCTTATTTTCTATAAGGAAAATACGCAGAAGGTCTATGAACAAGCTTAGATCAGGTTCTGTGGATGAGCATGTGGTCCCCACGACCTCCTGTTGGACCCCCACGTTTTGGCTGTATCCTTTATCCCAGCCAGTCATCCAGCTCGACCTCATGAGAAGGTAACTTGCCCAGGTCTGGCACATAGTAGAGTCTCAATAAATGTCACTTGGTTGCTTGTATCTAACTTTTAAGGGACAGTGCTTTACCTGGCCATGATAAAGATGGAGCTTGGAAAACCACCTCTAAGTTCTGTTTTCCTTGCTCTATACAGCAGCACATATCATCACACAGACAGACAATCCAGAATCTTTTCAAAGCCCACGTATGGTAGCACAGGCTGGCCTGCGCATCGGCAATTCTCATATCTGTTGTTTTCAAAGAATAAAATCAAATAAAGAGCAGGAAATGGAGTGTTAGTTTGTGTCTACAGCCCTTCCTCTGCATGTGGACACAGGGGACCTTTTTTTCTTTCTCCTGACATCCAAACTTGGAAATATCTAACTACTTTGAAAACTAAAAATGAGGCCAGGCACGGTGGCTGACACCTGTAATCCCAAAACCCTGGGAGACCAAGGTTGGAGGATAGCTTGAGTTCAGGAGTTCAAGACCTTCTTGGGCAACATAGTGAGACTCTGACTCTACAAAAAATTTAAAAATTAGCAGAGCATGGTGGGATGCACCTGCAGTCCCAGCTACTCAGGAAGCCGAGGTGGGGGGATTGCTTGAGCCCAGGAGGTTGAGGCTGCAGTGAGCTAGGATCACGCCACTGCTCTCCTGTGTGGGCAACAGAATGAGATCCTGTCTCTAAACAAAAAGATTTTTTAAAGAAACTAAAAATGAAATTTGAGTCTCAGCTTCTAGGTTTATTTGTACTCCCATCCCTGATACTACAAGTTGTTCTGTTTGCGTGTTTCTTACTGCAGCGTCAACATAACATGACTAATAATGATGACAGTTCTACCTTTTGTTGACGGACCTCGTTTCAATTGTGTTTGGCCTCAAATTCAGAGAAAAGTTTCTCGGCCCAGCATCAATCATATACACATTGGAGGTCTGAAAGCCATTATTTAAATCACCAGCAACTTCCCTCAATCAGCTTCATAATCTCATATTTTAACCTTTCCTCATATGTCTTATTTTTTAATAGCTCAGCAACTTTGCTTCACCTATGGAGCCCCAGCCTCTGGAGTTAACAGTCTGGGTCAAAGCAGTATCGAATGTAGTGGATTGGAATCCCTGCCAAATTATCTGCCCTACTGGGGAAGTGAATATACCAGGAAACAAAACTCCCTGCTTTGGGAAGCGTGTTTTGTGGTTGCACTTAAAGCAAAAACTGAGCGCACGGTCTTGAAGGACTGATTCGCTGCTCTAAAATGCCCAAGGTTCCATTCTTGCTTTAGATAGCCTCGCTCTATCATCTGCCCTGTGTCCTGCACTGTGCCCCACAACTCTGGCCCTCGTGACGCTGCAAGCTGCGCGTGTAAGAATCCTATCTGCCGGTCAGCATCGCACCTCCTGCAACCATGGCAGCACCTTGCAGGGTAGGCAATCAGAATGGATGAACAATGCATCTTTTCAGACTTATGTCAAACAGTTTGAGTATTTCAGCTTAAAAGTTTGTTTTTCACAGTCTCCCTGAGTGGAGGAGGTAACTGAGTCATTGTAATTGGAATGCCTCCCAAGAAGGAAGCATAGTAACAAGTAAACAGATGCTGGTGAATTGTGCTAACAACTTACTTTAATTATGTCACTCATGCTTGAACTGAGGACCCACTGTTAATCTGTAAAGGGAGTAAGGTTGTAATCAGAGCAGACCCTCAGCCTCTTCCTTTCCCTTTTTTCATTAATGTGTTGTCTCTTCTGGGACCTCCAGATCTCTTCTGTGTTTGTACACAGCCAGTCTTACCCCTCATTTTCGTTATTCACTGTCTTTTTTCCTCCTCAGGTTTACTAGCCTGAGTTTACCCAACTCCACTTCTATCTCTAATAATTGCACTTCACTTATGTAACAAACATTTGCTAAATGTTAAGGGTTTGCTATGTTCCCGTTGAGCTTGATTCATTAAGCTAGTATCATATGGAAATTTAGTAAGTTTGTTTCATCGTTGCTATGATTTGAATGTTTTCCCCCTTCAAAACTCAGGTTGGCCAGGCATAGTGGCTCATGCCTGTAATCCCAGCACTTTGGGAGACTGAGGCAGGAGGATTGCTTGAGCCCGAGAGTTTGAGACCAGGCTGGGCAACATAGTGAGACCCTGTCTCTACAAAAAATAAGAAAATTAGCTGGGCGTGGTAGTGCATGCCTATAGTCCCAGCTATGCAGGAGCTGAGGTGAAAGGATGACTTGCGCCCAGAGGTCAAGGTTACAGTGAGCTCTGATCATGCCACTGCGCTCCAGCCGGAGTGACAAGTGAGATCCTGTTTCAAAAACAAACCGATCAAGAAAAAAAGACAAAAAAACCTCATGTAGAAACTTACTCCCCAGTGTGGCAGTATTGAGAGGTGGGGTCTTTAAGAGATGCTTGGGTCATGAGGGCTTTGCCCTCATGAATGCATGGAGCCATTCCTGGATTAGTGAGTTTTCATAGGAGTAGGCCTTGCGGCTTGATAAGAAGAGGAACAGAGACCTGAGCTAGCACCCCCAGGCCCCTCACCATGTTATGCCCTGCACTGCCTCAGGACTCTAGAGAGTCCCCACCAGCAAGAAGACACTCCCACATGCAGCCCCTCAACCTTGGACTTCTCAGCCTCCAGAACTATGAGAAATACATTTTGTTTCTTTATAAATTACCCAGTTTTAGGTATTCTGTTATAAGAAACAGGAAATGGACCAAGACAACCATTTAAAACCGTATTTCCCAACCTTTTTTTCTACTGTGACACACATGACAGATAAAATGTATGTATCAGACAACCACTTGAGTCTCTTCACTCGACAGACATTTCTGTCTGTTTGTTTGTTTGTTTGTTTTTTGAGACAGAGTCTCGCTCTGTTCCCCAAGCTGGAGTGCAGGGTCATGCGATCTCGGCTCACTGCAGCCTCCACCTCCTGTATATGCTGCCTGAGCTCCGCCTCCTGTGAGATCAGCGGCGACATTAGATTCTCATAGGAGTGGGAACCCTATTGTGAACTGTGCATGCGAGGGATCTAGGTTGTGTGCTCCTTATGAGAATCTGACTAATGCCTGATGATCTGAGGTGAAACAGTTTCACCCTGAAATCCTCCACCCCCATGGAAAAACTGTCTTCCACGAAACCTGTCGCTGGTGCCAAAAAGGTTAGGGACTGTATTTTTGTTAGTTTGAAATTCTTTAAGGAACAGCATCTGCAAATACAGGTACTGGAATGGTTGGTAACGTATTACTTGCCTGCCACCTTCCATCTAAGCTCAGCATACAGTTTGCCATGATGTTGGAGTTGAAAGCATCTAAAAGCCTCTCATCCAAGATAAAAATAAATCATTGGTAAATCTGTCAACCAATACCCAAGCCCTAGACTCAGGCTCAGATGCCAAACCCCATCTTTGTCATTTCCTTGCAGGCTACACCCCACAGAAGTGAATCCGGAGATTCCTTTCCTCCACAGTGTCCCATCCCTCCCCTGTGAGAACGCAAATAGGTTGTGTGATCTAAGGTGACTTCTAGCTCTAAAATTATTCAATATGATTCTTTTTCTAATTTGTTGAGCATGTTATACCCACATTACTTCTGAGCTGGTAGTAAGACACACCTAATAGTGGATAGCAAACTGAAGACAGAGGTGTCAAATGAGGTCTAGAAAACTGCAAGCCCAGAGATGGAGAAGCAACAAAGCAATTTATTCTGTACAGCCCCTTCCTTCTTTCTTCCAAAGAACAGTAAATGGTTACTAATGGCTAAAGAATTTTAAGTTATTCTTGAATCTTGAATTTGAACAGCAGAAAGAAATAGTGACTAGAATGAGTCTTCAGAGCCAGGACACCAGGAGAAACTGGTTTTTAAAACAGAATAATACTATGTACAGGCTGGGCGCGGTGGCTTACGCCTGTAATCCCAGCCCTTTGGGAGGCTGAGGCGGACAGATCACGAGGTCAGGAGATCGAGACCATCCTGGTCAATGTGGTGAAACCCTGTCTCTACTAAAGATACAAAAATTATCTGGGCATGGTGGCATGCACCTGTAGTCCCAGCTACTCAGGAGGCTGAGGCAGGAGAATCACTTGAACCTGGGAGGGGGAGGTTGCAGTGAGCCGATCACGCCACTGCACTCCAGCGTGGGCGACAGAGTGAGACTCTGTCTCAAAATAAATAAATAAATACATACATACATACACACACACACACACACACACAAAATAATACCATGTATAACAAGGATCACCAGCCACCAGGCCAATGACTGGGACCCATCCCTGGCCTGTTAGGAACCGGGCTGCATATCAGGCAGTGAGTAAGCAATGCTGCCTGAGGTCAGCCTCCTGTGAGATGAGCGGTGACATTAGATTCTCATAGGAGTGGGAACTCTATTGTGAACTGTGCATGCGAGGGATCTAGGTTGTGTGCTCCTTATGAGAATCTGACTAATGCCTGATGATCTGAGGTGGAACAGTTTCACCCTGAAATCCTCCACCCCCATGGAAAAACTGTCTTCCACGAAACCTGTCCCTGGTGCCAAAAAGCTTAGGGACTGCTGATGTATAAGGTTTTAGCAACATTTATATTCCTTCAGGGGATCAAAGTTTGTGCTGCTCTCTTCTCTTTTCATCTGCCCTGTGTTTGGCTTAAAGTAGGATCAAGGCCAGACATGGTGGCTCACGCCTGTAATTCCAGCACTTTGGGAGGCCAAGGCAGGCAGATCACCTGAGGTCAGGAGTTCGAGACCAGCCTGGTCAACATG
>NW_012101721.1:1143844-1151543 GCF_000951045.1 Mandrillus leucophaeus
CATGGTGAAACCCCGTCTCTACCAAAAATACAAAAATCATCTGGGCACAGTGGCTCATGCCTGTAATCCCAGCTACTTGGGAGGCTGAGGCAGGAGAATTGCTTGAACCAGGGAGGCGGAGGTTGCAGTGAGCCAAGATCGCGCCACTACGCTCCAGCCTGGGGGACAGAGCGAGACTCCATCTCAAAAAAATAAAAATAAAAATAAAGTAGGATCAAGCAGAATTCACCATTGCTTGACAGCATTGGTGTATTAGGGAAAAGGTCTGTCAGCATTTTTGCGTGATGCAATTTTACCAGGAAGTTTGAGGCTGCTTTATTTTTACCACCAGGTGGCAGTATTAGGCTGTCATAGAAACTTTACCTAATGACCAATTTCTGGCAAGCAACTGCAAAGAGAAGGGGAGGTAAGGATATATAGAGAAATAAGAAAATACAATGCAGGTGAAAAATCCTGGGTTCTGGAATCAGATTGTTGAGTTTCTAAGACCTATTACTGCTACTTACTGGCTGTGCAATCTTGAACAAACTACTTCATTATTTAACCTCGGTTTCCTCATCTCTAACATGAGGATAACATTACCTACCTGGAAATGTTGCTATAATAAAAGTCACAAAATATTCATAAGGCACCTGATGCATTTTGTGGGTTGAGTTTTGTCCATCACCACTATCCCCCTCAGAAAAAGTATTGAACTCCTAACCCCAAATCCCTCAAAATGTGACCTTTTTTGGAAATAGGGTCATTTTGGATATACTTACTTAAGATGAAGTCATTAGCACGGAACCCTGTTCCAATGACTGGTGTCCTCAAAAAAAGAGGAAATTTGGACACAGAAACATATACGGGGGAGCGCCACATGAAGACGAAGGCAGAGATCATGGTGATGCTTCTACAAGCCAAAGAATGCCAAAGATTGTTGGCAAACCACCAGAAACTAGGCAAGAGGTGCACAACGCATTTTCTCTTATCACCCTCAGAAGGAACCAACCCTGCTGACATCTTGATCTTGGACTTGTAGCCTCTAGAATGATGAGAAAACATTTCTGTTGTTTAAGCCACCCAGTTTCTGGTACTTTGTTATGGCAGACCAAGCTAACTAATAAAGCAGGTAAGCCCTCATTAAATATTAGCTAGTATTAGTCCTGTACTCTTTTAATCTAATTGTACTGAGACAACAATACTGTTTTTACTGTAAATTCAAGCTCACTTTCCAGCTATCATGGGTTTATATATTATTTGCCCTCCCCCATATAAATCATGCCTTTCTGTGGAGTGACAGAGAGCAAAACTAGGGCAGACATGAAAGTCACAGGGAGGGGGACTTCCATGACACGCAGGAGGATGCCTGCTTACAACAAACACTGTAAGGCCTTCACCCCTCCAGAGGCTCATGGACAGACCACATGAGCCCTTGGGAGAGGGGAGGAGTCCAAGCCCCCAGGTGCGAGTTTTCGCTGATCAGTGTGCTATACGGAGTGATATAGGTGTCGGCTCTTATTGCCAGAGGGCTCTTATTCCACCTACTGGTGGAAAACAGGTTGGATGTCATAATCTTTAAGACCCCTTCATCTCATTTCAACGCACACATTTCAGCCACTTTCCTTTGAACATATAGAAGCTGGGAAAAGTAAGTGGGCAGAGCAGGTTGGTGGTAGTTTGTTTCTTTGGTGGGATCTGGAATCCTTTACAGCTAGTTTTACTAAAGACTGAGATCGGCTAGGTAGGATTAAGGCTGAGGAACTGCTCCTAACCCCCCACCCCATGCCACACACCTCCTCACTATTTCATCACCCCCCCTCCAGCCCCCAAGGCAATGAATAAGAGTGTTGAATAAATTGAGCTGGAATAGGCAGCTCTGAAAGTTACCACATTTGGCAGACAATTCATCCCAAATCTTCCCTTCCTCAGGCTCAAAAAGAGACTCAACCTTGCTGGGTAGGTTGGGTGCTGTCCACAGTTAGGGGGATTTGGAGCTGATTCTATTGTGTGTATGATAGAGAAGACAGGAGGGAACACAGTTGGCCCTTCGCATTCCCAGGTTCTGCATCCAAGGATTCAACCAACCATGGATGGAAAATATTTGGAAAATACAAAGCAAAATGAACTCTAAGAAAAAGAAAAAATTTTAAAAAGAAAGATAGAAAATATTTGAAAAAAATACCAGAAAAGGTTATGTTGTTGCTGGAGTTCAGCCTAGATGGTTACATTTGTACTGAACATATACAGGCTGTTTTTTTTTCTTGTCATTATTCCCTAAGCAATACAGTATAACAATTGTTTATGTGGCATTTACATCGTATAGGGTATTTTAAGTAATCTGAAGATGATTTAAAGTATACTGCATGTAGTGGCTCAGCCTGTAATCTTAGCACTTTGGGAGGCCAAAGCAGGAGGATCACTTGGGCCCAGGAGTTCCAGACCAGCCTGGGCAACATAGGGAGACATCGTCTCTACAAAAAAAAAAAAAAAAAAAAAAAAGCCAGGAGTTGTGGTGCACACCTGTGGTCCCAGTTACTAGAGAGGCTGAGGTGGGAGGATAAGTTGAGCCCGGGAGGTCGAGACCGCAGTAAGCTACGATTGTACCACTGCACTCCAGACTGGGTGACAAAGCAAGACCTTAGCTTGAAAAATAAATAAATAAAATAAAATACATGGCAAGATGTGCTTAGGTTGTAGGCAAATATTATACCATTTTATAACAGGGATGTGAGCATCTGTGGATTTGGTATCCACCAGGGCCCTGGAACCAATATCCTGCAGATACTCACGGACAATTGTATTGCCTGCCAACGTGTCCCCGAAAGTCCCACACCCAGGTTGATGCCACAAATTGCCTCTAGGGCAGACCCCCACTCTCAGGATGGATTGGAATTTTAACTAAAAGGAATTCTAGATATGGTGCTCTTATTTGGATCCTGATTTGAACACGCTAATCAGAAAGAAACATCTTGAGATAATTGGAAAAATTTGAACATAAACTGAGTATTAGAGAAAATTAAAGATTTATTTTTGTTTTCATTAGGAGTGATGATGTCATAGTGGTTTTATAAGAGATAAAAGGCCTTATTGGTTAAATATGACAGTAAAATGATCCCATTTCAGCCGGGTATGGTGGCTCACACTTGTAATCCTAGCACTTTGGGAGCCGAGGCAGGTGGATCACGAGGTCAGTAGTTCAAGACCAGCCTGGCCAACATGGTAAAACCTCGTCTGTACTAAAAATACAAAAATTAGCTGGGCATGGTGGTGTGCACCTGTGATCCAGCTACTCTGGAGGCTGAGGCAGGAGAATTGCTTGAACCTGGGAGGCAGAGGTTGCAGTTAGCAGAGATTGCACCACTTCACTCTAGCCTGAGCAACAGAGCAAGACTCCATCTTGGGAAAAAAAATGACCCACTTTCTTGGGCCTATTTTAAAATATGCTATTAGGTTGGTGCAAAAGTAACTGTGGTCTCTGCCATTACTTTCTCTTTTTTTGAAATGGAGTCTCACCCTGTTGCACAGGCTGGAGTGCAGTGGTTCAATCTGGGCTCACTGCAGCCTCCACCTCCCGGGTTCAAGTGATTCTCCTGCCTCAACCCCACAAGTAGCTGGGATTACAGGTGCATGGCATCACGCCTGGCTAATTTTTTTTTTTTTTTTGTATGTTTACTAGAGACAGAGTTTCACCATGTTGGCCAGGCTGGTCTTGAACTCTTAACCTCAGGTGATCTGCCCACCTTGGCTTCCCAAAGTGCTGGGTTTTCAGGGGTGGGCCACCGGGCCCAGCCTGTCATTACTTTCAGTGGCAAAATGTGTGATTACTTATAGCAAGAAAAAAGGTAGAGAGAAATCAATGAAACAAGATCAGCAAACTCATCTTGTTTTTTAGATAAGTGAGAGGCGCATGGTGGTTCATTATATTATTTTGTCTCAACATACATTTTTATGTATGTGTGAAAGTTTCCATTAGAAATGTTTTAAAATAAAAAGAATGGGAAGGGGGAAAGAATCACAGATCTTTCTCCTGCTGAGGGAAGTTCTTCTATTGGGGTGTGAAGGAGAAATTCCACTGAGTTTCGGGCTGGGCACAGTGGCTTACGCCTGTAATCCCAGCACTTTGGGAGCCTGAGGCGGGCAGATCATGAGGTCAGGAGATCGAGACCATCCTCGCTAACGTGGTGAAGCCCCATCTCTACTAAAAATACAAAAATTAGCCAGGTGTGGTGGCACGCACCTGTAGTCCCAGCTACTTGGGAGGCTGAGGCAGGAGAATCACTTGAACCCAGGAAGCAGAGGTTGCAATGAGCTGAGATTATGCCATTGCACTCCAGCCTGGGCGACAGAGCAAGACTCTGTCTTAAAAAAAAAAAAAAAAGAAAAAAATTCCACTGAGTTTCTCCTCACAGAAAACAATAAAGTGGCATGGAGAGAACACTACTAGAACTAGTTTATCATACATGTATCCAACTTCTACTGTCTCCCAGGGCCTGGGATATGATAAACAAGAAGAAATATTAATTCACTGAACACCCATTCTGTGCCAAGTACTTTCACAAACATCATCTTTGTTAATCCTCGTAACAATATTGCTCAGGTAGATGTGATTTGTATGAATGAGACAGAAAGACCACCCAACCAGTAAGGGGCAGGGTAAAGAGGCCTTTGGGTTTTGTTGCACATTCCACAAATCATTCCACAAATAGCCAAGCTCTGTATCCCACGGTGGAGGCAAACAGGGATGTAATTGTTTTTTTAATTTGTATTATTTTTTCTATTTATAAAAGCACATGTGGAAATTACTTGTGTTTTTTCACATAAGCCCTCCATTTTCCCACTGACATACGTGTCTTAAGTACCTTCTGTGTTTCCAACACTGTGGACACAGAGATAAATAAGGCCCTCCCCTCAAGCTATTTACAATTCAACTGGGGAAGCAGAGCTGGACATAAATGTCACTGTGCGTTACTTGACATCACAGAGGCAACTAGCACGCACAAGGAGGAACCTGATGTCCAACCTCCTCCACTTTGCCCGGCCAAGAGCTTTTTGAAAGCTCAGCAGCCCATGGAAGGTTCCCCAAGCCCCTGGACAAAACTTGCCCACTCTTGTTTTCTCCCACAGCCTGCAGCATACACTTTACCATGGGATCCTTCACAGTCGAACGTACCTTAGAATTCACTTCTTTTCTCTGGGCCACCCAATTGCAGGAACCACCTCCTATTCATTGTTGTGACCCCCAGCTCCTAGGGCAGTGGCTTGCACTTAACTGGCAATCAATAATTGCATTAAATTGAGACAAAAACCTTTCCTGGCAAGTGCCACCAGCATTAATTTTCCACCCTCCTAACTGCGTTACGATGTGTCTTTTCCTTATTTTACTACTAGAAATATTCAGTCTAGAATCTCTTCACAGAAATCAGTGCTTTTTAAAAGTGTCTACAAAATAATCAGACATAAAGGAAAATGCAAAGATTGACTCACTTTCTATCAAATATTGTTTATTTCATGAAGTCTAATACAGAGAGATCCAACATAAATATTTACATTCTACGAAGTTGCTCTGCTCTAGAAAACAACTAGCCAGCCCATGTTTTTGAAAGACTGTTCTGTTCTGTTTTGTTTTCAAGAAAGAAACTGGTCTCCCTTTTGGAAGAGATCACGTTTTCCTACCCCTTTATTTCGAGAAAGGAGCTGGCTCCAAATGGCTTTTTCAGGGTCAGTGAGCCGTTGAACAACCAATAAGTTCTCAGCATCTTGGGATCAGCTCTTTTTTTCTACCAATCTGTCTTTTCTCTGTGTCCCCCCAAAGCTAACTTCAAACTTTCCTGCTTTTCTACTAAACATAATGGTGAATGTTTCCTATGTTGATAGATGCCCACAAAAACAACAAGTCCTTATCACCTCATGAGTTTTAAGAATCTGCTCTTAGATACAAAGATGTGTCATCTGTTATGTGCTGCCAAGGGAATGAGCAGGGAAATCAGGTGAAGGAGACAGCGTGAGACATGAAGCCAGCCCCACCTGCCCTGTGGATTCAGAGCAGTCACTTTAGTAATAGGCACAAGGTGGCCATTTGTAAGATTATAATGCATCTCCTAAATGGACAGATGTCCCAGCATCTTCCTGCTAATCTGAAACCATCAATGACTCCTTGCTGTCTACAGAATCCAGTTCAAACTCCTTAATTCAGCATCCAGTGGCCTCGATGATCTGGTCCAACTACCTAACCTTACTACTACTCCTGTAATGCCAGTCAAGACTCGTTGCTCTCCCACAAACTCAGCATGCATTTTCCCATTGCTGTCTCTGCTTGTCCTCTTTCCTCAACCTGGAGAGTCCTTTCCTCACTTCTTTATGTGACACATCCTACCCATCTGTGAAGACTCAATGAAGTGCCACATCCTCCTTAAAGCCTCTTTCCTCTTCCAAAGTCCTTTAGCTCTTGGCCTGTTTCTGCCTTTCTCGTGGTTCTCAGTATGTTTTGTGTATAGGAAGGGCATGAAACAACAGCAGAAAATACCCTAGGGCCTAGAAATAAAGGGGCCATATGAGAATTTAACCATGGAAGTCAATTTGTACATGGACAATGACTTGCAACTGAAAGAGTGTCTCCAAGACATCTGAGCATGACCCTCAGGTGAAGCCTGGCTTAGGTCTGTAGTTGCTGCAGAGTAAATGGTATTCATGTGTCTATTCAGTGAATCAACAAATATGTACTGAGTACCTGCTAAATGACAGTTACTGTGCTTGACCGTGGGGATGTGCAATGGTGAATAAGATACAACTTCTACCCTCTTGGCAGTTATATAGTAAAAAGCCAGATTAACATCAATGACTTACATGATGATAGGGCTGTCATAGGGATATGGGCAAGCCCAGGATGCAGACACTTCCTAGAGGAGGGGATGCCCAAGGTGAGAACATGGCACATATGCAGAATTTCAAACAGTTCCGCATGATTAAGCTGGGAGTGTTCGGTGGGTGAGTGGCAAAGGGTGAGGGGGGACAAGACTGAAGGGGCTACAAGGAGCTTCACAGTAAATGGATTCATAAGCCTTGCTGAGGAATTTGGACTTCAGCCCCGGGCTGATTATTCATTGTTTGCTATCTCTCACCAAATCCCTGCCCGCATCCATTTTCTACCCTACTCTGACCTGCTCTGTGCCCTAGCAGGATGACCCCTGCAGACTGCATCACCCAGCTCCCTTGCCAGATGGTTTCTTGTATGATTTGGGCAAGAGAGGCTCCAGCAGGTCCGCTGTGGGCAGGAGTAGTGAAAGAAAGGTTATGGTATTGCTTCCCCTTTCCCTTCATATCAATAGCAGTAGTTCCACCCTCTGCAGTTCAATCTCCACCAGTTGGCCCTTTCTTCAGCTCTCACTATAATCCAGTAACTCCACTTTTTCTCCTTGTCCCCTTCTAGGGTGGTAACAGCTTCCTACTGCTGCTAAGAAACTTATCCATAGTTTGCTTCCTTAATCCTATCCATATATCTGCAAGTGGTACTTTCATTAAAGTCTCTTCTAGGAACACTTTTACACTGTTGGTGGGACTGTACACTAGTTCAACCATCGTGGAAAACAGTGTGGCAATTCCTCAAGGATCTAGAACTAGAAATATCATTTGACCCAGCCATCCCATTACTGGGTATATACCCAAAGGATTATAAATCATGCTGCTGTAAAGACACATGCACACGTATGTTTATTGCAGC
>NW_012101721.1:1152058-1178166 GCF_000951045.1 Mandrillus leucophaeus
TCTCTTCCTCTGAACCATCCAAGATGAATTCCGTTTTCTGACAAGAACCTAACTGATACAATCCTGAAAGTTATAAGGAGACATTCCAGTGTAGGGGGTCCAAAAAAACAAAACATATGGCAATCAATGTGTACCTCCAACACTACATAAGGGACAAGGCCCTCAAATTTTAGCCAATCTATTCCCAACGGTAGCACCCTGTGTATTGCAGAGATGCATGCATCAGCAATCACAGACCAGGAACCTCTGAATCACACATCTAGCCCCCAATTCTGATGCAAGATTGCAAAGGCAATCTTATAAATAAGCTTCTTGCATAGATCTAACAACACAAAAGGAAATAGGACATAGGTGCTTTGGTCTGCATGATATTTATTTCATTATAGACACCACTGTGAGACCAGGCGCAGTGACTCACATCTGTAATCCCAGCACTTTCAGAGGCCAAGGCAAGTGGATCACCTGAGGTCAGGAGTTAGAGACCAGCCTGGCCAACATGGTGAAACCTGTCTCTACTAAAATACAAAAATTAGCTTGGCTTGGTAGTGGCCGCCTGTAATCCCAGCTACTTGGGAGGCTGAGGCAGAAGAATCACTTGAACCCGGAGGTAGTGAGCCGAGATCGCACTGCCGCACTCCAGCCTGGGCAAAAAGAGCGAAACTCCATCTCAAAAAAACAAAAAACAAAAAAAAAAACCCACCATTATGAGTTTGGTTCCTATAACTTTATCTCCAAAGTCCAGTCCATTCTAAGACTCTGCAAAGAAACTGGATCTTCAAATAAACTGGATACAGGTTATTTTCCATCCCAGGATCCCTATGTGTGTCTGCTGCTCCCTTTCTTACAGTATACCTTCTGCCCCGTTCTGCTTTGTCTGAACTCGAATTCGTCCTTTACAACTCGACGTCAAGGTTATTTTCTCCATTAGGCCTTCTCTAACCCCTGTATTTATCTGTCTTAATTTCAAGGAGCCACATGAAGTCCGGAACTTTGTTCACCTCTGCATCCCCAGCACCTCATTCAATGCCTGGCCCACAATTTGTCTTCCTTATTGGGTTGAAAGTAAGTTGAAATCGCCATATTTCCCTGATTCATTTCTGTATCTTTCCAGAATGCCTAGAATAGTGCCTTGCACACAATAGGAGATCAATAAATATTTGTTAAATATGTGAATGACAAAATGTAACAAGTGTGTTCTTTCTTCCCTATACTTCAAGGGAACATACAGTAAATAATCATGATACCAGAGCTAAACAAATCCACGGGAACCTCCCAGGAAACCAAAACGTGCAAATGTGCCAGGAGGTTTTACAGAGTAAGTCCATATGGGATTTAAAAAAAAACAACACAAGTGCTGTAGGACTTTATTGTGAATTGGATCTGCCAATATCCATGCTGAAGAAGCCAACCCTGAAGCCAAATACCAGCATTTGTTTCCCCAAACACTGATTAAAACAAATATTTTTCAGTTGCCATAGTTTTTGGATCTATTTTTGACATGCACGCTGAATGCAGCAAATAACATGGAAACTCTGGCTCCCTTCATTGCTGCTTGACATTGAGGACTCTAACCTCGCTAGTGAGGTCAGAAAACATCAGCTACACAACCACAAAAGATACCTTTCCTTGCTCCTAGGCTGCCAACTGCAGTACTATCTTTGGGATGGTTCGTCATATCTACTAGTTGCACGTGCTTTAAAACTGAATACAGCCTCAATGCAGGCTTTAAGTTTGGAAACTAGTTAAAATTAGACTAAGTCTTGTGTCTTTATAGGAAAGCACTGACAATATCTCTTTGATACATAGTGTAGCCCCAATATACAACTTTAGTTTTTTTATTGTGGAAATTTAAGAACATATACAAAATTATAGAGATTAAAAGGATCTGAAGTACCTTTCACCCAGCTTTGATAACTATCACTTGTGAAAGGATAACTCAGACACAAAACTATTAAGAAAATAATTTTACTTTCACTATTCTGTAAGGCAGATCTTACTTCAGAACAACTGAGCTATCTAAACAAAGAACACAGCAGGTTTTTAGAGAAAAACACAAGAGGTTACTAAGTGTACAGTTAGTCTGTTCCTCACATGACTATCCTACCTGCAAGGGTTATCACCTATGTTGATATTAATATTGCAAAATCAGGAATTAAATTGGTTGTTTTTTGTTTGTTTGTTTGTTTTTGAGATGGAGTCTTGCACTGTTGCCCAGGCTGGAGTGCAGTGGCGTGATCTCGGCTCACTGCAACCTCTGCCTCCTGGGTTCATGCCATTCAATCAGGAATCAAATTGTTTGCATTAGGGTAGCAGCTTACAAAAAGGGCATGGTCTTCATTTAGAGAAAAGTGCTAGGGTGTTTCTGCCCGTTTTAGTATTTTTAAGAATGTCAAGTGTTTGGGGTTTTGTGGGGGCGGGGATGGGTTTTTTGTTTTGTGTGACTGTGCTATATAATGTGCTAAGTCAAGATGGCAACAAGGCAAGATGTCATTTCTGCTTCCCTAGCCCCTCCTTCTGGGGCTGCCAGAAGTATAGTTCTGACTACATGGGTTTGTTCAGAAATTTTCGGATCCATATTATTAATTTGATGGGTTTTTCTCTTTATTTTATACAGTTGCCACAAAAGGTGTTGATTAATACTAGGAGATTTTTTTGCTGTATGGTTTTAAAAAGTAAAGCCTTAAAATACCAAGGCTTGGAGAATTAACTTCTGTCTAGAGGCTTCATAAAGCCCCTAGTCAGATTTTGATCACATCAGTTTTGCAGATGATTTTGAATTGCTGTTCTCAATCAGTTTGCCATTTCTAGGTCTAGGAGAAAAAAGGCATCCCATTTGCCTGTTTGCCTGGACCATGCTTTTCCTCAGGAACTACATAACTAGGACGTCCTTCCTTCTCTGAGGTCCCCAAGTCTGTCAATGTTCCTGCTGTGTCAGCAAGTGGCGTTCTTTACTAACTGTAAGGCTGAGATTTCACTAGCCAGAGAGCAGGTACAAGGTAAGTTTCCTGGGAGGATGTTGTGGGCAACATTTCCACATATCAAGTACAGTCCCTGTTTCTTTTTTGGGGGGAGGGGGTTGGGGGAGGGATGGAGTTTTGCTCTTGTCACCCAGGCTGAAGTGCAATGGCACAATTTTGGCTCACTGCAACCTCTGCCTCCTGGGTTCAAGCCATTCTCCTGCCTCAGCATCCCAAGTAGCTGAAATTACAGGCATGTGCCACTACACCTGGCTAATTTTTGTATTTTTAGTAGAGATGGGGTTGGTCTCAAACTCCTGACCTCAAGTGATCCACCCGCCTCAGTCTCCCAAAGTGCTGAGATTACAGGCATGAGCCACCGCACCCGGCCCAGACCTTATTTCTTAAAGTGAGCTTATCATGCCTAATTAAGTCAGACTTGTTTTAAAATATGACATTTCTTGCATGGTAACTGTGACAAATTTTCTTTATCTAACCATATCCCAAGACAGAGGTGTACTGACCCTATGTAAATAATGACATGGTCATAAAAAATAAAGTGAAGCAATGAATGGCACTTTAACAATAACCACTGTTACATGCAGTTTTACAGAAGCCAATCAATGTGTGTCACTCTTTTTCTCAAAATCATTTTTCTTAGATGCTTCTCTTGATTTATTCACTTATAATCTATACCCTAAGATATTTTCTAGATTTTTTTCTGAATTCTGAGACATCAGTTGTAATGAGATACCATTTAAAGAATGTTTTGTTCCACTTCGTACAGGGTTTGCTTATTAAATTGAGAATTAGTGATAGATCAGGAAGAAAGAAAAGGAGTGTTGTTCTCATTTGCTAAACAGAATATAGGTTAGCCCCAAGTGAATTTTCATCTTAATTTCTTTCCATCCTGCATCATTAATTCTTGTTTCCTGATCTTGGTTTAAGTAACCCTACTATCACAAAGTCATCTGCTTTTAGACTAAATAAAAGGTCCTAGACATGCTTAGTCACACAGTCCAACCAGGGGCTTCTGGTGACAGTGTCAGCTTATACTGGAAAGCTTGTGTCCATGAATCTGCTCCAGTTAGTGTCAATAGTTAAAAGAACCTATTTGAGGCCACTGCTGGGAAGTTATGATCCCTTTGATGTTTCTTCCAGAGACTCCATTATTGATTTATTGATTAATAGCAAGGGTGTTTAGATAAGTGCAAAGGAAAAGAAGAAACTACCTATTGACGACAAGACTTGGTCAATGGCTTGGGTTAATTTACTATAATAATTAACAGTATCTACAATAAGAAAAATGAGACATAATGTACAAGTATTTTTAAAGGATTTAATCAACAATTGCTCTGAAAGTAGTAGCATCCTATAGACAACAACGGCCTTGACAGATCTCCAGGACTTTTTAATTTATCCCAATGTGTATTTTTTGGTAACCAACTGATACAGGTATTTTAAAACAGAAAACGTTGAATAAATCTTGCCGACAGTTATTATGCCAGTCTTCACACATTACCTTGAGTATGCTCTATCCATCCTGAAAGATTGCAATTGCTGAAACTTGTTCATTTTAATATTAATAACATGATTTGTATATAATTGACCTAATATTAATAACATGCTTTGTATATTTTTGTATATAATTGACCTAGGGAGGTTAGTTTGCCAGCTGTTTCCACACTATGGGCTTGGCAAATGCTCTCACAAATACAGAGAATTCCAAGTATTTTCAATGACTTCCAGCACCCCTCCTTTTACAAAATGAGAAAATAAATCTTTGGTGTTGTCTAAGAAAGAAACCTCAAAGACAGTTTGGTTGTAAAAGATATCTTAACAGTTCTATTATTCAGAATATGAGAAAAGCCAATTTAAAAAGTTGTCAGCCAGGCGCAGTGGCTCATGCCTGTAATCCCAAGACTTTGGGAGGCTGAGGCGGGCAGATCACGACGTCAGGAGTTCGAGACCAGCCTGGCCAACATGGCAAAACCCCGTCTCTACTAAAAATACAAAAATTAGCTGGGCATGGTGGCGGGCGCCTGTAATCCCAGCTACTCAGGAGGCTGAAGCAGGAGAATCTCTTGAACATGGGAGGCAGAGGTGCAGTGAGCTGAAATCATGCCATTGCACTTCAGCCTGGGCAACAGGGCGAGACTCAATCTCGGGGACAAAAAAAATAAGTTGTCAAGGGAGACGAGATGGGAGTATAAATCATAAGTGCCTAAACATGGGAAATGGTTACAATCTTTGTTATGGTGAAAATACACACTAGTGCATAACAATATTAGGAATTGTAGTCTTTTCAGAAGTAGATTTTTGTTTAAAAATTATTTCAGCGAATGATTTAAAAATCAGACAAAATGTTATCAGGCTCCAAATAAGTATATTTTAGTGACACCTGGAATCTCTGCTAGTTGCACACAGAATAACTTTTTGCTATTTCTAGTGGTATGGTTTGGCTCTATGTCTCCACCCAAATCTCATCTCAAATTGTAATCCTCATATGTTGAGGGAGGGACCTGCTGGGAGGTGATTGGATCACAGGGGCGGTTCCCCCATGCTGTTCTTGTGTTAGTGAGAGAGTTCTCACAGAGCTGATAGTTTTATAAGTGTTTGGAAGATCCCCCTTTGCAGCACTTCTCTCCCTCCTACCACGTTGTGAAGAAGGTGCCTGCTTCCCCTTCACCTTCCGCCATGATTGTGAATTTCCTGAAGCCTCTACGGCCATGTGCAACTGTTAGTCAATTAAACCTCTTTCCTTTATAAATTACCCAGTCTCAGGCATTTCCATTTCTTTTTCTTTCTTTTGTTTTTGTTTTGTTTTGTTTTGCTTTGTTTTGTTTTGCAAGACAGCTCTGTCACCCAGGCTGGAGTACAGTGGCACAATCTCGGCTCACTGCAACCTCCACCTCCCGGGTTCAAGTGATTCTCCTGCTCAGCCTCCTGAGTAGCTGGGACTTCAGACGCATGCTACCATGCCTGGCTAATTTATGTATTTTTTGTAGAGATGGGGTTTCCCCGTGTTGCCCAGGCTGGTCTTGAACTCCTGAGCTCAGGTGATCCACCTGCCTTGGCCTCCCAAAGTGCCGGGATTACAGGTGTGAGCCACCATGCCCGGCCTCATAGGCATTTCTTTATAGCAGTGTGAAAATGGACGAATAGGCTTGTTAGTATTAACAAGTTGAGATCATATCCTCAAAGCTCAATGTTCTTCTGAAATACTTGGCTTTCTCCTCCTTATCACTTAAAGTTCCCTTTGCTCAATAAATTTAATATTCCACTATTTAGGCATACAAAATGCATTTAAACATACAAAAATAAACATATATCCTTAAATGGCAAACATGAGGCTTTAAATTTTAACTTCAAAATATATTGATCTTACCAGAATATTACAAGGTAATATTTATCTACATTAAGTTTACCATCTTAGTAAAACTATAATGCTTCTCTTGAAAAATAAATGGAGCCAGGTGCAGTGGCTCACACCGATAATCCCAGCACTTTGGGTAGGCCAAGATAAGCGGATGGCCTGAGTCCATGAGTTCGAGACTGGCCTGGGCAACATTGGCCCCACTTCTATAAAAAAAAAAAAAAATTAAGAAAAATCAATAGACAAAGCATATCCATTATCTTGTGTATGCATCTATATCTCTTCGCAACAACTGTATAGCCTCAACCACTATGCATACTAGTTCCAGCTTTCAACTGAAATAATCAACATCTGCTCCCTCAAAGGCCCAGAGAAAATGAAGAGGTGAACAAATAAGAACAGTCTATTATACACAAGTACCTTAGCAGAAAAGCAAGGCTCAGTGAAGGCCTCCTGAGTCCCACAGGCTCTATCACATATACATGTTACATTTTTCAAACTGGAAAGCATGAACATGTGAACTAACATACAACCCAATTTTTTTTGTTTTCTTACAGCACATGGCCAGTCTCATTCCATCCAAAACCCCACCTACTACCAACTCATCCCCAGGTTATTTTGAAGCAAATCCCACACATTATGTCATTTCATCTGTAAATATTTCAGTATGAATCTCTAAAAGATAAAGATTCTTTTTGTGATCTTTAAACATGATCATAACAATTATCTAATGCAAAAATTAATGCCTTAACATCATAAAATATTCAACCAGAGTTCACATTACCCTAATTCTGAGTACTTTCAACTTCATTATTTAAATCAGGATCCAAATATGGTACAATACATTGCAACTGAGCAATATGTATTTTAATTCTACTTTAATTTATAGGTTTCTCTTCCATCCCCTTTTTCCTCTTGCAACTTTTTGTTAAAGATATCAGGTCAATTGGCCTGAATTTGCTATGGTATCACTTAAAAGGTTCTTTATCCCTGTGTTTCCTGTAAATTGTTAGTTGAATCTAAAGGCTTAATCAGATTCAGGCTCAATCTTTTTTGTTTGTTTGTTTTGCAAGATGTGTAGAAAAGACTATAATCTTGTCCAAAAAGGGGTCTGGCCTTTGCCCTCTATTTGGGGGTGTAATTTCTAAACCCTTGGAGTTTCATGATAGGACTGGTTTTGTTTGTGTGCAGGCCTTGGTTAAACTGGATAATGTAATGATGTGATACAGAGTGGGAGGTTTGGGTCACACATACTCAGCAATCAGCTCTGGAGGGGCTGGAGATGGAGAAGTCATGTGGGCAGCCAACCAAATAAATATCTGGACAAGAAGGCTCCGGTGCTTGGCAATAATCTGTGCATATGGTCATACACTGATAATGGGAAAGTAATGGTGCATACAACTCCACAGGGAGAAGATAACTGGAACATCCATATAGGGAACTTTTCTAGACTTTGCCTTACATGATTTTTCTCCTGGACTACCTTTAATCTGCATCCTTTAGTTGTGATAAACCATAACCATTAGGATAACAACTTTTAGTGACTTCAAGTCCTTCTAGCAAATTATCAAAATTGTGTGATTTTGAGAATCCCCAAACTTGCAGTTGATGCCAGAAATAAGAGCAGTCTTGTGAACTGCTCCCAACAATCCCCACAAGACCACTGCACTGTGGTAGTGTCTAGCAGGAGGTCCATGATATCCAATTGTTTCTTTTCCTGCTGTTGTTAGTCACTGATGATCATTGCTTCTTTGAAAGAGGTCATTACCTCTTTGAAGACTGCAAAATGGTGATATTCTACTTCTATCCTTTCTTTTTTATTAACTTGAGTCTTCCCCTTCATCAGTTGTTTGGTTATCTGATATAGGCAATATAGGAAAGACAGGAAAAAATGCTTATTTTATTTACCAGTTTTTAAAATTAAGAGGTAGTTCCTTGCATTCTTCAAAGTGACCAATGACTTCTTAAAAATCTTTATGTCATGAATTTAAGCATCAATCATTATAGATGTTCATCTTTGAACACCTGTGGCCAAGGAGAGAGTATGTAAATTAACTCCTGTCCTTTTGACATGATCCTAGTAATCTTTCATAGCTTGCTTCCTTGCTTTCTGGTATCACAAGATGTTCCAAGTTTATCTGGCATATCTTCTGTTTAAAACCTGGAATCAGCCATTTCTCTAAGAAGACCTGTCTCAAGTTGGGTTCTTCCAGGAAATTGACTCTGAGTTGAATATTTACAAGCAATTAAGGGACTGCACTTAGAATTAACACCTATGGGGGAGGGGCAAAAGTAGGACTGGGCAGAGAAAGCAGTGGAACCACAGTAGAGTCACAGCCAAATCCACAGAGAACACTGGAGATGGTCTAGCCCTGTAAGATGTCCTCCCTTCGGGCAAGAGAGCCTGACCTTTATAATCCACATTAACCAGTCATTAGATATGGGCTGCCTCTGGGCAGGATGTTATAACCTTGGGTGAGGTGACTCTCTTCATGTTAGGGCAGTGGTTCTCAGTCAAGGCAATTTGTCCCCCAGAGACATTTGGCAATGCCTGGAGACATTTTTGGTTGTCACAGCCATGGGTAGGGTGCTACTGGTATCTAGCGGGTAGAAGCCAGGGATTCTACTAAACATCTTCTAATGCACAGAACAGTCCCCAACAGCAAAGAATTATCCAGTCCAAAATGTCAATAGTGCTGAGACTAAGAAACCTTGGTTTAAGACAATGCCCAGAGAATGATTCAGGGACAACCAACAGTCACCACTGTTCCAGCATCCCAGGCCTCAGTTCTGAATGGAGAATCTGGGTGGCAAACCACAGTATCCACTATATATCTTGATTACTTTTAGAGAAAACTAGTAAATAGAGATCTCTGTCTGGGAGCTAGGAGTGCTTGTTGCCTCCAGTTTGATCTCTATTTCTAGGCCTATTCGGGGAGAGAACTAGGAAATTATCTTTTCAATACACATCATTCATTATATCAATATTTCTAATTCAAAATCAGGACTCTGATATAATCCTATTTAGAAGGTATAATCCTTCTATTTTGAGAAGCTTGGAACTTGTTGACCCTAAGAAGTTTCCTGAGAGCCATCTCAGTAAACCATTTTTGAATGTCATTAAGTTTGCATATTAGGGGGTTACAAAAGTAAAGGAAAACTTTGCAGGAAAATGTTCAAAATAATCCAGAATATTGGATTTAGGAGGAACCTAAGAGATCATCTAAACCAAAACTCTGATTTTACAAATGAGGAAAAGGAGGCCTAGAAAAGTTCAGCAGACTTAATCTAAGGTCCATAGCTACTTAGTGCCCTAACCAGGACCAGCATCAGGACACTAACCCCTCATATTTGTTTCTTTTTTCCTGCCTCAGCACTCTGACTCTTCTCTCTAGTATTACCTCTCCCATGTTGCAGAAGAAAATAGAACAAAGAGGGACAGAAAAGGAGATGAAACTCATTCCTTTTTCACAGTATACCTTAGTGGAACTGAGAACTCAGATCTGTATGCAGAGAACTGAGCACAGATCTGTAGGAAGGAAGTGCTTCTTATCCACTGTTAGTGGAAACATCTGTTTAGTTGTTTTTCCAAAGCACTGTTAGATCGTGCCGTGCCTTCCACATTCTCTCCTGCACTCTTGCTAATGACGAAGCAGTTACACACCAGCAA
Source organism: Mandrillus leucophaeus (assembly GCF_000951045.1). Lineage (NCBI taxonomy): Eukaryota > Metazoa > Chordata > Mammalia > Primates > Cercopithecidae > Mandrillus > Mandrillus leucophaeus. The sequence goes on from NW_012101721.1 coordinate 1,162,062, forward strand.
GGCTGGCCAACGTTGGGACATCTTAGCAAAGAAAAAGAGCTCAATTAACCAGTCCACGCAGGGACAGAATGATTGATTTGGTCTCATTAGTAGCATACACAAAAATAATCAATTAAGCTGGCAACATGGTGTAATGCCTTTTCAAATGAAGGTAATCCTCTTTTTTTTGAGTCAGGGTCTTGCTCTGTTGCTCAGGCTGGAGTGCAGTGAGTGGTGTGATCACACCTCACGGCAGCCTCAACCTCAACCTCCTGGGCTCAAGAGATCCTCCTCTCTCAGTCTCTCAAGTAGCTGGGACTACAGGCATGCATCACCACACCCTGCTAATTTTTGTATTTTTTTGTAGAGATGAGGTTTTGCTATGTTGCACAGGCTGGTTTCAAACTCTTGGAATCAAGCCCACCTCAACCTCCCAAAGTGCTGGTATTCAGGTGTGAGCCACTGCACCCGGCCATTAGGAACTGTCTTCTTTCAATCCTTTCCTAGGCATACTAATCTGAACTCTTCTTGTCCTAGTAAGTTGTTTATTATTTCTTCCAGTGCTTCCTAAACTTTTCCACTGAAGTACTGACAGAGAAGAATGAAAGCTACACAACACACACACACACACACACACACACCCCGGTGTGCACTCAAAGCCCTGGGAAAGTGACCCAAAGCAAAATTATTGGGAAATGCAAAATTTTTCCAAAGTCCTGTGTTTATCTTAAATATTCGTTCAAGTCCACAACCTACTCTGTTTTTCTTAAAGAAACAGAAGTTTAAAAGGGCAATTGATATTCCAGAACATGCAGTATGCTTAACAAGGGCTTTGAGAAATCCCTTCCCCTCCCAAATCATGACATACCTCTTGTAACCCCATTTAAGAAACCCAGATTGAGAAATCATTTATATAATAGATTTCTATTGCTCTGAGGTAGAATTCATACTCTTAAAAGTGGTTTGCCTTTTAAAAAAAAAATCTGCATTCTATCTACTTATGAAGTATCTATTTTTGTTTGTTTGTTTTTATTTTAGCAAAATCACTAGTTGTTTGGGTTTTTTTTTGTTTTTTTTTTTTAAGAGGTAGGGACTTACTTTGTTACCCATGCTGGAGTGCAGTGGTATAATCACAGCTCACTATAGCCTTGAACTCCTGGGCTCAAGTAATCCTCTCACCTCAGCCTCCTGAGTAGCTAAGACCACAGGTTTGTGCCACCACACCCAGCTAATTTGTAAATTTTTTTGTAGAAACAGGGTCTTGCTATGTTGCCCAGGCTGGTCTTGAACTCCTGGCCTCAAGCAATCCTCCCACCTCGGCCTCCCAAAGAGCTGGGATTACAGGTGCGAGCCACCATGCCTGGCCCAGTTAAGCTGTAATAATCAAGATTTTCAAATAATTTGTGTTTTATCAACAGTAGTTACAAAAAAGATTAAAATTAAAATATAAGTATATTCAAGCTGTATAAAATTTTATATTTTAATCAAAAGTATAATCTAAATATAAAAATTTTAATGTAAAATTGTTTTTCATATATTCTCAAAAGTTATCTTTTCTAAAATATTCAAAAGCATCTATTAAAATTAAAAGGCAAAATATAAATTAAAATTCGTAATTTTAAAATGGGGATACCACAGACTGCAAGTCTTTATTTTCATTTATTTATTTATTTATTTATTTTAAGACAGAATGTCGCTCTGCCTTCCAGGCTGGAGTACAGTGGCACGATCTCGGCTCACTGCAGCCTCCGCCTCTTGGGTTCAAGCAATTCTCCTGCCTCAGCCTCCCGAGTAGCTAGGATTACAGGCACATGCTGCCATGCCTGGCTAATTTTTGTGTTTTTGGTAGAGATGGGGCTTCACCATGTTGGCCAGGCAGGTCTTGAACTCCTGACCTCAGGTGATCTGACTGCCTCAGCCTTCCAAAGTGCTGGGATTACAGGCATGAGCCACCACACCAGGTCCAACCTGCAAGCCTTTATGGCATTCAGATGCAGCCACCTGCTGTTTTGAGGACATAAGGCAAGAGATGTGGAGAATGTTTCCTGGGGCCCAATCAATGTTAGTGGTAAGAGTAGACATTTAGGCTTATGGCCATGCTGTGTCAGTGCTGAATGCCAAACTGAGAGAGGGGTCATGTGCTCTTCAATAATGTGTATGTGGATTGGGGGCTTGTGGGTGGTTTGTGATATGCAGGGCCTTCTAAGCCCGGGCAGTTTTCACCTGTCCCAGTCTGAGGACAGTCTGAAGTCTTCAGAATATGAATGTATAATGGAAAAGGGAAAGTGGGTTGACATCCCAGCCCCACACCTCACTGCTCCAGAGAGCATTCAGAGTTACAACACCTACCTACTTACCCAGTGAAGTTAGTATATAAAGCAGATATGATTATTACTACTTTACAAATAAGGAAACTGTATTAGTCCATTTCATACTGCTATTAAGAACTGCCCGAAACTAATTTATACCAAGCGAAGGGGGAAGAGCCCCTTATAAAACCATCAGATCTCAGTCAGGTGCAGTGGCTCATGCCTCTAATCCCCGCACTTTGGGAGGCCGAGGTGGGCGGATCATCTGAGGTCAGGAGTTCCAGACCAGCAGGATCAACATAGTGAAATGTAGTCCCAGCTACTTGGGAGGCTGACACAGGAGAATCACTTTAACCTGGGAGGTGGAGGTTGCAGTGAGCCAAGATGGTACCACTGCACTCCAGCCCGGGGTGACAGAGCGAGACTCCATCTCATAAAACAAAACAAAACAAAACAAACAAACAAACAAAAACCATCAGATCTCATGAGAACTCACTTACTATCACAAGAACAGCAAGGGGGAAACTGCCCCCATCATTCAATTATCTCCACTTGTTCTCTCCCTTGACACATGGGGATGATGGAGATTATAATTCAAGATAAGTTTTGGGTGGGGACACAAAGCCTGACCATATCAGAAACTGAGACACAAACTAAAATGAAGTGACTCTCCCCTGGTTAGCTAGCTACAACATGGTGGATCCAAGAGCAGAACTCAAGGCTCCTGGCTCCTTGCCCATATAAGCTGGCTGCCTCGTGTCTCACTTCCTGATGCTCAAAGTTGCTTCTATATTACTGTCAGGGTTTTGTGGTCAAGTATTATGTGAGTTAAAAAGAATAAAAGAACCATACTGTTTAGCCCTCTTCAGTGTTTAGGGATTTGGAGGTTCAGAGGTGGAGGAAAAGGGAAGTCATTTTAATAGATGTTTTCTGAACCTGATCATTGAACTCCAACATCTTAGAATCAACATATCCTGAAATGTTTCTGGTCAAATAGTGATTATGGGCACAACAATAAAATTACTGTATTTAGTCTTCTGGTGCGTGGTCAGCATCTTCTTTTATCCTTTTGATTTGGATTTCCTTGGGCTACTGAATGGGGATGTTTTCTGTTCTTACGTGGCAATTTGAGAGGGGTAGCTAAGTAGCATAATTGTTATTTACCATGTGGTATGCACTATTTGGGAGTTGGGGGCTGAACCTGACAGAAAATTAAATGTGATTTCTGCCCTCAAAAGTCCTCATTTTACTCTGATGAATAGATCTGACATGTAAACACAGGAAGGAGAGGAGAGCACCACTTTTAGGGGAAGTGGATAGAGATATACACAATAAGACAGACCTCTGTGAGAGTACCTAATAAATTTAATTGGATGATGAATTGAAGAAAATTAACAGATTATTTTTAATTTTTACTTTTGGGTATAAAGCAAAGGCTACAGATGCTGCCTCTAAAACTGATCTCCACACCTCCAATCTTATTCCTCCAAAGTTATGGTATAAGTTCGGTTATATGGCATCTGCCCACAAGCCAGATTCCTGGTGACATTTTATCTTCTTCACACACACAAAAATATATATACTCTTCTCTCTTTCCCACTGCCAACTCTCCTCTCCAGAAAGACTCAGGACACTAGAAATAAGCATCTTTGTTCACAGGGATGGATGGATGCTTATTTAGAAAAACATTTATGACAAAATGAGGCTGACCAGTAGAGGGGGCATGGGACTTACATTTGACGTTCTTTAAAGAACTAAGAAACAAAGGTGCTTTAGTGAGGTCACAAAGCAGAATTCATTAGGTGTGTAGCAAATTCACAACCGCTAGAAAAGTTTGTGAACATTCTCTTTATATCTTTACATTCCTGCGTGGGCATATGGAAGAGGAACATTGTGCAGACTCCAGGAGTGAATCACTCTTGATCCAACAGTGCATGACATTTCTTACTTGAGCTCTCTTGCATTCAGATTCTTATTACTCAATGGTATATGTGTGACTTCATTTTAACACAGCTTTTCCATTATGACACACATGTAAATTCCTCAAGTTGCTAAGGCACACTTTGTGTGGCAAAACATTCAAATGTTAGGTCAACTTTTACCTCACATATTTAGAGATTGTTATCCTCAGCAACAATTGCTCTTAGTGGGTACCTTCATGAACAAAATGGTCTTAAGTGACTAGGGGTCTACACCTAATTGTTGAGACCTAGGCCCTAGAGTCAAACAGATGTGACTTCAAATTCTTGATTCTATCATATGCTAGCTTCATGGACTTGAGCAAGTTACATTAATTCACTGAGCTTTGATTCATCTGTAAAAAGGGGATTATAGTAGTAATCAAAAATAGGATTATTGTATAGATTAATGATAACTAATAGTAAAAACAAAATATGGTTGGGATAGTTGATGTTTTTCTTCTCAAGTGCACAGATTATCTTTGATTCGTGACACACTGTTTTTCACTGGTACAAGCTTAGCACCCTTTTGTTTTTATTTATATATACTTTTGTACTTATTTATATATTTGCTTATTATGAATAAAAATATGAATACTTGTAAGCCAACCACCCAGTATAAGAATTAGAATATTAACAATCATACAACCACCTGTGAGCTTCTCCTCAGTTCATTTATCTACCTTCCCTTCCTTGAGTCTCACATTTATGGATCTCATATTTGATTTTCAGAAGTTATTAATTTTAATATAATCAGATTCATTAATATTTTCTCTTATGGTTGGAGGGTTTTTTGTGTCCTTAATATATTCTTCCCTAGCCCAAAATCAGAAAGACATATATTTTCTAATAAAATTTATAAAATTTTACTTTTAACATTTAAGTGCTTAATTTATGTGTTTATTTTTATATATGGTATGAGGTAGGGATCAATGTCATTTTTTCCATACAGATTTTTTTTTTTTTTGAGACTGGATCTTGCTTTGTTGCTCAGGCTGGAGAGCAGTGGTGCAATTGCAGCTCACTGCAGCCTTGACTTCTCAAGCTCAAGCAATCCTCCCACCTCAGCCTTCCGAGTAGCTGGGACCACAGGCCATATGCCACCATGTCCAGCTAATTTTTTTGTAGAGGTGAGGTTTCACTATGTTGCCCAGGCTGGTCTGGAACTCCTAGGCTCAAGTGATCCACCCATCTTAGCCTCCCAAACCGCTGGGGTTGCAGGTGTGAGCCACTGCACCTGGCCTAGCCATTTTTTACAAGTCCATTTATTGAATAGTCCCTCCTTTCCCCATTGATCTGCCACACCGCTTCTGGGTGGCTCATGTCTGTAATCCCAGCACTTTGGGAAGCCAAGGCTGGTAGATCACCTGAGATCAGGAGTTTGAGACCAGCCTGGCCAACATGGTGAAACCCCATCTCTACTAAAAATACAAAAATTAGCTGGGCATGGTGGCACACACCTGTAGTCCTAGCTACTTGGGAAGCTGAGGCAGGAGGATCACTTGAACCTGGGAGGAGGAGGTTGCAGTAAGCCAAGATCATGCCACTGCACTCCAGCCTGGATAACAGAGTGAGACTCTATCTCAAAAAAGAAAAGAAAAGAAAAGAAAAGAAGAAAGGAAAGAAATGGAAGGAAAGAAAGAAAGAACAAACATATATACATGGGTCTGGTTTCTGAATGTTCTACTTATCCAAAGTTTTGTATATTTATTTTAAAACAAATCCCACACTATTTTTATACACTATAGCACTATTTTCATATACGATTTTCAAAGTAAATCCTGTTATTAGTAAAACAAAATTAGATTAATAAACATTGTTTATTATGCTCGTTTTATATTTGTTAATTTTGTTAACCATCTGATCTAAAATATTTGCTTCTGGTGGCATCTATAATCCAAGTTGTTGCTTTATTTGAAGTAACTGTACTCCTGAGATGTCTCATTACTTTGGCTTGTGAGTTTATATTTCTCTGATGGTATCAGCTATTCTGTCTGAGCATTCGTAATGGAAAAAAACAGTCTGTGTCAACATCCACTGAGCTCAAGGAGAGGGGAAGGGACAAGCACTAGGGTGGAGAGATCCAAGCACCAAGCACCAGACTATTATAATAAATTGCTTAGGCTGGATATCATGCCACCGAGCAACTCTTCAGGTCAGGACCCTACCTTTAGACTCACACTATCCTCCATCCCTCAAGGAGAAGCAGTCAGAAGAGATGGCATTTCTGGATTGTAATTCACCAGCCCTAGGGGATGGAGGGTGTGGTGCAGTGGGAGAATAAATGCTCAAGGTCATCCAATCCCCACCAGTTTTCTATTTCTAAACTCTGGCTTCTGTTCTGTCCTGATCGTTATCCTTGTGGACACTTACATCAGCAGTCTGAGCCTCTGCTTTTAATTTCCACAGGAGTCTCCTGCCCCAGGCAACAGATATACATCCAGATATACATACACATCCACACGTATACACAGTACACACATGGAAATCCACATACCAATTCAAAACAGGTCCTCCAAGATTGATCTTGAGGCATGCAGCTAATTCTTTATCTTGGCAAAAATAATTGGGGGTTTAGAGTTTACATACAGGACAAAATTGTGAAACAAGTATCCCCTGGGACCTGAGCTTTACTAAGACAACCCAAGATTTAAAATCTCCTTCACAATACTTACCTATCTGAGCCTCCCATCCCTATCATCCCCCAAAAGTTACTGCTCCGTTCTTTGCTTTCTTCGTATTCCATTCATTGAAGCTTATCTCTCCCCTATGCAAATACCTAATTAACCCAGTTGCTATGGTCTGAATGTATGTGTCCTCTCAAAATTCATGTGTTGAAACCTAACTCCCAAGGTGATGATATTAAGAGATGGGACTTTTGGGAGGTGATGAGGTGGTGAGGGTGGAGCTCTCATGAATGAGATTAGTGCCCTTATTAAAGAAGCTGTAGAGAGACCCCTCCCCGTCTTCCATCCCATGAGGATGCAGCAAGAGGCATATCTATGAGGCAGACAGAGAGCCCTCACCAGACACTGAATCTGCTGACTCCTGGACCTTGAACCTAGCCTCCACAGCTGTGAGAAATAAATTTCTATTACTTATAAATTACTCAGTCTAAGGTCCTGTGTTATAGCAGCCAGAACAAAGTAAGACACCAATCATGAAGCTAATGGAAAAAAATCAGAATAGCAGAGAGGAAGGAGAGGCTTTTTCTCCAGGTGAACTAAATACATTTTAGTAGTGGCTTCTGGAAGACTGCCACACTTGCTTTGTTTAATCCAAAGGAATAAGGCTATGTAGAAGGGAAGTAGCAGTGTACTGGAGGAGATATTTTACATAAATATAATCTTTCAGCTTTCAAATCTCACTGTGTAGAATTACATCTCCATAATATTAATTCCTAGTAATGCTTATAAGCTAACAACAATTATAAGTCAATTTTTCCCATTGCAAGTCTCATGGGTCACAACATGCATCATGAATGAGCCCATACTGGACCTCACATAATATGGTCCCCCTCCCCTTCAGCCCCATCTCTCTCCTCCCCCATCACTACCCAGCTGGAACACTTGCAGCTTTTTCTCATCTCAAGATACTCAGACATTTTGTCCCTGGTAAGGCTCCCTCCACATCTCATCTCCTCACTCTTTCCTGCTGATTCTTCCCATGTTCCCTTAAATTTTGTTTCCTGAGGAAAACTTATTGACCCCCAACCCCAGACTAGATCAGGACTCCTAGGAAGTTATTTTCTTTTAGAGCATTTACTACAGTTATGAATATGTAAAAGAGTGAAATTGGAGTAATACACTGGAAAGCAGAAAATAATGAATTTTTATTCAGTTTTTGAACAAATACATATTGAGGACTTGCTATGTACCAGGTATTGTATTAGATACTAGGAATATTGTGGAGAAAGAGGCAGACCGCTTTATCTCACTTTAATCACCCTTTCTTGAGGATATTTCTTGGGTCTTATTACTATCTAGAACAATATCTAATTCAAATATGCCAGCATAGTAGATCCCTTCTCAAGATCTTTCATGTCCCCTCACTCTCATCTAATTTAAGCTCCAGACTCTTTTTTTTTCTTTTAGAGACAGGGTCTCACTCTATTATCCAGGCTGTAGTATAGTGGCATAATCCTAGCTTACTATAGCCTCGAACTCCTGGACTCGAGTGATCCTCCTGCCTCAGCTTCTTGAGCAGCTAGGACTACAGGCACGAACCACCATGCTTAGGTCGCTCCAGACCCACCTTCCCTCTGCCTTCATCTAAAGCCTCCTATTCCTCCATCCTCACATTGCCTGCAGACATCTGCTTCCTACCTCACAGAGGAAATAGATGCCAAGGTTAAACTTCCGGCACTGTGCACTACCCACTTACCAGCAGGCAAAGCTACCCTTGCTTCCTTCTCCCATCCATATCAGAGGGGTCTCCCTCCTGACTAAAAAGTCTCTTCTGTTGTATTCTCTTACCCTCTATAGGTTATCTCTAATCACCTTTATTTCAACCTTTCTCTTTTCTGGCTCTTTCCAGAAATGCTTAACTCTACCAGTTAAAACGCACACACACACACATTTTCATACACTCACACTCACACACACACACACTCACACATACACTCACCACCAAACTTCTCTTGACTCTACATCCTCTTCTATCTTCATTCCTTCACAGACAAATTTTTTGAAAGAACGATCTACACTCATTTTTCTTCATCACTTCCCACTCTAGCTTGGCTTCCACCCCCAGGACTCTGAAAGCCTCTGCAAAGATCATCAATTATCTCTTTGTCACTAAATCCAGTGAATTCCTTTCAATCTTCATCTTGCTTGACATCTTTTCAGAGACTGAAAGTACTCCTTCCACTTTGAAATTCTCATTTAAGGTCTCTTTTCCCTAGATTTTAAGGTATTTTTCCCTATTTATCCATTCTCCTTGTTTCTCTGGTCTCTACACTTTGGTGGGGAGGGGATGCTTCTCTTTATTTGCCCACTCCTGTGGTGCTGAATAAATACTGTAGGATTTTGCCGTCTCTTTCTTTTTAAATTTTCTTTAAGAGGTGAGGTCTCGCTATGTCACCCAGGCTGGAGTGCAGTAGCATGATTATAGAGCGTTGCTGTCTTGAACTCCTCATCTCAAGTGATCCTCCCACCTTAGCCTCCCGAGTAGCTGGAACTACAGGTGTGTGCCACCGAGCCCAGACTCCTTCACTCTTGATACTCCCATTGAATGATACCACTCACATCCTTGACTTCAACTATCAGTACTACCAATCTCTATATTTTCACCCTAGATTTCTCCTCTGAGCCCCAGAATTATGTATCCAGAGCCCATAAATGGCAATGCAAAACATTTGACTCCTACCACAACTCATTTGGCTCCAGCATACAGACATAATATATATTGATCTCTGCAAGTTATTTAACAGTCTTTTATTACATCCTTATATATATTAGGCTCTAATAATCAGAGGAATAAGGGCTAAATGTCTAAATGAAATAGATTATATGCTCCCTGAGGGCTGGGACCATATTTCATCTACCTTTGTATGGTCAGTGCCCAGCAGAGTGAATGGCATGTGGTAAACTCTCAGTAACTGATTGCATCTGTTCACTCCAGTCAACAACCTGGGAGCAATCTTCAACATCTCTCTCCCTTCCATTCCTCACATCTTATCATGGGCACAATTGGAATTTATCACTTCAGCAGTTTCCTACCCAGTTGCAACTTCAGAATTTCTCTATAGAGGGGTTTAGGAGCAGCCATCTGGCTGAAGGGACAGAGAAGGCCTCACACGACCTGGTCCTAGCTGTCTTCCAGTTTTATCTATGGACACTGTCATCACTGAGTCTAGATGTTCACAACTGATGACAGTTACCTGAGCATATCATGTCACTTCCTACCTTTGGGACCATTGCTCATTCTGTTTCTTCCTCTTCAAATGCTCATCCAATCTTTTTTCATCTGGCTCTTACTAGGCCTTTATAATTCTTTTTAGCTTTCATCCTTTGGAAGCCTCCCCTGAAGACCCTTAAAATGAGCTGAGTGCCTCTCCTTTGAGCTCCCCGTCCAAATCTCTCATCTTAGCTCTCACCACATTACATTAAAATTGTTTGTGTGTCTACCCTCTTCACAACAATCTTCTGAGGTAGGCACTATTATTTAGCACTATTTAACAGCAATTCAAGCAGAGAGAGTTTAAGTAATTTCCCCAAGGTCACCAGCTAGTAAGTAGTAGAGCCAAAGTTCACACTTAAGCAGTTGGATTTTACAACTCCCTCTCTAAACCATAAAATTCTCAAGGGCAAGGACTATGTCTGACTTATGTTTGTATGTGTCTACCATGGTGGCTAGCACATGAATGCAATAAATGTCAAAATAAACAGTACTTGCTGAATTCTGCTAAAAAGTTTTGGAATTTCAAAAATTACTAAGATATGATCCTTACCTTAAAAGAAGTTCATGACCTAGTAGAGGTGGGAAGATTAGTAAAATACTCCAATAATAGACAGGAATGAACTAAAAGGAAAGTAACTGAGAGTTAAGTAGCTTACACATTGAAATATTGGTATTAGAATGTCAAGGTGCCTCTTTAAAATCTTTTTTTTTTTTTTTAGACAGGGTCTTGCTCGGTCGCCCAGACTGGATTGCAGTGGTGCGATCTCAGCTCACTCCAACTTCTGCCTCCCAGGCTCAGGTGATCCTCCTGCCTCAGCCTCCAGAGTAGCTGGGACAACAGGTGCGCACAATGACACCCACCTAATTTTTGTATTTTTAGTAGAGACAGGGTTTCATCATGTTGGTCAGGCTGGTCTCGAACTCCTGACCTCAAGTGAACTACCTGCCTCAGCCTCCCAAGGTCCTGGGATTACAGGCATGAGCCACCACACCTGACCCCTGTTTAAAATCTTTTCCCAGAAGCATGAATATAGAATCTTCCTATAACTCAGTTATATGAAAAACCTAATCAGGCACACTGGCTCATGCCTGTAGTCCCAACTACTCAGGAGGCTAAGACAGGTGAACTACTTGAGCCCAAGAGTTTGAGACCAGCCTGGACAACATAGCAAGACCTTGTCTCAAAAAAATAAAGGTAAAAAAAACAACAACAAAAAGAAAAAAAAATCAAATGAAGGTGGACCAATAAATTATGGAAGTTAAACTGGAAGATTTAGTGACCACGTCTAGGACTGTGGCCCAGGCTTTGCCCTATTTACCAGTTTACCAGTCCACAGTCTTGAACCTACTATGAGCAATACACTCGTACTAGGAGTGATAATACAAAGAAGACTCCAATAAAGATATAGAAAACATGTTGGTGGAATCTGTGGATAGCTTAGAAAACTAACAATTAGCTAATATGATAGGTGGCAAGCAAATAATCAAAATGATTATTTTATCTGGAACAAGGAGCAAAATCAACAAGATGACATTTTAACTACCAGAATTTCCATTTATATTTTTAAAAAATCGATTGCCTAAGAAAATTATAAGAGTGATGTAATCCAATAATAATTGTTATTTTTAAAGACCCAAGGGTTTTAGTTAGCCTTGGTCTTAACTGTGGGATGTGGCTGCTAAAACGACAGCTAGCCCAATTTTTGGCTGAATTAATATGAACATGGAGTCCAGATCAAAGGAGTGACTAGTCAATGGCCAGTATTCTGTACTGCTTAGACTACACCTGGGCTACTATGTTCTGTTTTTTGAACAGTATTTTAAGAGAGACATCGACAAACTATTATCTGGAGAAGCACAAAGATAAGGGTAAAAATAGTCAGCTAGACAGCGAAGTTGGGAATGTTTTGCCTGGAAAACTAAAGAAAGAATATGAGAGTGTGTGTGTGTGTGTGTGTGTGTGTGCGCGCGCGCGCGCGCGCACGCGCGTGTGTGTGTGTAATGTCTTGCTCTAGAGAAAAGAACTAAAATCTATAGGCAGAAGTTAGAAGCAAATATGAAACCAATAATAAGGAAGTGCTTTCCATTGACGCCAACTGTCTGACAATAGATTGGGTTCCTGCATGAAGCAGTAAACCAAGGCTTAATGTCACCCATCAAATATTTAGAAATTTATGTTTCAGATAGGAAGATGGACTCATATGATACTCTTTAAGATCCCTTTCAAACTTACGGTCCTAAGAAAAGCTGTCATCTGGGAGAAGATACATACATTTGAAATTATTTTAAAAAATTAGAGAGTCATACATTCTTCATTGAGAGAAGATCCATCACAGCTAAAGCCAAACCAGGGCATGATTAGCTAAAGACCTCCCTCTTAGTCCTGCTTTTGCTGCATTCCATAAGTTTTGGCATGTTGTATTTTCATTTTCATTTGTCTCAGGATATTTTTTACTTCCCTTCCCACCTGCCTTTTTTGAGATGAGGTCTCACTATGTTGCCCAGACTGAACTTGAATTCCTAAGCTCAAGCAATCTTTCCTCCTTGGCCTCCCAAGTAGCCGGGATTACAGGCATGCACCACACCTGCCTCTGGTTTCCCTTTTGATTTCTTCTTTGACCCATTGGTTGTTCAGAAGTGTGTTATTTAATTTCCACGTATTTGTGAATTTTAAAATTTTTCTTCTGCTGATTTCTAGTTGCATTCCTTTGTGGTCAGAAAAGATAGTTGGTATGATTTCAGTCATCCTAAAATTTTTAAGACTCATTTTGTTACCTAACACATGATCTATCCTAGAGAATCCTCCATGTGTGGTTGGAAAAAATGCGTATTTATATGTAACCATAAAAGACTCTGAATAGCCAAACCAATCTTGAGCAAGAAGAAAAAAGCTGGGGGCCTCACACTTCCTAATTTCAAAATATATTACAAAGCTACAGTAATTAAAATAGTATAGTACTGGCATAAAGACAGAAATACAGACCAATGAAACGAAATAGAAAGACCAGAAATAAACCTCCACATATATAGTCAACTGATCTGCAATAAGAGTGCCAACCATACAAAATGAGGAAAGGATAGTCTCTTCAATGAATAGTGCTGTGAAAACTGGATATTCACATGCAAAAGAATGAAACTAGACCCTTATACTATACAGAAAATCAACTCAAAATGGATTAAAGACTTAAATGAATATAAGACTTTAAATTATAAAACTCCTAGGAAAAAATGTAGGGGAAAATCTTGATATTGGTCTTGGCAATGATTTCTTGAATATGGCATCAAAAGTACAGGCAACAAAAGCAAAAATAGACAAGTGGGACTACATTAAACTAAAAAGCTTCTGCACAGCAAAGGAAACAATCAACAGAGTGAAAAAGCAACTATGGAATTAGAGAAAAAGAATTGCAAGCCATATATGTGATAAGAGCTTAATGTCCAAAATATATAAGGAACTCCTAAAACTCAGTTGAAAAAAAAAAACAACAAATAACCTGATTTTAAAATGAGCAAAGGACTTGAATGGATATTTCTTCAAAAAAAGATACACAATTGGCCACTAGGTATATGAAAAAGTGCTCAACATCACTAATCACCAGGGAAATGCAAATCAAAACCAAAATGAGATAGCATCTCACACCTGTTAGTGTGGCTATTATAAAAAAAAAAAAGATAATGAGTGTTGGCAAGGATATAGAGAAATCAGAACTCTTGTATACTGTTAGTAGGAATGTAAATCAGTACAGCATTATGGAAATCAGTATGGAGGTTCCTCAAAAAATTAAAAATAGAACTACCATATGATCCATCAATCCCACTTCTGGGTATTTATCCAAAGGAGTTGAAATCAGGATCTTGAAGAGATATCTGCACTCCCATGTTCATTACAGCATTATTCACAATAACCAAGATAAAGAAACAACCTAAATGTCTATCAATAGAGGAATGGAAAGAAATACACACACACACGCACACACACACACACGCACACACAACAGAATATTATTCAGCCTTAAAAAAGAAGGGAATCCTGCCATATGCAACAACATGGATGGACCTGAAAGACATTATGCTAAGTAAAATAAGCCAGTCACAGAAGGATAAATACTGCATGATCCCACTCATATGAGCTATCTAAAATAGTCAAACTAATAGAAACAGAATAGAATGGTGTTGCCTGGGGCTGGGGAGTAGGGAGAAATAGCAAGTTGTTCAATGGGTGTAAAACTTCAGTAATTCAAGATGAACAAGTTCTAGAGATCTGAACAACATAGTGCCTATAGTTAATAATATTGTATTGTACACTAAAAAATTTAAGAGAGTAGATCTCAACTGTTCTTACCAACCCCCGCCCAGCCCCCCGCCCCTGGCACACACATGGGAGCAGGGGGGAGCTTTTGGAGGTGACAGATATATTTATTACTTTGATACGGTGTATGCATATGTTCAAGCTCATCAAATTGTATACATTAAATATGTACATCTCATTATATATTAAGTATACCTCAATAAAGCTATTTTAAAAATAAAAGTACTAAAGAAACTTTTCTAAACTTCAGTCCTCTAGTTTATTTCCATAATAGTACCTTACATGTAGTGGCATCCACATGTTCTTTATGTGACTGATTGATGTTTGTTTCATGAATAGCTGTACTTTACACTAATAAGAAGCCCTTGGAATGAGCACAGGTCAGTGATTTGGATTTTCTTGTGTACTTTCTGTATTTGTTAATATAAGAGGCAAAGTATTCATTCTAGCTTTGTAATCTATTTTTTCTAAGCAAAGTTGTCTAATAAAGATTTCATCAGTTTTTTATTTGAACTAAATCGAAATCCAGGCCTAAGCCAATTTTTTTTTTTTTTTTTTTTTTTTAGATGGAGTCTCACTCTGTTGCCCAGGCTGGAGTGAAGTGGTGCAATCTCAGCTTACTGCAAGCTCCAACTCCTGGGTTCACACCATTCTCCCACCTCAGCCTCCCCAGCAGCTGGGATTACAGGCGCCTGCCACCACACCCGGCTAATTTTGTTTTTGTATTTTTAGTAGAGACGGGGTTTCACCATGTTAGCCAGGATGGTCTCGATCTCCTGACCTTGTGATCCGCCCCCCTAGGCCTCCCAAAGTGCTGGGATTACAGGCATGAGCCACCGCACCCAGCTAAGCCTATTATTATATTGACTTTCCTTCAGTCCTGAAATGATAAAACAGTAAAAATGCAGATATTGTTCACGATCAAGGAGACAAATGGTACCTATCTTTTTTCAAGTTCACAGGCTGTCTGCTTCAGCAAAATAATATACAGCATTGTGAGCCATGAAGTCTTCTTTCCCCACATTTCAGATCACTTTTTCATTACCTCTTTGCTAACTCCTCTCCTCATTTCACGTTTTTATTTATAATCCACTTTATTCTAAGTATGTTATATAATTAATTCTTAGTCTCTCACTGTCTTACTTCTTTCTCGGTGTACACCTTTTTTACCTTTTGAAGTGTTATGTTAACATTTTTTAACCAACTCAATGCTAAATATCATAGACTCACAGCATCAGCTGGGAATGCTGCATCTGAAAGCTCAATCAAAAAGGAATTTGGTGACTAGAATGCTTTACCTCACTGATACCAAAACCAGAGATGGAAAAGAAAGATGGGGATTGTAAGATGAAGCTCTCTTTCTTCTCCTTCTCCCTCTTATCTTTTATTCTTTTTTCCTGCGGATTGTGTGTATGTGTGTGTCTGTGTGTGTGTGTGTGTAGGGAAAGAGAAAGAGGAGGAGAAAGAGGGAGAGGAAAAGGAAAGCAGGAGTTGAATAATATTAATAATTGCTAAAATATATACAGCTATCATTTAATTGGAAACAAAAGTACATAAGAGACATACAGGGTTGAAATAGGACAGGGATGAGTAGGTCTTTTGGATTAAGGAAACAGAGTTGAATCACAGAATCCAAGATTGCAGTATTC
>NW_012101721.1:1179156-1181705 GCF_000951045.1 Mandrillus leucophaeus
TATAAATTTTAAAATAAAATAAATACACAATATATTAATTTTCATTAAAAAATTAAAACTACAGAAAAGTTGCAAGAATGGTACAACAATCTACCATATACCCTTTTACCTATTTTATCAATTTAACATTTTGCCACATTTGCCTTATCTATCTGTGCTAAACTACTTGAGAGTAAGTTGCATATATCAGAATTTTTTGCTTTTTTTTTTTGTTACAGTCTCACTCTGTCATCCAGACTGGAGCGCAGTGGTATGATCTCAGCTCACTGCAACCTCCGCCTCCCAGGTTCAAGCGATTCTCCCACCTCAGCCTCCAGAATAGCTAGGACTACAAGCAAGTGCCACCACACTCGGGTAATTTTTGTATTTTTAGTAGAGACAGGGTTTTGCCATGTTGGCCAGGCTGATCTTGAACTCCTGACCTCAAGTGATATGCCCATCTCGGCCTGCCAAAGTGTTGGGATTACAGGTGTGAGCCACCACGCCTGGCCAAAAATTTCATACCTAACTAGTTTAGTGTGTATCTCTTAACAAGGGATACTCTCTCTTATAATCACAGTACAATTATAAAATTCAAGAAGTTTAACACTGAAAGAGTATCTTATCTAATATGTAATCCATGTTCAAATTTCAGTAGTTGTTCTGATGCATTCCTTTATAGCATGTTCTTCCAAGATCACATGTTGCCTTTAGTGCCATGCCTTTCTAAATCCCTTAAATCTAGAATGGTTCCTCAGTCTTTCTTTGACTTTCATGACACTGATGTTTTTTAAGGATACAGGTCAGTTGTTGGGTAGAATGTTTCTTAGTTTGCATCTTTCTGATTGTTTCTAGATCATAATATGCATTTTTGACAGGAATACTACATAAGAGATATTGTAACCTCAGTGGCTCACGTCAGGAGGCTCATCATGTCATTTTATCACATAATTGGTGACATTAACTTTGATCATTTGGTTAGGGTAATGTCTGTCAGATTTCTCCACTGTAGAGGTACCTCTGTTAACCCTTTATCATGAATAAGAAATCCAAAGACTGTGCAAATATCTTGTTCCCCAGCCAAATTTTACTCAATGATTTAAATATCTATTCATAATTCTTGTCTGAATCCATTATTACTGTAATGGCTGCCAAATGATTTGCTAATTGTCATTTCTTCTAACATATATTAGTTGGCATTCCACCGTCATTTCACTTCTCCCCCCTTTATTTTTCTATTTAAAAGTTTAAAAGTAAGTATGCTCTACGATTCTTTTACAAAATTCAATGTGTTAGAATCAATTTCTGTCATTATTTATTCATTTATTGAGACAGAGTCTCGCTCTGTCACCCAGGCTGGAGGGCAGTGGCACGATCTTGGCTCACCGCAACCTCTACTTCCCGGGTTCAAACAATTCTCCCTGCCTCAGCCTCCCGAGTAGCTGGGATTATAGGCGCCCACTACCATGCCCGGCTATTTTTGCATTTTTAGTAGAGATGGGATTTCACCATGTTGGCCAGGCTAGTCTTGAACTCCTGACCTCAGGTGATCCGCCCACCTCGGCTTCCCAAAGTGTTGGAAAATACAGGCGTGAGCCATTAAGCCCGGCCCATTATTTATTCTTGATACCCAAATTGTCTCAGATTTGGTAAGGCGGGAGCACCTTGGAGCGATCTTTCTTTTGACATATCTTCCTTGACCTAGCCAAGAAATCTCCTTGCTTTAAGGCACAGGATCTTTCAAGGGCATTTTATACTTTCCCTGTCTCTGCCCTCGAATGAGCCATCTCGCCACGGAGTCTGGCTCCTTTAGGTGGAGAATGGTATTTAGAAACCAAGATATGAAGGCACATGATACATTTCAGAATATTGAAGTGTCACTGTCCCTATTTCCTTCAGTCACATTTGCAAGCGTGGTGTGATTTATAATCCTACCTCTACCATTGCCTGTGTGACCTTGGCAATTCCCTTTATTCCTTGCGGTCTGCTTCGTCCTTTGGGGGAAAAAATTGGATTAGAGAAATATTTTTAACCGTTTTCAGGGTCACCAACACGTTTGGGAATCTGACAGAAGCTACGGGTCCATTTCTCCAGAGACATGCTCACATAAGCAAAAACTGGCCTGTGTTTTAGGGGGTTCCGGACTCCGAAGTTCGCATGAGGCTCCAAATCTCTGGATTAAGTGATCTCCAAGATCTCTTCAGCGCTGACATTGACATTCTGTGAGTCTATCAGCGACCGCACTGCTGTCAGAATGACTCCTCGGAGACATCAAAACGTGGAGGGTTTTGTTATATATAGCAACCAGAAGAGAAAAAAACACAAAGAAAGGAGCCTGTGAGCAACGCATTGCTCAGCCACAGTTCTTTGCCGGTGCCAAATTTAGGGCGCGCTGTACTTGTAGGTGAGAGGTTTTGGCGGGAAGGACCCCGGGTGGGCGGAGAACGCCGGGGCGGGGAAGGAGATCGCAGGCCGCATCCAGGTCTCTGCACCCCTACGCACGGTCCGCCAGGGCTCGCTCTTGCCCTTCGCCTGGAAGGCCGAGGACCGTAGCGGGCCGAGCGGCGACC
>NW_012101721.1:1181930-1252525 GCF_000951045.1 Mandrillus leucophaeus
CCTGTCCGCCGTGTCTAGCAGCGGGGCCCAGCATGGTCATGGCGGATGGCCCGAGGCACTTGCAGCGCGGGCCGGTCCGGGTGGGGTTCTACGACATCGAGGGCACGCTGGGCAAGGGCAACTTCGCCGTGGTGAAGCTGGGGCGGCACCGGATCACCAAGACGGAGGTGCGGCCCGGGGCTCGGCGGGAGCGTCCGAGGCGAGGGTTCGGGAGAGGAGCTGCTTACCGAGAGGGGCGGCCGCAGTGGTGGGACTGGGGAGACCCGAGAGGCCGCCTCACTGGCGGAGGCGAGCGGGCCTGGGACTGTGAGGACCCAGGAGGTGCAGGGGGTCGGTGAGCAGCGAAGGGATCGGGCCCGGGAACCCGGAGCCGAGTGTCGTCCGACTGGAAACGCAACCAGCCGGGGCTTAGCTTTCCCCTACGCCACCCGCGGTGGCCGCCCGGAATTTCGCCCAGAGCCCCCCACCCGAGCCGTGACCTGGTCTGTGGCCTCCGCTCCGGAGCCCAAGTTCCGCGTCTTCCCTGCTTTCGGCTGGGGGTGGGGTGGGAGGGGAAGTCTCGGTGTTCCCAGGCTGCGCCGTGAGAGACGTCGCCGGCCGGAGGAGGGGACCGCCTGCGCTTGGGCTCCGCGGATGGGGGATCGTGCGGCCCCCGTGACCCCGGTGCCCCTCCCCTACCCGACGAGGAGGGGCCCGGTGGCTGGGAATGCCCCCACGGCCACTGACCATCTCTTTCCTTCCTTTTGGCCCACGGTGTCTCTGATTTGGTGTCTGGCTAGCTTGATCCCTTGCCTGGGGCATTTCCATTTAATGCTCCAAACAATAGAACTGGTTAAAATGGTCATCTCTGCACTTGCACAGTGGGTGGGTTGGACAGAAGTCTAGGGTTGTCCCTGTACCAGGTGTGTATTCTGGCTGTAATACGCATTCTTTAAACCATATTAGATTCTGCCTCTACTCATAAAGCCCTCAACTGCTTCCTGACGGTGAATCCTGCACCCTCTTCATTGCACATTCTAATGCACCGCACATATTCTCTCACAAGTCTCTGTTCTTACCTAACCCGCCCCCCTTCCTTCCACTGCCTCAAGCTGCTCTCCTCAGGGTCTCTATTTTAAGACGTGCAAATTAAATACCTTAGAAGAACGGTAGAAACAAAACCATTCTTTAGAATAAAACCTAGTGGTTTTGACGTACTCTACTCTGCCTTATTGTAGTTCCTCCTGGAGTTTCATCCTTTTCCTGTTTGTTTGCCCTCCAGTTTTGGTCCTATTCTGCTTTTTCCCTTGTTAGTACGAATGTACTAGAGTTTGAATGTAGAATAAAGTAGGACTTCTTTTCAGAATGACTTATGTAAGGCGAAGGGCACTGGCAAACCTGAGTGATTTTTGGAGTTGCAGTTGTACTTAGAAGTTTTGCTTAATCCCATTTCCAAAAGGAAGGGGTATATGTCATTTTGTCGTCTTTACTTTTTGCCTTCCCTTGCTGGTCCTGAAGCAGTCCAAATCTTTTAGAATCAGGACCAAGGTCAGATATTTTATTCTCACAGATTTACCAGTTAGCAATTTAAATTGTAATGATAATGGTAACTTGACTATAGTGATATTGCTAAATCTTTGCATAGTTTAATCTGATCCCAGCATTTTTTAAAATGAAGAAATTGGTTCCATTCCTCTGAAGAGCCATGGCCTAATGCCATGCCATTTCCCTTAAAGTTACATAAAAGAAGGCATTTTAAATGCATGTTTTATGAGTCCTTGCTTAATGACTTTCTAAAAACAAACACATTGTGAGTTATAGAGAGGTTCTACAAAACTTTTGAACTATAGTATATCGTGTGGGTTGAATTCCAAATCCATCAGTTCATAATATTTTTTTCTCAGCTCTTACTGGGATTAGTAGCAAGATTTAATTAAGTCATCTATTATTTATCAGGTCAGATTTAGTTAATACAGTAAGAGCTGCTTAAGTGGAGTGACTGACACTTTCTCTTGAGGTTGACAATTCAAATGGTGTCCGTTTTAAACTGATATATCTTAAAGAGCTAGGGGGCACTATGGAGTAATATCGTGGTTTGGCTATCAGAGTGAGATCAATGCATTCATTTGTAATTGAAGCAAGCACTGGTCAGATCGTGAAAGAGGATCGATCCTAAATCGTGTGTGTAGTATATATGTGTAGAATTATTTACGTTAAATGCTAAATGTTTAGTCCACAGAACCCATTTCCCTGTGCTTTTCTAAAGAAGCTGTTATTAACATATAAAAAGAAATAGTGTGAATGTGAATTTGAGATGGGTGAGTGTGAGTATCTGTGGAGATTTGGTGGGTGTGATTGGAGATATTAAGGTAGAGAGGGATACGTGAAATGTCAAAGCAATCGTTGAACAGAAGAGTTCTCTAGATCTCTAGCTTGTAAAGTTGCTCTGATTTTTTTTTTTTTTTTTTGAGACAGAGTCTTGCTCTTGTTGCCCAGGCTGGCTGGAGTGCAATGGTGCGATCTCGGCTCACTGCAACCTCTGCCTCCCGGGTTCAAGCGATTCTCCTGCCTCAGCCTCCCAAGTAGCTGGGATTACAGGCACTCACCACCACGCCCGGCTAATTTGTGTCTTTTTAGTAGAGACGGGGTTTCACAGTGTAGGCCAGGCTGGTTTCGAACTCCTGACAAGTGATCCACGGCCTCGGCCTCCCAAAGTGCTGGGATTACAGGCGGGAGCCACCGTGCCTGGTCCAATTGTTTCTTAAAGTATTCCATGAGAGTAACAGTTCCATTGTTAATGAAGTTTTTTTCCAGCAGTTATTTATCCTTATTCGAATTCACTGGAGAAATGTTTGTGTGTTTTTGATAAATACAACTACCTTAAAAACTATAAGATGTTTAGTAAAAACTTTTGTTTTAAATTGAGTTTTCATTGCAGAATATACTACGGTAGTTATAGTGGAACAATGAATATGGTATAAAAATAATATCAACCAAATATCCCAATTATTGACGATAAAAGTTTCTTCATATACTGTGCTTTAACATAGATACAAGTTTGTGTGTTTTAAAACTTAGAGGTTCTTTTTCCCAAGTTTGACCCTGAGGCAAATTTTAGGACTTAATCATCTATGTAATGAGCAATTGGACCCTTTTATTTTTAACTGGTTCTTCTCTGTTTCTTGTTCTATATCACTCACAAATGATGTATTTCTACAGAACTTGGGAGATTCAAGTCTGTTTCCCTTTTAGGAAAAAAAATAGTAGACAAAAGAGATCTTCATTTTGGTCGAATCTATCAAACAGTTTAACATTGTTTATGAAATATAATTACATCATCATCTGAAGTGGTATTGTGTTTGATCTCTATGTGAATTTTGCACCCAAAGGGGAAGACAGGTGGGGGTAGAATCCAGCTTCCTAATACACTTTGTAAAGGCTTTGTAGCATTCGTTTGTGGTTTACGAATTAGAGATGCTAATTTTATTAAATTAGCATAATGGGAAAAGAATAATAGCATGTAAGCTGTTAAACTTTGAAGCAGTAGTGGTTGTTTGTTTGCTATTCACTGAGTGTCCTTGAGTAGTTTATTTTATCAATACTGTACAGTACTAGGAAATAACTTTTTCCTTCTAGTTAATGGTGTAGCTAGTTTTTTGTCTCAAGCAAAATTCTAGAAAAGCCAATTGTATCCTTAAATGTTTTTGTATTCTGTTTCAGAAATAGTTTCTTTCTTGTTGCTCCCAGGACAAAAGAAAGAAAAATAAAGAAGTAGTGTCTTACTGTAATATAAAAAATAAAGAAGAGTATAGTGAACAAAAAAGTATACATATAATTCCTCCACCAGTGGGAATAACCCATTCTTAACATTATGGCACTAGTCTTTTTATTTAAATGCATTTTTTCCATAGATGAGAGCACATGTGTATAAATTATGTTGTTTTTTCTACTTAATATTATAACCTAGGCATTTTGCTTAATATATATAACTTTATAAAAACATTTTTGTTAGCTGCATAGTGTTCTACCTTGTGGATGAATATCGTTTTACCCAACAATTCCCTTATTAATGAATATTATGTAATTTTCAGTTTTTGTTTATAGTAAATAATTTGCAGTGAATATTTTTGTGTCTATAACTGAGTGTGCATTTTACATTTTTTTTAGGGAGGAGGCATTGCTGGTAAAGTCCTAAAAGGAAATTTCCTAAGTAACAAGGTATTATTTTTACATTAAAGAGTAGTGTATTTTTATTACCAAATCTGTCATGTTTATTATTGAAAAATTTAAAAGTATAAATAGGAGGCCAGGCTAGATGGCTGACACCTGTAATCCCAGCACAGTGGGAGTCCAACGCAGATGGGTTGCTTGAGGCCAGGAGTTCTAGACCAGCCTGGTCAATATAGCAAGACTCTGTCTCATTAAAAAAAACAAAAACAAAAAAACTATAAATAAATGAAAAGAATTCCCCATAAAATCACAGCCCCAGAGATAACTATAACTCGTTATTTTCAGACCTTTTCTATAATAGATAACTTGAGTTTTCAACACCATATGTCTCATATTGCTTAGCTAAAGAGCGTGTAAATGTATAGTCTATGGAATCATAAAGATATTTCAAAGAGGTTCTAAAAATGACCTTATTAAAATGGCATGTGGGTGTCAGGCTGCTTATTTACCCTTAAGAGAACTTGGAATGCAAAACTGATAACAAGGACATTCTGAAAACTGTATTTGTTTGCTAAAAAGCCTTCCATGTGCATTTTGGGGATTTTATAGTTAGGTCTAATTCTTTACTACCTTAAAATGTAAGATTTTTAAAAGGTTTTCAAAATTGTTAAGGTATTAAAATTGCATTTTTATAGCAAAGTTAGAAACAAGAAAAAGGCATATTACACCCTGATTATGATGTTTCTTGAAGAGAACTCATTTTAAAAATACATTTGAATTTTCTATTTTGCTTTAAAATTTTAAGACTCCTTTCAGTAGTCTTGGTATTAATCTTGTGCTGTGAAATATTCCAAAATTTCAAGAACTGTACTATGTGCAACAGAAGGACTTGTTACCAAATGACTCAATCACTAATATTTGTATCTAGTCTTATGTATGATCTTTAATTGTGTATTGAAATAAAAATTATATGTGTCTTGGAATATATATGCTTTCATAGAATTTTTCTCTAGTCTTTTTGCACCCCGGACAAATAGTATTTGTCAAATTATTCTGCTAACTGTTGTTCAAAATGATCTGCTCTTTTTTGGGAGTGGGAACAAACATGCAAAATAAGAGTTGTGTAAATGTTTATATTCTGTAGAAATTTTAACTTTAACAGAGTTTAATGTGTTCTGATTTTAAACCCTCTGGGAAATACTATCTCAGTACCAGTCAATTAAGAAAACAATTATTTGGAAATAACTGAAACTAGCCTGTCTTCTTGGATTCACATGATGACATCTGATTTATGACCCACTGCTGATAGCAGATTCATTTCCTTGGAGGCAAATGCATTCCAGAATTCATTAGAATATCATTCTTTCCACTTTCGTGTACCTAGTACCTCTTCTACCTTCCACCTCCATCTTTTCAAAATAAATTATATAAAACTTTCTTCATTCAGAACATTGGTGTAGAATACTTTCCCATCTTTCACAGAGAAATAGCCTATATATCCATTTTGAGATATTAGAAGATCAAAAGATAAACTTGGAAATTCCATCAGAAACTTCATTTAAAATTTTTTTTAAATACTTTAAACAGATTAAGAGATGAATATTGGATGAATTAAACTGAGAAACAATACTAAAATTTATTTTAAGTTCTCCTTGAAAGTAAACATAGTATTTATATGGTTTCCCCCAGTTATAGAAGTCAATGCATCTTCGTTGTAAACATTGTTGAAAAGCCCAAAGAAGAAAATTAACATCCTTATTTCTACTCTCCAGACCCAGAGATAATGTCTGTTAATATTTGGTTCATCTTCTTCTAGTTATTCACATATATTTTATATGTATGTAATAAAATTGATGTCATGTATACATATAATCTGTGTTTTTTACTTAACGTGTTGTTAACATTTCCCTAACTTTGAAAACTATCTAAAGCATGGTTAAATAGTATTTGTGTATTTTTGACTATCCATATTTTATTTAATCAATTTCCTATTACTGAACATTTAGTCTATTTCTCTCTTGCTGTCTCTCTTTCTAAAATAATTTTTCAGAGAGCATCCCTCTACATACATCTTTGTGCATGTATCTGATTATTTCCTCAGTGTAATTGCATAGCAATGGAATTCCTGGGTCAAGGAGTATGTACATTACCTATCTTATGACGTAGGATGCCAAATTACCCTCCAGAAAAGGAGTGCCCGTTAATTTTCACCAGCAAGAACTAATATTTTGCAGGAACATTATTTTCTAAATCTCTGCCAGCTTGATAGCAGAAAGTAATATTCTTTGCTTCTTTTAAATTTTTTCTATTTTTATTTTTTAATTGACAAATAAATGTTTATATTTTCTGTTACTTCAATTGGCATTTCTTTGATTACTTTGTACAGTTTTATATGATGATTGCATTCCTTTTGTAAATTTTTTTTGTCCTTTGACCCATTTAATTGCATTGTCTTTTTTGTTGATTTGTTTAAATACTTTTTAAGATAGGGGATTATTTTTAATCACTTCTTTTATCATCTTAAAAATTCTCAGTTTAATTTTTGCAGGTATATAACTATCAGACCATTTACCTTTCTCCCAATCTGTTTTTCTTACCCACTATTGCAAAAGTCAAATCAATTTTTTTTGGGGGGTGGGGACAGGGTCTCACTCTGTCACCCAGGCTGGAGTACAGTGGCAAGATTACAGCTCACTGCAGCCTCCACGTCCCAGGCACAAGTGATCCTCCCATGCTCAAGTGATCCTCCCACCTCAGCCTTCCAAGTAGCTGGGACTGTGGGTGCACACCCCCACGCCTGGTTAATTTTTAAATTTTTTTGTAAAGACAGGGTTTTGCCATGTTGCCCAAGCTGGTCTTGAACTCCTTGGCTCAAACAGCCCTCCCACCTTGGCCTCCCAAAGTGCTGGGATTACAGACATAAGCCACCATACCCAGCCATCAAATTAAATCCTAATGAGAATGTATTATTTGAATAATTTTAAAAGCCAAATTTACATTGGAAAAAAAGTCTGCTTTTTATTCATTCTGAGAGGGTAGCTAGATAATTCTCTGTTTTACTACTCACTTTTACTGCTTTCAGAAATTATTTCATTATAGACCACTCAATCACACTTGCTTTTCAATCGGATGATAGGCTAGTAGGTTGTAATTCTACCAATGATTTGTTATATAAGCTGAAAGGTGTATTTATTTTTTAATTTCAGAGGTCTAATGTATGGTATGATAGAGCTAATGCTACTTGGTACTTCAGAAGGACAGTATAGAATTAGTATATTAGTAATAGGACTGGAGTAAATATTATCTAAGACAAGAAACACATGTTAATCCCTTCTTATTTGTTATTAGAAGAATAGCTCTTATTGTGTAACTTCTTTATAAAATCTCCAAAAGCTACTTTTTTTGACTTTCATCTGTGAATTTATAGAATCAAAAAGCAACTTTTGTATGTGTGGTTTCTTTAAATGAGATTAATATTTCTTTTATGAGAAGTTGTTTTTCTAAAATCAAAAAGGATAGGCCAAGCATGGTAGCTCACGCCTGTAATCCCAGCACTTTGGGGGGCCAAGGCAGGTGGATCGCTTGAGACCAGCGTGGCCAACATGGTGAAACCCCATCTCTACTAAAAATACAAAAATTATCCTGGCATGGTGGTGCACGCCTGTAATCCCAGCTACTCGGGAGGCTGAGGCAGGAGAATCACTTGAACCTGGGAGGCAGAGATTGTACTGAACTGAGATCGCACCACTGCACTCCAGCAGTGACAGAGCCAGGCTCTGTCTAAAAAAAAAGAAAAATACCAAAAACAGGGATAACAGTTTGAAAAATGAAAAAATTCCATTTATTCATCAGTTTAACACTTTTTACATTTCTGCTCTTACATTTAATTCCTTGTCCTCCTATATAAAATTTGTATTTGACAGTTGTTACTTTCATATGTATTTTTAAAAATTTCACAGTTAGAAACATTTCTGTATATGTCTTAATATTTAAATCACAAAATAGCCATTTTCTAAATTTTGAAAATGAGAAAATGAAAACTAATATTTCTCAGATGGAGAATTAGTATATGTGATAAATAACTATGTCATTGTTCTGGGTTTTTTCTTATTAGAAAAGTAATACATGTTCACTGAAGAAAAATTGCACAGAAGAGTACAAAGCAGTTTATCGCCATCTTTTTCTACTCATACCTTATGCTGAGACTGCACTGATATCTCAGTTTTCTAATACTCTATTGATTATATGTACACATAAGGCTGGGTGAGGTGGCCCACACCAGTAATCCCACACTTTTGGGAGGCCAAGGCAGGAGGATTACTTGAGCCTAGGAATTTAAGACCAGTCTGGGCAACATGGTGAAACCCACTCTTTCTTGACCAAATGTGTATATTTATATATATGTATACACACACACACGCACACACACACACACAAATTAGCACAGTGTGGTGGTGCACACCTGTAGTCCCAGCTTCTTGGGAGGCTGAGGTGGCAGGATCATTTGAGCCTGGAAGGCAGAGGTTGCAGTGAGCTGAGATCACACCACTGCATTCCAGCCCAGGCAACAGAGTGAGACCCTGTCTCAAAAAAAAAAAAAAAAGTGAACATAAATCTTTGTCATCATTTCAGATTATTTCCCTCAAATAATTTCTCAGAAGAAGAGTCCTTAAGCTACATGGAATGGATGATTTTTAAGGTTCATAATAAAGACTACTAAATTCCTCCCCAGAAAAATGATAATCTATTTTATATTCCTACTAACAATATCTAAAACAAACATCTCATTGAACCTTAGCTGACCAGGTTATTTATTTTTTAATCTTTATAAACATAATAAGTAAAAATGGTATTTTGTTTTTAATTCATATTTCCCTGAGTATTTTGAAGTTGAATATTCAGTGTTGCTACTTTATGTGGGATTTAGTTTGATAATAATCATTCTAGTTTGTCCTAATGTTCTTCAGTTTATAGAGGAGACCTTTCTTCAGTCCTTTAGTAGAAGGAATATTCATTTTTCTGTCATATAAATTTATTGAAGGTTTTTTTAAGATGATGTATATATAATAATTAGAGAGTTGAATAGATGAACACCACCAAAAAAGGGGATCTTTCCATTCATAGAGTTCCTTTCTTGACTTACTTTCTTGTTACCGTGCAGATTTTGTCCCTTATACTATGTTCAGAACTAAATAAGAGAAGGGATATAGAGAGGAAGTTCCCACAAATCTAAGTTCATTCTAATCCTTAAAAGGAACTATTGGGACACAACCCTTTTGCAAATTAAGGACTTTCAGTGCACCTTTGGGGAAATCCCCAAATACAAATTTCTTGTTGATAAAATGTGTTCATCTTCTTCTTACAGACCTATTAAATTCCTTGAGGGTAGGAATGAAACCCCATTCGTTTTTATATCCCAGGCATAATTCCTGGCACACAACAGACGCTGTGTAATGTATTACTACTAGACCCTTTGAAATAGTGGAAAGATTAAAGTTGGAGTTAGAAGGCCTAGGGTTTTTCTTCCTTAATTCATTAGAGCTTTAAGACCTTTGTTGATTATGTGACATTATTTGAACCTCAGTTTCATCAACTCATGAGTATACCTCTTGTTTCATTTACTTCACAGAATTGGGAAATAAATGAGATAGAATATGCTACAAGTATCTTAAAAAGTGCTATGCAGTTGTGAAAGTCATCACCAGTGTTAGTATTATACATATTTCTGGGAAGTACTTGATAGAGAGCTCCATTGTTAAGAAATTACTTTGATGAGTTTGGCAGACTGCTAGCTGATCTCTGAAAACTCTACTGTTTCCTCTTCTTTCTGGGCCTACAGCTGGACTGTTTCTATGCTGCCCTTGCATTTAGGTGTGGTCATATGCCGAGTTCTAACTAATAGAATGAACAGAAATAATAGGCACCACTTCCAGGCCCAGCCCATAAAATCACCTGTGAGGATCCCTCAAAGTTCTTTTTTCCTTCTGTCTAGCTGGAATGGAGACCACCTTCAGGTTAACCTTGGAAGCCACACATTAAAGATATTAAAGCCTCTTTGAATCTCAAATGCCTGCCAACTTCATTCGTCTAGTTCTGCTACATGAGCAAGAAATAAACTTCTGTTGAGTTTGAATCATATGTTTTGGGTTGTATTTGGTAAAGCAATTAGACTTCCCGTGTTACAAGGAACATGTTAACTCATGCTCTGCTTTTTCTTTAGAGAAGCATAATCCTCTTATAATAGCTCTAATAGCCTTAGAAACAAGGGATAGCAATGGGATAAGTATATATATATATTTATGATCATAGATGGATAAAGTCTGTGACCCAAGATAAAATTGAAGTGAGAATTATATCATTTGAGTAATTTTGTTAAGAAAAGTTAAATGAGATTTATAATTTTTTATTGAAGTTTAATTAGATAACATTTTTAACTTTTTAATATATGTCATAATTTTTCACTTTTTCATTGTTGAGGCCAAGGTTCCAAAAGGGTATAAAAAAGGAGATTTCTCTGGGTAATACATTGCTTTAATTGATATTTAAGTATCTAAACTCTTTCATCCCATTAAATATGATACTTAAGATATTTACAGTATAAAATTGTCTCATGATAGGAATCATGCTGAGGTTTTAAAAACCATAATCCCTTCTCTCCATCTTTTTCTATTAGATGATTGTGACCCATCTCATTATAAAAGCTTTTTGTTGGGGGCAGGGGGTGCTGATATCTAGACTCACTCCTGAAATTGTAGGATAAGACATTTTCTTCAAAATATGCACGTCTGTGAAACTTGATGTGATCTTCCTAAGGAATATTGAGGATATTCAGTTATACACTTATCTTTTTATCTGGCAACTGTTACCCAAAGTTACCCAAAATATAATGGATTGTATCATACTCTTCATTGAGGAGAGTTTCTTTAAATGTATTTAGGTTTGAGGTGGTCCAATAATATTTCTAATAGCAAGTATATAATATTAATCATTCTACTTGCCTAGCAAAGTTTTACTATCTAGAATATTTTCATTATGGTAATAATCAAAACACCACCAAACATAATGAAAACAGCTATCACAGAACCTATGTACTTTACTCCCTAGAGAAGAAGCTTTCATTCTTAGGCAATAAATTTAATTTTATACATTATGTTTAGTAATCGAATTTCCCCTGGGAAGCTTGGAGCGTTCTACAATTAATTTAAATCAGGAAACAACCTGTGGACGCAAGTTAGAAGTAGAGAAAGGTGAGAAATAAAATTTACAGTAGAGCTTTAGGACATAACAGCAAAGGATAGAGCAGCCACAAAGAAAGAAGAAAAAAACTGACTCTCCCCGCTAATTTTTTTTTTTTTTCGAGATGGAGTCTCACTCTGTCACCCAGACTGGAGTGCAATGGCACGATCTTGGCTCACTGCAATCTCCACCTCCTGGGTTCAAGTGATTCTCCTGCCTCAGCCTCCCAGGTTGCTGGGATTACAGGCGCCCGCCACCAGGCCTGGCTAATTTTTATGTTTTTAGTAGAGACAGGGTTTTACCATGTTGGCCAGGCTGGTCTGAAACTCCTGACCTCAAATGATCAGCCTGCCTCGGCCTCCCAAGTGCTGGGATTACAGACATGAGCCATAGCGCCTAGCCTGATTCCCCCAAAATTTAACTACTAATAGCATACTGTTGACTGGAAGCCTTACCAATAACAGAAACAGTCCATTAACACATATTTTGTATGTTGCATGTGTTATATACTTTATTCTTACAATAAAGTAAGCTAGGGAAAAGAAAATGTTAAGAAAATCACAAGGAAAATACATTTATTACTCATTAAGTGAAGTGGATCATCATAAAGGTCTCCATCCTCATTATCTTCACGTTGAGTAGGCTGAGGAGGAGGAGGACGAAGAGAAGTTAGTGGTGGAAGAAACTTTGTTTATCAGTGAACCCACACATTTTAAACCCATGTTGTTCAGAGTTAACTGTAATTGTATGAACAGGAGACTGCGGGAATTATGTGAAATGGCAAGCTGAATCCTATTTTATTGGATACATTTTGGAAGCATTGAGCTATCATAGCATGTGCAATTGCTGATACTAAAAGTTATCCTCAGCTGGGCACAGTGGCTCATGCCTGAAATCCCAACACTTTTAAGGTGGGCAGATCACCTGAAGTGAGGAGTTCGAGACCAACCTGGCCAAACATGGTGAAACCCCATCTCTACTAAAAATACAAAAATTAGCCAGGCATGGTGGCACACACCTGTAATCCCAGCTACTCGGGAGGTTGAGGCAGGAGAATCACTTGAACCCAGGAGGCAGAGGTTGCAGTTAGCCAAGATCATGCCACTGCACTCTAGCCTGGGCCACAGAACGAAACTCCGTATCAAAAAATAAATAAATAAATAAATAAAAGTTTTCCTAAGGCCAGGCATGGTGGCTCACACCTGTAATCCCAGCACTTTGGGAGGCCAAGAAGGGAGGATTGCTTGAGGCCAGGAGTTCAAGACCAGCCTGGTCAACATACAGATGGTCAACCAACCATCTGTATTAAAAAAAAGAAGCAGCAGGAAAGTTACCCCAAAACAATAACATAAGGCTAAATTATGTTTAGAATACCCTTTGATATAATTTGAAGTACATTTTAGAGTTTTTTCAAAACTTAAATTTGGGTGATTCTCAATTATCTGAAAAATTTATTTAAATCATAATGCTTTATTTTCTAACCAAATATCTACTAATTTTAATAAATTAGTTCTTTTTAATTGCGTGAAAAAAATGTGTGTAATCACTGGGTGTGGTGGCTCACGCCTGTAATCCCAGCACTTTGGGAGGCCGAGGCGGGTGGATCACGAGGTCAGGAGATTGAGACCATCCTGGCTAACACGATGAAACCCCGTCTCTACTGAAAATACAAAAATTAGCCGGGCGTGGTGGTGGGCGCCTATAGTCCCAGCTACTCGGGAGGCTGAGGCAGGAGAATGGCGTGAACCCGGGAGGCAGAATTTGCAGTGAGCTGAGATCGCGCCACTGCACTCCAGCCTGGGTGACAGAGCGAGACTCCGTCTCAAAAAAATAAATAAATAAATAAATGTGCGTAATCGTTGATTTCTGCCTACCTAGTCATTCACCTTCAAATGTAATCCCTTCACATTTTTAACCTTGGAATTGTCTGGGCTCCTCTCTAGTTATAACAGAATGAGGTCACAGTTTCTGAAATAAAATTCCTTTTACAAAGTTAAATTTTAGTGCAGTTACTAACATTTTAGTTTTTGCCCTTCGAATTTTAAAAGAAAATCCAATTGGTATTTTTTCATGGAATGAGTTTTAATATTTTATATTTACCTTTTTGTCTGTATTCTTTGAAACTGATCACTTGCTTTTCCAGGAAAATAGTATTTCAGTGCAACAGAAACTGTCTTCTGAACTGTCTTCTACTTTGCTGATCATTTGTTTATAGTTACTTTACAGTGGGATGATAACTAGTTGACATAGCTACTAATTTAATCAAATAAAGATTTTATTTTTCAGTTTGTACAGGAGTAAAAAGACATTACCATTGTACTGAAAGAGAAACATGTTTTCGAGTTATTCTTCATAGCACACTAAAGACACAGCCAAACAACATCTACTGCCTTACACATGGTATTAGTTTAAGAAATATTTGTTGAATGAATGAACGTTGAATTTAAACTAGCTATCATCAGTGTCACGAACCTACAGGTGAAGTCTCATGTCATTTATTGACAGGATTATTAACTAGAAAATATGAACTATTGTATACTAATTGTATTTATTTGTGTTCTGGGATGCAGGTGGCAATAAAAATAATCGATAAGTCTCAGCTGGATGCAGTGAACCTTGAGAAAATCTACCGAGAAGTACAAATAATGAAAATGTTAGACCACCCTCACATAATCAAACTTTATCAGGTATGACTCAGCCTGACACTATCTCCATTCATTCCACAAAATAGTTCTCTACTTCGTATCATGATTTTTCTTCTTCTATTTGTGTTTCTAATCGATGAAAGAAAGCAAATATATGCTTTTTGTAACTAAGCACATCCATTTTTTTATATTGTCTTTAAACTTAAAAATCAGAAATCTTAAGTCATCTCTCAGACTACAAGTTGTTTTAAAAGTTTGCAGTGTTGGCTCACACTTGTAATCCCAGTAGTTTGGGAGGCTGAGCAGGGAAGATTACTTGAGACCAGCCTGGGCAACATGGTAAAACCCCATCTCTACCAAAAAATATATATATATACAAATATTAGGCTGGTGTGGTGGTGCACACCTGTAGTCCCAGCTACTTGGGAATTTGAGGTGGGAGGATTGCTTGAGGTTGTAGTGAGCTATATCATACCACTACACTTTAGCCTGGGTGACAAAGTGAGACACTGGCTCTTAAGAAAAAAAAAAAAAAAGAAGTAGTAGTTTACAGTTGTATGATTCCCTGCTTTTTAACTGCAGGGTTTTGGTGCTACTGCCTAATGAGGATATGGCAGTTTTGCTCATTTAAAAAGGATACTGTATGTTTTATGAAAATACAACCACTAAATTAGTGTATTATTCAGTGGCATACTGTGTAATACATAGGACTATATTTAGTTATTTGGTTTATTTTAGTAGATAAAATAAATTTGCTTTTTAAAAAAAAAATCGACTTTGTTATAATACTTTTTGTAAAATAAATTGCACCCATTTTATGTAAAATAAACCCCACCCATGGGGTGTTTTGTCACCATTTCTCGTTGTTGTTTTTTATAGCTTTTGGGGGTACAGGTGCAGTTTTGTTACCTGGCTGTATTGCATAGTGGTGAAGTCTGGGCTTTTAGTGCACCCACCAACCAGCCATGGTTTTTAAAAGGAGCATTTTTCTCAGATTTTTAAAGAGTAATTCATGTTTAAGAAGGATAATATAGTATAGAATATTGAAAAAAAATTATTTCTTAACATGTAGAATTTTTCTGTTGAAAAGCTCTTTTTAAACTGAAATGTTCCAGTATCCTGGCCCATTACTTTGATCTCCAGAGTGTGATGTGTATGCCCATGGTATGCTGGACTCAGCCTGCACCGGCTTGTTGAGAGCTGATTGTTAAACTTTCAGAAGCTTTGCAAGCCAATTAACATGATGTTAGTAGCTCAAAATCTGCATTGGTGGGAAGATTTACATCACAGAAATTGGCTTACAAATCAGGGCCTTTTTATTTTTTGTCAGAAAGCTGGCTTACTGGCACACCAGTATGTGCATTCAAGTAGATTAGCACAAATGTCCTTGGGAGTGTAAGAAGAAAATGCCAGAACCTCTAGTTATGTTTATTTTTTGTATTTGTTTTGTTGTGTATATTTTATAATGTACATAATATTTATACAGTGGCACATGTACGTAATGTGTGTGTGTGTGTATATATACATGTCACAATATGTGTCATGTGAGAGTATATATATAATATATATACACATATATATTTGGCAACTTTATTTTTAATGGATTCTCATAGGAATCATGTTTATTGTATTCTATTTTTTTTTTGGAGAGAGGGTCTCACAGTTGTTGCCCAGACTGGCCTTGAACTGCTGGGCTCAAAGGATCCTCCCGCTTCAGCTAGGACTACAAGTGCATGACAGTGTGTTTGGCTCTAAACCAGTGGTCCCCAACTTTTTTGGCACCAGGGACCAGTTTCGTGGAAGACAGTTTTTCTACCTCAGCATTAGATTCTCATAAGGAGTGTGAATCCTCGATCCCTCACATGCGCAGTTCACAATAGAGTTCCCACTGCTATGAGAATCTAATGCCACTGCTGATCTGACGGGAGGCGGAGCTCAGGTGGTAATGCTAGCAATGGGGAGCCACTGTAAATACAGATGAAGCTTCACTGTGTGGCCCATTTCCTAACAGGCCATGGACTGTACCAGTCTGTGGCCCGGGGGTTAGGAACCCCCTGCTGTGAGCAACTTTTATTGATAGAGATTTTCAATTTAAAAAATGTGAAGACCATTGGCTTATGATATGCCTCCTGAGAATGAGAGACTATGATGTACCACTCAAAGCATTTCCTAAAAATTCTAAAACTACAGAGGTCTCTTAGGGCAAATTTATATGAGATTAGCCCAGTGCAGTGACATGTAGCCCCAGCTACTGGGGAGGCTGAAGCAGGAGAATCTCTTGAGCCGAGGCGTTCCAAGCTGGAGTACACCACAATTGCACCTGTGAATAGCCACTGTCCTTCAGCCCGGATAACACAGAGATCCCATCTCTATAAATAAATAAATAATTCAGATTATTTCTCTCTTTAAACTTAAAAAAATTATTAATTTTTTTTTAAAAAAAGAAAACTTCTTGCTCTGTCACCCAGCGTCAGATGCAGTGGCACAATCATAGCTCACTGCAGCTTCGAACTTGTGGACTCAAGTGATCTTCCTGCCTCAGCCCCTTCCCAAGTAGCTGGGACTACAGGCATATGCCACCATACCTGGCTAATTTTTAAATATTTTTTGCAGAGACAGGATCTCACGGTGTTGCCCAGGCTGTTTCAAATTCCTGGGCTCAAGTGAGCCTCCCACATTGACCTCCCAAAGTGCTGGGATTACAAGAATGAGCCACCCATGCCTAGCCATTTTTTTTTAAATTCCTAAAGAAGATATTTCTAAGAAACTAATTATATTCTTCAAAGTCTCTGATTAACCGTAAACTAAACTGAGGATAAAATTAACATAATTCGTACAATGATTCTATCTATTTGAGGCGAATAATTGGTTACAGTTGATTTACTGATTTATTTAGGCCCAAATTGTAGGTAGCTCTTAGTTTTCTGGCCTTGTGGAGAATAGTCTTAAACCTACATCTTAAAACAAAATTAATTTTCTTCCTTTCAGTAGAAAGCAGTTAGAGTATTACAGAGAAACACTCTAAAAATTGTTCATCTTGAATCTAAACACTCATTTTCTTTTTATTCTATTTTTATTTATTTTTATACAGATATTTTTTCAGACATAGTTTTCCTCCGTCGCCCAGGTTCAAGCAGCTCTCCCACTTCAGCGTCCTAAGTAGCTGGAATCACAGGTGCACACCACCACATCTGGCTAATTTTTGTATTTTTTAGTAGAGATGGGGTTTTGCCATGTTGGCCAGACTGATGTCAAACTCCTGACCTCAAGTGATCTGCCCACCTTGACCTCCTAAAGTGCTGGGATTAGAGGCGTGAGCCACCATGCCCAGCCTCATTTTCTTTTTAAATAGACATCTACTTAATGTAGTTTGAAAAATCAGATTTATGATGATGATGACATACTTCGTTCTGAATCTAGAAAAATGAATTTAAATAAAAGTATTTCACAGTAGAGCTACGAATATGAAACTTTTGAACAATTAGAGTACTTTGTAACAATATTAAAGTATAGTACAAGGAATATCACATTGTACCAGATTAGCTAGGCTACAGACCAGGTAAATTAAACTACTCTATTTTTTTATTCTTTTAATCAGAATCTACCATGATAACATAGGACTAGAAATGTCAATGAGGAGATGTTGAAAAGTTGATCTTCAAAACTTATATTATCTATATTAGTACTTCTCAAACTTTAATGTAGATAAAAATCACTTGGCAGTTTTGTTAAAATGTAAATTCTAGTTCAGTATGTCTGGGACGGGGCTTGGAATTCTGCATTTCTTACAGGTGGTTGAATAGTGCTACTACTGCTGGTCCAAGGACCACACTTAGAAGAGCAAGAATCTCAATTTTTCACAAACAAATTAATCAGAAGGACATTGTCAGGGTTATAAACTCAGCCATCTTCTGAATTGTTCTTAACTGTGATTCTTTTACTAGTAGTTTCAATTTAGGTAACTCCATAGAATATTGTGGAAAATTCTAGTACATTTCTGTCAGACTAATATGAATTATTTATCAATAGGTAATGGAGACCAAAAGTATGTTGTACCTTGTGACAGAATATGCCAAAAATGGAGAAATTTTTGGTAAGCTTTTTCCTTTAAATTTTCTGTTAATTTGAAAAATTCACTAATCTGCATGAATGGGGTATTTTCTATTAAGTTTCTGCTTATTTAAGTGTTGGTAATATAAGTGAAAAAATTTTAAGTGTTAGAGAATATTCAGTAACCTAAAATATGAAATATAACTTATTTCCTTGTATTTATTATATTAAAGGTACTACGTCTGTCATCTCTGTTAGAGATAGGGAGGAACTTTTAGTCATACTGCAAAGGATATTTTCTTTCTTTTTATCTTCTTTTTTACCTTTCTTTTGTATGGAAAGATTAGTCAGCAAATATTTATTAAGCTTCTACTATGTCCCAGGCATTGTGCTAGGTTTTGGGGATACGGTAGTGACCTAAATAGCACAATCTCTGTTATTGTGGATCTTACAGTTTAGTGACGTATTCACTATAGGTTTAAGACCTCAGGCAAGTCACTAAACCTCTCTGGGACTTGATTCCTTTATCTCTAATAAGAAAGTATTTGATTGGTGTTTATGATTCATTCTAACTTTAAAAAAATTTAAATATTCTATTCTAGCTTTCACCTAAAATATCTATTTATTTTTACTGTGTGGAACCAGAGCACTGTAGCTATCTAAATCTTTTTTTGTTCTTAACTTAAATTTTAGTCCATAATTGTTTTTTAAACAACTTTATTGGAGAATAATTCATATGTGATAAATTACATGTACTTAATGCGTACAGTTTCATAAGTTTTGATACACATTTGTGAAGCAGTCACCACAGTCAAAATTTCCATCACTTCCAGAAGTTTCTTTGTGCCCCCTTTGTAACTCTTTTGCCCCATCTGACACCCAAAAAACCACTGACATGTTTTTTGTCATTATGGATCAGTTTGTATCTTTTGGAGTTTTATATAAATGGAATTATACAGGATAAACTCAAATGTAACCATACAGGATATATTCTTTTTTCTGTCTAACTTCTTTCCTTTAGTATAATTATTTTGGCATTCATTCCATTTAATTGTGTATATCAACATGTAATTTCTTTTTATTGCAAGTAGTATTATATTGTATGAATATACCCCAGTGCTTATTCATTCATCTATCTATTGATAGACATTTGGGTTGGTTTCAGTTTTTGGCTGTTACACATAAGTTACTATAAACATTCATATACAAGTCTACACAGTCTACCTTCAGATAATACTTACCACTTCACATATAATATAAGAATCTTGGCTGGGTGTGGTGGTTCACGCCTGTAATCCCAGCACTTTTAGGAGGCCAAGGTGGGCGGATCACCTGAAGTCAGGAGTTCAAGACCAGCCTGGCCAACATGGTGGAACCCATCTCTACTAAAAATACAAAAATTAGCCAGGCGTGCTGATGCATCCCTGTAATCCCAGCTACTAGGGAGGCTGAGGCAGGAAAATCACTTGAACTTGGAGGCGGAGGCTGCAGTGAGCCAAGATCACGCCACTGCACTTCAGCCTGGGTGACAGAGTGAGAATTCATCTCAAAAAGCAGGCACCTGTAGTCCCAGCTACTCGGGAGGCTGAGGCAGGAGAATGGTGTTAACCTGGGAGGTGGAACTTGCAGTGAGTCAAAATTGTGCCACTGTACTCCAGCCTGCGGGACAGAGTGAGACTCCGTCTCAAAAAAAGAACCTTATATCAGTGTACTTATCTTTTGCCCCACCTGGCCTTTATGTTCTTGTTGTCATATTTTACTAATACCTATTTTATAAAACACAATACAGTGCTATTTTTCTTTAAGCAATTATCTTTTAAAGAGATTTCCACATTTTTTGAAAATTATCTCTTTATCAGTGTAGCTACCTTTTTCTTTAAACAATTATCTTTTAAAGAGATTTCCATATTTTTTGAAAGTCACATCTATTTTTCAGTGCAGCTACCATTTCTGCATTCCTATGTATGTATATATTTTTATCTAATGTCATTTTTCTTTTGTCTGAAGGATTTTCTTTAGTGTTTCTTGTAGCACAGATCTGCTGGGGATGAAATATTTCAGCTTTTATATGTCTAAAGTAGTCTTTATTTTTGTCTTTGTTTTTGAAAGATATTTATACTAGGTATAGAATTCTAAACGGACTTTTTTCTTTCAGTACTTTAAAGATGTTGCTTTACTGTCTTCCCATTTGCACTGTTTCTGACAAAAAGCTACTGTCATCTTTTTCTGTATTCCTGTGTATATAATGTGCCTTTTTTCTCTGGCTGCTTTTAAGGCTTTCTGTTTATCACTGGTTTCAACAATTTGATTATGATGTGCCTTTGTGTGGTTTTCTTTATGATTCTTATGTTTGGTTTCATTGAGCTTTTTGGATCTGTGACTATACTGTTTTCATCAAATTTGGCTATTTTTCAGCCATCATTTTCTAACTAATTTTTCTCTTCCACCCCTCTCTTCTCCTTCAGATATTCCAGTCAAGTGTATATTAAACTGTTTGAAATTGCCCCACAGCTCACTGATGTTCTTTTTCATTGTTAAAAAAATCATTTTTCTCTATTTCATGTTGAGTAGTTGCTATTTCTGTCTTTAAATTCATGAATCTTTTCTTCTGCCATTAATCCCAACCAGTGAATTTGTCATCTCAGACATTGTAATATTCTTTTCTATAAACTTGACTAGGACTTTTTTTTTTCCCTTCCATGTCTTTCCTTAGCTTTCTGAACATCTAAAATCCAGTTATGGTAATTTTTAATGTCCATGTATGCTGATTTCCAGCATCTCTGTCAGTTCTGGGTTGGTTTTGATTGGTTGATGTTTCTCCTCAGTTTTGGTTACCTTTTCCTATTTCATTACATATCTGATAGTCTTTCATTGGATGCTAGACATTGCCAATTTTACCTTGAGCACCACATATTCTTGTGTTACTTTAGGTTTTCTTGCACTTTGTTCTAGGATGCAGTTAAGTTACTTAGAAACAGTTTGATCCGTTTGGATCTTGCCTTCACGATTGAAACAGTGCTCAGTCTGGGTCTAGTTACTTCCCACTTCTGAGTATTCTACTCAATGCCGCATGAATTCTGAGGTTTTATGGCCTGACCAGTAGGAACAGGCACCATTCCTGGCTTTGTGTAAGCACCAGGCAGTGTGCTCTCTCAGCCTCTCAGATGGTTCTTTCTCTGGCCTCTGGTGGTTTTCCCTCACACGTGAGCTGATCAGCACTTTCCTGAGTGCTCAAGGGACAGATCCCTCTGCAGACCTTTGGAGTTCTCTCTGTGTGTAGCTCACTCTTCTTTGGGACTCTTGGCATTGTCTACCCAACTCAAAGACATTGCTGGACCACACCTGGGTTTCCCCTCATTGTGCTGTGGCATAGAGATTCTCTCAAGGCATTAGTTGGAACATTCACAGATCTCGCCTCATTTGTCACCTGTCGCTCAGGGATCACTTTCCTTTTGCCTGATGTCCAGTGTCTTATAAACCATTCTCTCATGTATTTCGTGTTTTTGTTGTTGGGGATGGGAAGGTTGTTTCAGGCAGGAGGATAAATCCATCTTAGCCAAAAGCAGAATTATTTAGTCCTTTCAAATTTGTTGTTAATCTAAGGTATTTTAAAGGGAAAGTACCATATGCACTTCTATAGTTTTGAAAAATACACTGTTTGCAGTTGGATTATAAATAAATAGTTCTGACTAAACTCATATTTCAGAAATGATGTCTGCTTCCTTCTTTTGCTTATTTTTTTTCTTTTTTATGCTACTACTCAATTAGCTTATTTTAATTCTTAAAATATTTGTTTCAGCTAGCAGCATCTTGACTGATGCTATAATGGACTGTTACAGGCTTTGAAGTCAAGCAAATCTGATTTACAATGCCGGCTATACCATATTAATTGCTAGCATTACTTTGGGCAGGATTCTTTCCTTTTCTTCCCTTTTTCCCCTTTATTCATTTTGTTATTTTTCTTGGCTTTCTTTCCTATTTCTTACATTCTTTTATTCATTCATTTATTCAGTCTTTCAAGAAATCTTTATTGAAAACCAACTACTTGTCACACACTGTAATATGGTAAGAAAACTGCAATGAAGAAAATAGACAAAAATCTCTACTCTTTTACGTTCCAGTTTGGGAGACAGAAACAAAATAGCTGAATTATGTAGCAGATTAGATAGTGATGAGTGCTATGTAATAAAGCAAGGCTGGTGGGTTGGGAGGCATGGGAGTTGATTGCAACATTAAATAGAGCAGTCAGAGAAGGCCTCACTGGCATTTGAGCACAGACTTGAAAGCACAGTCTTGTCAATATGGTAGAACAGGGATTACCCAGGGAGAGGGAAGAATAAATGCAAATCCCTGAGGCAGCAGTGTGCTTGGTGTGTCCAAGGGATAACAGGGAGGTCAGTATGACTCAAGAGGAGCAAGCAAGAGAGAAGAGCAAGGAGGAAGAACAGTAAAGAGGAGGTCAAAGGGTAAATGGGAGGCAGGAGTGGGGCAGATTTTGGGGCTTTGTGTAGGCCTTTAGAAGGATTTTGGCTCTTACCTTCAATAAAATTAGGGAACCATTTTCGGCCAGGTTTCAGCAGAGAAGTGACTGCATCTAATGTAACATTTTAAGAGCATCGCTCTGGCTGCTGTGTTGAGAATGGAAAAGGGTGGAGACAGGGAGACCAGGTAGGAAGCTGTTGGAGCAGTTCCAGTGAGGGATGATGGCAGCCCAGACCAGGGGAACAGCAGTACAGGTAGTCCTAAGTGGTCAAACTCAGAATATATTTTGAAGTACAATCAGTAGAACTTCTCGACAGATGGAGGCTACCTAAGTAGTAGGTATAATTGTGGAAGAGGCCAAGGTCTGATCCCTGAGCATTTAAACAATAAAAGATTTGGAAAAGAGGAGAAATTGGAGAAGAGACAGAGGAGGAAGAAAACCAAGAGAATGTGATGTCCTAGAAACCAAGTGAACAAAGCATTCTCAGAAGGATCAAGTGAATATCTGTGACAAATGATGCCGATAGATCGAGAATGATAAGGAATGACAGTTAACCATAGTATTCTGCAATTTGGTAAGAGCAGTTTTGGTGGAGTGACTAGGCCAAAAGATAGATTGAAGGGGCTTACAGAGCAAGTGAGAGAAGAAAAATGGAGAGAGCAAAATAGACAACTCTTTCAAGGAGTTCTGCTGCAAAAAGGGAAAAAAGAAATGAGGAGGTAGTAGGTAGAGGCAATGAGTCGAGAGAAGGATTTTTAAGTCTTTGCCCATTGGAACATTTTTAAAGCTTTGGACTGTAGTTTTACAAGTAAAGTAGAAATAGCTGTTACATGTTAGGCGTCATTTCTATGAAAATAGGATAGTCTAAATTGTTCTTTCTTGCTAAGATCTTTGAAACAAGTTTGGATTCCATTGTTTTATATACACTGAGACATAATTTGGGGATTTTTAAATGTATAAGGTTTATATTTAAAGTAAAACCTCTAGGGTAGATGGTCAGTTTGAGTTCTGGAAGGAAGAATCTGATGTCAATAGAAAAGTTGGACCGTGAATGCTAGTTATCTTATTTTCCACTCTTGGGTACAGTTAATTTCTTGACCATTGAAGATAATGAGTAATATAATTAATTTTCAAAGATCATGAAATCTTTGGATAGTCTTCACTAGTTTGGAAGGGAAGAATCTGAATTTAAAGAAGATGTGGAAATCATTTAGTTCAATTTGTTTTTATTTGCCTTGACTTTGTCATACAACTTGAAGCCCAGCAGAACTCATGATCTTTTTTTTTTTTTTTTTTACAAAACTATTTCTCTCTTTTCCCTTACTTGGCTTAAACTGGAAACCGTGATGTCAGTATTGATTCCTTTTCCTTCCTGCCTGGATGAGGTTTTGAATCCTGCCTATTCTACTTCCTAAATATTTCTCTAAGAAGTCCCCATCTCTCTATAACCACTGTTAATGCCACAGGTTAAGGTCCTCACTCTTCCTTCTCTCTATATTATGTCATTATCCCTAACTGTTCTATTCTACATTTTCTTCAGAATTGTCTTTCTAAATCACAAACATAATCATGTTGCTTATGTTTATTTTCTGAGTTTTCTAGTAATGACCGTTAATTACAAAAAAAAAGTAATTTTGAGAACAAGGTAATGGCCTGCAAACAGTTTTCAGTAGAAGGATTAATACTCAGTGTACTGTGCTTTATTACTTTATTACCATGGGCCCTTAAACATCCCTTGCTCTTAATTTCTCTTTATAAGGAAGATTCCTTATACTGCTCCATGCTTCAGAGCTGTTTTGATGTTAAACAGCAACAACCCTGTTTTAATTTTCCATGTGGTCAATTGGAAGAGTTGGGCATTATGCCAAGAGTTGAAGGTAGAAGAAAAAGAGATTGGTGCCCAAGAAGGGTAAGGATAAGGAATCCAGCTAAGAAGGCGGGAGGCACAGGGAGCCTAGGAGAAAACTAAGATGTAAATGGGCAAAACATTGTTTCCTATATGTGGAATATATAGGGAAGAAAAGACATAGTAAACTGTAGATTCAGGTAGATACACGCACAGAACGGTGTGGTAGCCAGCCCGTTTCTGACATGGAGCCCATAAAGATATTAAAATAGAAATGAGAAAATTCAGTCCAAATAACATTAATCAAGTAGTGAAAAACATGTACGTTAGTCCCCCCCATCAGAGGGGACTTTCAGTGGTTTCACTTACCTGAGGTCAACTGTGACCTGAAAATATTAAGATATTTTGTGAGAGACCACATTCATATACATTTTATTACAGTATATTGTTATAATTGTTCTATTTTAGTGTTGTTGTTGTCAACCTCTTACTGTGCCTAATTTATAAATTAACTTTATCATAGGTATGTTTATGTAGGAGAAAACATAGTACATATAAGGTTTGATTCCGTCTGCAGTTTCAGGCATCCACTGGAGGTCTTAGAACACAGCCCCTGCAGACAAGGGGGGACTGCTGCATAAGATTTTAAGTGAATTGAGCCCAAAATGTTTTAAACCAGTTGGAGACTTAGATGGAAAAAAAAAAAACATAGATAAACAGTAGTTAACTTTGTACTTTGAACTATGTATTAAGATTTGTCTTTCAGGTTTGTAACTTCAGAGTCAGTCTTTATTTAACTTTACAAGTATTCCTTTATTGCTTACTCTATGCTGGAAGGGTGTTATGTTCCCAATGTTTTTTTCATTCTTAGTTTTGTATTTAGTTGGCCAGCAGATCATACTCTGTTCTTGCAAAATGACTTGAAATTAAATCCTTCTGTTTCCCCAGTCATCACCCTGCTCTAGGCTTTCATCACTTCATGTCTTAATTAGTGAATCCTTCATGTTTTACCATTCCCTCTTTCTTCTCTAGTCAAGTATATTTTATGTAATTCCTGTTTAATCTTCCTAAAGTATTATTTTTATTATATTACAACTGTTTTCAGTAACCTTCACTCACCTTCCTATTGCTCAGTGGATAAAATCCAAACTCCTCAGTTTGCAAATAGGGTGGCTGCACTAAGTGAATGGATGTGCCCAACTATTCCTTGCGTAGGTCTATTTA
Source organism: Mandrillus leucophaeus (assembly GCF_000951045.1). Classification (NCBI taxonomy): domain Eukaryota; kingdom Metazoa; phylum Chordata; class Mammalia; order Primates; family Cercopithecidae; genus Mandrillus; species Mandrillus leucophaeus. Next base: position 1,207,564 of record NW_012101721.1, read on the forward strand.
TTTAATATTATCCTGAGGTATGGACAACCAAATTGCAGAGTATAGTATCTGCTTCATTATAAACCAACCTTCCTTTCTTTCTGTTTGTGTCTCTTTGGCTTATCTATCTTCCAAGTTTTTATTTTTGCAAAAGTTAAACATTTACTAGTATTAGTTTAAGGAATCAAATAATTGTGCAAAGTTTGTTACAGAAGATACAGTCCCCATTCTCCTGCCCCTCCTCCCCCATTTTCTCCTCTTTAGAGGCAACCACTTTCATATCTTTCTTTCTTTCTTTTTTTGAGACAGGATCTCACTCTGTCACCCATTCTGGAGTGCAGTGGCACAATCACAGCTCACTGCAGCCTTGACCTCCTGGGCTCAAGCAATCCTCCTGCCTCAGCCCCCTAAGTAGCTGGGACTACAAGTGTGTGCCACCATGCCAGGCTAATTTTAAAATTTTTTTGTAGAGATGGGGTCTTGCCATGTTGCCCAAGCTGGTCTCCAACTCTGGGCTCAAGCAATCCTCATGCCTCAGCCTCCCAAAGCACTGGGATTACAGGTGTGAGCCACTGCACCTGACCTACTTTAATTTATTTTAGCTGATTAATTTAAACTTACCTTCATTTCCCTAAATAATATGCTTGTATTGGTGTTTCCGAATTTTTTTTTCTATTTTAGACACAATCTTTTGAATCTCTTTTGGATTCTTCCCCTATCCCTATATGTAAGAGGCTTTTTTCAAAGAGTCATGTAAGGACCAATTGTGGGAAACCTTAATTAAGTATTAGGAGTAGGAGAAAGGGTTAGAATCTTTATTAGAATGGACATCTGTGAGCCAGGAAGTGATGATGTCTATAAGGGAGTTTTTTAGGAAGATAATTCCAGCCGTGGTGTGTCAGCTGAATTAGAGGAGCAGAAAAGAAGCCATTTAGGAGACTACTTCAATTGTTTAGATGTGAGAGGCCGAATGTTTGAGTTAAGATGTTAGTTGTCAGAATCATGGGAAAAGGTTTTAAACAAGAGGCGTTTCTAATTCTAAAAATAACTACTGTTATTTATTGAGCACTCTCTTTTTGTTGGGTACTGCCTAAAGTACTTGATTTATTTTTTAAAACCTTACAAAAAACTTATAAGGTAGGTACTGAAAGATTCAGTAATTTCTCCAAAGTCAGACAGCAAATAAGTAACAGAGTCTGGATTTGAACCAGGCAATCCCAGAGCCTGTACTGTTAGTAATTATACTTTAGTACCTGTCAAGAATTCCTGTTGAGTGTCAAGAAGCGAACACCAAGAGTTAGAATTTAAAGCCAACATGATTGAAGAAGATTGTGGTGTGGTTGACAGTAATGCCTAAGTCTGTTTTCGGAGTGAAAAATGACAAATTAGATTTTAAATATGGTTTGGAGATAATATCAGGAGAATTAGTTTGCTACAGACAATTGACAATTGAAAATATGGAAGCAAATGAAATTCAACAGAGATTTAAATTCAACAATAAAAAAACAACCCAATATAATAATGGACAAAAGACTGGAACCAGACAAAAGATATACAAATGACCAATAAGCACATGAAAAATTACTCAACATTTTTAGTCATCAGAGAAATGCAAATTAAAAACCACAGGGAGATATCATTTCACATCAATTAGACTGAGTAAAATAGAAGAAAACTGACAATAATAAATGTTAGACTGTGAAGCAACTAGAACTCTCATACATTGCTGGTAGGAATGTAAAATGGTACAACCACTTGGGAGAACTGTTTGGCAGTTTCTTATGAAGTTAAACATGCATATACCCCATCACACAACAATTGAATTCCTAGGTATTTACCCAAGAAAAATGAAAACAAGTGTCCATGAAACGATTTTGATAAGAATGCAAATTTTTATAGCAGCCTTTTATCATAGTCACCCAAAGTAGGATCAACCCAAATGTCCATCAATGGGAAAATGTATCCAGAACAAATCATAGTATAGTAATACAATGGAAGATGATTCAAAAAGGAAATGAACTATTTATGCATGTAACAACATGCCTATATCTTACAGACATTGTGCTAAGTAAAAGAAGCTGGACACAAAAGAGTACAGGCTATATATGGTTCTATTTACGTGAAGTTCTATAACAGGCAACACTAATGGATGGTAATACAAGCTGGAGAGTTGCCTCTAGGGAGAGGGGAGAATTGACTGGAAAGGGACAAGAGAGAACTATCTTGGGTGATGGAAATGGAAATGTTTTGTTTTTGTTTTTGTTTTGAATGGTGGTTATACAGAATATACAACTACCTCATATAGTTAACCATCTAAGAATTTGCATCTTATTGTATATAAATCATACTTCAATAAATCCTTGTCTCTCTCAAAAAAAAGGAGAGTTTAGTAATAGAAGTATAGATTTGAGGATTACCTGAATAGAAGTGATGAATGAAGCTGTAATAATGAGATTTCAGAATTAAGAAGGCTAAGAAGTGAGTTGGTTATGCCTTTTATTAGAAGCAGGTGGAAGAAAGGAATTGATGGAGTAGAAGAGTGGCTTGGGAAATATGGACAGTTTCTTTCCTGATTAGCCAAAGGAGCTTGGAGTGAAGTGGGAGTATTTGGTCATTAAGAGATCACCAGTCACTTCAAAGAAAGTACTTTTCAGTAAACTGGAAGCTACAACCACATTTCAAGAGGTTAAGGATGCATGGGTGATAAAGGGAGAAAGATATTATAAAACTACCTTTTGAAGTTTTCAAGGTGGAAAGAATTGAGGGGTAATAGGGTCTACATAGGATTCAGTATGATGTAATGGTTTTGGTTGTGGTCTTGGTGTTTGAAGCAGCTAGAAAAGAATGTAAGCAGGAAAAAAAGAGGGTAAAATAAGGTCCCAGAGTAGACAAGAGACAATGGGATTAAGGGCACAGAGGGAATGGTTAGTTTAGAAGAAAGGAATTCCTCCTTCTCTGAAAAGGTGTGCATTGGTGCAGTTACAATGATAATTAGAGATCGTGCCAAGGATTTGGCTTACGAAGGCTCTTTGTGGTAGAATAGAAGGAAGATGAGTTTGTTGATGCAGGATAGAGGTATTTCATTCTGTAGTGTAGCTGATGAGACATCAGAGAAACAGCAGTACATTAGACACTGTAGTGAGAGAAAGGTTTAGAACAGCTGGCAGTGCTCATATGATTGTCAAGGGATGAGTAAAAGGATCAATAATTAGCAGTGAGGGAGTTTATGGTAGACTCATAGTCAGCAGTGCTTTTCAATCCAAGAGGAGAAAAGGTAGACATTATGAATGAATGGCCCAGGTTGAGGATTAGAATGGGGGAAGATGAAATGCATGTAAGAGTTGCTGTGGTCAGAGAGGTCATTGTTGAAAAGGCTGATTGTGAGATCCAAGTTTAGGAGAAAGGTAAGTGAAGCAACAAAAGGACCTTATGAGCTGGAATAATAGAACATTGGAGAGACTGAAGATGTTGAAGTACTTTAAGGGAACAACATTTATATATTTAAAAAAAAAATAAAAACTCTAGCCTTGAGTCTGTGCATAACTCCCAACAGCTTACCACTTTGAATTTCTCTTCTACTCTTAGCAAAATTGCCTTAATCGTCCCCTGCTAATTCTGGGAAGGCCTTAGGTCTTTGCACTTTCCTCTTCTACTTCTTGCATAGAGAGGTTTCCTGTGCCATCTGGTTTTCTTGCTCCATCTGACTAGGCTTACGCCAAAAGAGCAATTATGGTGGCATGCTGGGAATGCATCTACAGTGTGTGATTCATGCATTATGAGGCTCTGATGGTTATGCTTTATTTTTGTTTGGTTAATTATATTGTACCTCATTCCACAAAGAGTTGAAGTAGTTTCAAAGGAGAGTAATACCCCCAAAATTCTAGAATATAAATAAGAAGAAAGAGTTGAATCAGAAAATCTATATAAAAGTAGAAAACAATTGTCAGGAGGAAAAAGGAACACAAATATGCAGGACATAAGGGCCTAAGAACTTCACATTTGGCTTTAAGCTTTGTAGCTGTCAAAGTGAATAGAAGATGCAGGCGTTTACAGAATTTTATCTAAGAGAAAGAAAGGTACCTCTTCCTTGAAGATAACAAACTTTTCTGAATAGTAAATTCTAGAATAAAAATTTCCTTTGGCATTTCTAATAAGAGGTACTAAATATGTCATCTTGTTAAAATAAAAATCTGATCCTGTTAAAAATTTTCAGGGACTTCCCTTGCTTTTGAGGTAAAGTCCAGGATCCTTAACAAGGTCAACAAGGATCATTGCACTCTATACACCCTACCCTTAAAATTAATAACAATAAAGGTTATCATTTCTTGAACTCTTACCATGTATCAGGTGTTGTGTTAAGTCCTGTACATAAAACTATGTCATTTCATCCTCTCAGAAACCTTATAAGATGGATTTTACAGTTGAAGAAACTGAGGGAAAGAGAGCTTACACAATTTGCCCAGGGTCACAGAGCAAGTAAGCAAGTAGGTGGCATAACCAAGAATGGAAGCCATATTCTGACTTCGTGTACTAATTGATTATATGCTGCCTTAGAGTTCTTTGAACTTAACAAGCTTCCGTCTGCTGATTTTGCACATTTCTGTTTCTTCTACCCCGCCCCTCATCTCCTTAAGCATGTCATTTAATTGAATTGAATCTTGATGGATATAATTAATTTAATATATTAACAGTAAAGAATAGAAACAGGGAAAGCATTTAACGGTTTTGTCAACTACAGTGAATGTAAGTGTTCCTCTTGATTTAATATGTGGCTTTGGTCCTGTATTCCCCCCTTATCTATAATGGAAGTAGGAAGCATTTGGGCTGCTGTCTTTGTACTTTTGGAAACTGGCCAATGAACTGCTTACCGGAGCTAATGACCAAATCTAATTAACTCCCACAAAACCCATAGCTAAGCTAATCTGCATATTCTCAAAATAGAATATGTAAATCTCTGATTCGAAATCTGTGCTCATGTTGATCTGGAGCCCTAAAGCCCTTTGCTCTCTGCCTATTGAAATACTGCCTGTTTAAAAGTTCTAACTGAAGTTCCAGCTCTTCAACCAAGTTTTTCTCAATTCTATCCACATTGATTTCTTATTAGGAAAACACTGTAGTTCTCTTTCCTGCACAACTCATTTTAGAATTTATCTACACACTGCCTTTCACTGTTATTTAAAGTCTGCATGTGTATCTTTTATCTCTTAATAGATTGTAAGCTTCTGTTGAGGACTTTAGCACAATACAAAGCGTTTTACAAACACCTGTTGAATGAATGGTGTAATAGTCTGCTTTGGCCTTGTAGGCCTTATTTACGGAGTGAAGCCAACAGGAGAACACTGCCAGGTTAAGTAGTCTGAGGTACTTCTTTGTTCAGTTTTTGAAAGGAGTTTTCTGTTGGTTTACTCTTCACGAGATAAACATGAATGAGGAAATACTAACTGAATCAAGGGAGAAAATTGGCTTCCTCTAGTATACTGAGCAGTTTTTGAGTACTTACCGGTAGTTACCACCATACAATTACTTTTTCTTCTAACTCCCACACCTGTCTTCACATAACCTTTTCAGAATATAATGGTAAATAAGAGCATATGCATTTAACCTGGGTAACTTTTGTTCTCCAGGACTTATATGGCAGTTGGTGCTCATCGCTGAAGGATAATATTTTCTTGGTCTGTCAGCATGGAATATGGAATGGCAAATGAATTTGCTTAAGAGTCCTCGGGTTATTTATGAATACAATAAGGCTTTAACTTACATTTTTCCTCTGGAATCACAGGTGTGATTAATGAAAGTTATTCACTATTCCTACATTCTTTAGAACTATGTCTTATATTCATCCATGTGGTCATGTGCAATAAATGGCACAAAGATCTTAGGGTGGTCACCTCCTCAGACAATTTGGGCACTGTTCAAACAATTAAACCGGCAGTCAGCAGATTCCGGCCTGGTAATTAAATTACCTAGGGCCTTTGTTTGCAGATTTCTGTTCCTTGATATGCTGTGTCTTTCTAGGCTGAGCATATGCCTGGGGTTTATTGATTCATTTCCTGTCTTTCCCTTTCAGTGGTAACATACTAGGATGCCAGCTGTGGTAATTGAAAAGGGCTTTGTTTTAGTCAAAATGCCTTTGGACACTGGTTACTTAGAGAACCTGAGGGACAGTTTTTGTGGTCTTTGGTTAATATCTTAACAGCCTGAAGGTAGTACTAGGAAAGTAGTTCGTTTGTTTTCTATTACAAGTTTAAATAAATTTTGAAGGTTTTTCTCACTTTATTTGGCCAGTATGAACCTAAGTTAAGTTTTAATTCTTTTTTTCCCCCACTTATTATTAACCAGGGTCCCAGGTCAGTATTGCTTAAATCTGTCCTCACTTCTTCAACATCTTCTATCATTGCTTTAATTCAGATTGCCATCATTTCTCACTTGAATTACTTCAACACCTAAGTCCTTTTTGCCTCCAGACTTGTCCCTCTTTTAATCCATCCTCCGTATTACTATCAATTGATCTTTCTGTAATACAGATCTGATCCTTGTCATTTTTCTGTTTAAAATATTTCTGTGTCTTCCCATTGCCCTCATTATAAAATCAAAAGTTAGTGTGGAATTGGTATAATGATCTGCCCCTGTCTTCCTTTCCAGTCACATCCCAGGCACATGTTGTATGGGTTTTATTGACTGAACATGATCTGCTATGCAGATTTACAGACAAACTTTGCTTCACATATGTGAGGATGGTAGATGTTAACATAGAAAGATATTAAATTGGTGTGTACTTCAGAAGGGTCATGCAAATGTTGAATGCATACAGATTAAATTAGACTATCCTTGGCTGTAAAATTTAGGATCTTTCCTTTTGAATTTTTATTAGATGTGTATAATAGTTATCTTTGAAGACGTCAGATCTAATTGCATTATTTATAAAAGTTTCTAGTTAACTTGTAGAGAGACTAGTAACCACATGAAAGAGCCAGCATGATTCATGATTCAGAAAATTGTTATTGCTCTCCCTCCCACCTTTGTTTAAATTGGGTCAGACATTAAAAGAAAAGTCAGGAGTAAGCTGTGTGTGGTAGTCCTAGTTTCGCCATTGACTTCTACTATAAACATCCTTGAGTAAGCCACATAATGTTTCTGAACCTCAGTGTATTCTAAAAATGAAAGGTAGTATGAGTTTAGTAAGAGATTTATGTGCTGGGGAAAAAAAGAGAAGAGAGGAGAGGAGAAGAGAGGAGAGGAGAGGAGAGGGGAGGGGAGGGGAGGGAAGGGAGGGAAGGGAGGGAAGGGAGGGAAGGGAGAGAGAAAGAGAGAGGAAGGAAGGAAGGAAGGGAGGAAGGAAGGAAATGAGGAAGGAGGGAGGGAGGGAGGGGAAGGGAAGGAAGAAGGGAGGGAAATGAGAAACTTGACCACTGCTCTGGAGGAGTTCATAGTCAACTTTCTAAGCCTAAATAGTTGTCTGTAAATCTAAGGAAATAAAGTTAAGTTTTTCAACATAGATTTGAAGAATGGAATGGATCTGTCAGAGATGATTAAATAAATTGTTTTTAAACTTCATATGTTTGGAAATAGAAGCATAAGAAGCCTTAATAAAATAGACAAGTTTCTGAAATGCAGTCCAGTTTTCCTGTTAACCTCCATTTTAGCTTTCAGCTATCTCCTGCTGATTATTGGCACCCTGCCGTTAGTTATGGTTCAAAGCTGACATTCTGTACTGTGAGCAGTGAGCTGCTCCCATGTCTGGCAGCCGCAGTTGTAGCTAGGCTACAGTGAAGGGAGAGAGAGAAGCATCAGCTATTCTGATCTTGGCCATAACCATACCCAACTGAATTCTATTAATGTGAGGATTTTGGCAGTCTGTGTTTCATTTGTTCCCTAGTTTTCTGTTTCTTTCAGGATGAATTTCTATTAAGTGAATCATTGTGTTAAGGAATTTCAGTAAGATTAAATTAATTCAGAAAAAGCTAATTCTTTCTTTGTGAAAGGGGATAACCAGAGGTAGATTTTATCTGCTAATTACGGTGATAAAAGGGGTAGATTTCCTACTTAAAATAAAATGGGAAAAACCATAGTCTACATTGGGAGGATCTTTTCTTCCCGCTTTGGTGAATGTCTTTCTGCTTTCAGAAAGAGGTCTGCAAGTGAGATAGCTGAAGACCTTATGTTTCTGTTGTATTTATTTCCTTGTATTTCTTGAAAATGCCTTTGTTTTATTCTCATATGTGAATAGTCTAATTATTGCTACTGCTCCATTACCCACTTTTGCAAAATTATTTTTTATTTCTATCACAGCAATACATTATTTATTGAGGGCCTGTTATGTGTCAGACACGGTTCTAGGTGCTAAGAAATCATCAGTTAACAAAGTCTCTGCCTTCTTTGAGTTTATACTTTAATAAGAGTGTTTTAAGTTGTGGGATTAAAAGAAAATGTGTTATGTCAGTGTTTCAGAGACAAATAAGGAAGGTAGGATGGATAGGGAGGCTAGGGGAGGGTAAAGATTTGTTCTTTTATCAAAGATGATCAGGGAAAACCTCTCTTATACATACTTCAGCAAAAACCTGAAGAAAGGATATATAAAGCAAATATTTTGAGATCTTACATGTCTTAAGGTATTGTATCTCTATCATAATACATAATAATTTGTCTTGGAATAGAATTTTAGCTTGGAAATAATTTTCTTTCAGAATAATGAGGATATTAATATGTTCCATTGTCTTGGAATTTCCAGGGTTGCTTTTGAAACACTTAAAGTGATTCAATTCCTGATCCCTTGTTGTGAGTTATTATTTTCTGTCTGTAAGCTTATTAAGATCTTCTTTTTGTCCTCAGTGTTCTGTAATTTTCCAATGATGTGCCTTGGTGTGGGTCTATTTCAATTTGTGGTGCTGGACTATCTGGGAAATTGCCTTGAATTACTTAGTAGATGGTTTCTTTCCCTACTTTTCTCTGTATTCTCTTTCACAATGCCTTTTATTCAGATATTGGGCTTTCTGAACTGGCTTTCTAATTTTCTTTTTTTTTTTTCTTTTTTCTCTTTTTGTTCTCCTGTTTACTATGTCTTTGTCTTGTTGTTCTGCTTCCTGAGGGATTTCATGAACTTTGTCTTTTAACCTTTGTTTTTCTATCACATTTTAATATCTATGAGTTTATTTTGTTCCCTAGTTATTTCTTTTAAAATAACACTCTTATCTTTTTTTTCAACTTCTTAAGCATTTTACTTTTTTTTAAATTTTTTTAGTCTAAAATTTATTTCCTGAAGGCTTTAAGTTCTTGGGTACATGTGCGGATGTGCAGATTTGTTACATAAGTAAACGTGTGCCATGGAATATCACCCTTACCTTATTTGATCATTTTGTAATATCTTTTTTTTTTTTTTTTTTGAGAAGGAATCTCCCTCGGTCACCCAGGTTGGAGTGCGGTGGCGCAATCTTGTTCACTGCAACCTCCGCCTCCCAGGTTCAAGTGATTCTCCTGCCTTAGCCTCCCCTGTAGCTGGGTTTACAGGCACCCACCACCATGCCTGGGTAATTTTTTTGTACATTCAGTAAAGACAGGGCTTCACCATGTTGGCCAGGCTAGTCTCAAACTCCTAACCTCAAGCAATCCACCCACCTTGGCCTCTCAAAGTGCTGGGATTACAGGTGTGAGCCACTGCACCTGACCTATAATATCTTTAATAAATCTCTCTCAGAACAACAATAATTTTGTTAAATTTTCATTTTTGTATACTCTTTTTCTTTCATTTGTATTTCGTTTCTTCATGTAGTTTTTCTTTCTCCTCTATGATTTGTTTTTTCCTGTTGGTGTGTTTGTTTTGGTGTATATATTTTGTGTTAGAGTTTTATTTAGGTGATTATTACATATATTTGTTTGTCAATTCCTATTTAAGAGCAGGGAACCAACAAGCTAACTGGAAACTCAGCCAGTGGAAGGGATTTTTCACTGCTAGGGTGATCTGACTGTGTTCTTATATTGGGGATTTCCAATGTTTGTATCTTTACACTTGAGTTGATGGATTACCAGGAGAAGATTCTTTGTCTTCTACCCATAAGGTAAAAGCCTGTTTGCCATAGTTTTGGCCTTATGGATGAGGAATGCTAAGGCATGTCAGTATCCGGTATGCATGTTTACTTAAGCTTTCTGTTTTCAATATGGTATCCCTCTCCTCAACTGTACCTAAGATTCTTCGGTCTGGAGACCCTTCATTTTAGTCTGTCCTCAAGAGGATAAGCCTCTAGATTTCTACTGGAGTAGAAGGCAGGGCACTCACCCAGTGCATAAAATGCAGAGGAGGTCTGGGGCCTGAATTATTTCTCAAACCATCTTCACCTGATCATCGTTATTTTAGCTTCATTTTACAGCAACTTCCCGTTTCTTGTACCATCAGTTCCTGAGTCTTTGGGGCGTTTTACTGTGTAAATTATATTGATTCAAGGCATTTTCCATTGCTGAGGCTTCAAGTTTCTCAAGTCAGTTGAGTTGGTATTTCAACAGTGAGATTTTTTTTTGTTTCCAAGTTCTTTAGTTGGTTCTTTTTCCTGTTTCCTATTCTATTCTGTAAAATATATGTGATATAGTCTCTTATCTCTGGGAAGATATTAAACATACATATTTATCTCTATATGTTCCTTTTTCTTATAATATTCTTCTTTAAATACTTGAACATAGTTGTAATAACTATTTTAACATCATCTTATAATTCCATAATCTCTATAAATTCTAGGTCTGTTTCTGTTGTCTTTCTCCTGCTTATAGGTAATAGTTTCCTGCTTCTTGGTATGTTTAATTTTTTTGTTGTTGTTGCTTTTGTTTTGTTTTGTTTTGTTTTGGATGCTAGTCATTGTGAGCTTTACATTGCCAAGTTTGTGGATTTTGTTATCTTCCTGAAACAGTGTTGAGCTTTGGTGGACAGTTAAGTTACTTATAGTTTGGTTTGATCTTTTCAAGTTTTGTTAGTGTTGGGGTTGCAGTAGCCCTATGCTAGTTATGGTCCTTCTAAGGTTTCTATGGAATGCCTTGAATGATTAGTAAACAGTCTCCACTTTAGCTGACAGAAGTTTAAATGGTCCTCAGACCTATATGAGCTCTGGGAACCATTCAGCTCACAACACCTTGTCATTCTTTGCCAAACCTTATAGAACTTCATCCTAGGCACATATTTCTTAGTATCTAGCAAAGACTTAATGGCACCTCTATGCAGATTTCTGAGCCTTTATTATTATTATTATTTTTTCTGCATAGTCCCTCTTCTCCAGAAATTTACCCCACATCTTCTGGAAACCTTAGACTTCTGGAATTCTAATTTCTGTCTCCTTTACTCAGCAAAGCAGCCATGGTATGCTTGGGATCCCTGTGCCTGCTCAGAAGTCCAGAATTTGCCTTCAGGCAGAAAACCAGGAGATCAGGAGCCTCACCTGATTTTGTTTTTGCCAGTTTTCTGGTTGTTTTAAAAGAAGATTAAATCTGATTCATGTTACTACATCATGGTTAGAAACATAAGTGAAACATGCTTATTTTAAAATCCTATTCCAATTGTATGTTAACCCTGTTTCTTTGGATGTGTACCTCATTTGCTGAACTTGTTTTCTGCTTTAAATGAGATTTACATTCCTCAGGAGTTTTCCCATCCTTTTATTGTATATGTATCTTTCTCATTGAAATTCCTTGTTATACTGTCTCCTGCTTCTGTTTAGGCAGCCTGCTTGGGAAGGGGACTAAGACTCACCGTGGGAGTTTTCACTCAGGATTTTCAGCAAAAGTAGAGGAGTGTGTAGAAAGTATTTCTGGGCTGCATATCCTGGAGACTGATCTACTAGGAATGAATGCTTCCTTTTTTTCTCCAGCCACTTTGGACGCTGCCCTGTCTCTAAGATTTAAGATTAAATCTCTAATATTTAATACTCTCTTCAGGAGTTGTATACCTTCTGTTACTGCCTAAGGTGTGTGGTACAGGATGTGAACATAGATTGATCTGATTTAACTGCACCCCTTGTGGTATTCCAACTAATAAGACTATTGACTGCCCCTCAGCCCTTTCCGGCTCCAGTACTCCACCATTGGGCATGGAACACTTTGGGCATAGAACTACTATTGCTGTTTTTTGTGTCTGTATATCTTAGCTTGTGATTTTCCTCTTTAGTTTGATTTAGTCTGTTGTAAATCACAAAATATTCCCAGTTGCTAGTCCATCAGTTCCTTTTGATCTTGTGTGACTGTTAATTAATTTTCTTTCATTTCCAGGAATTGATGTAGGAGAGAAAACTAGCTGGTTCCCAGTCTGCTATCTTGAAACAGGCAGAATAATCTATTTTGCCCTGCCTATGCACAACCATTTTAAGATAGATTTGCTTTTCATTAAATATTAGGGTTCTTAAAATATAAATATCCAGCTTTGCTGTTGGAAAACTAAACATTAAATAGTATAACGTTTTCTCTTTGTTTCTTTATCCTATTGTGAACCATTTATTTGGCCCTTCATTCAAAAAATAATTACTGTGTTTCCTGTCTTGGTATTGAGGAGGAGGGTACTATCTAAAGAAGAATTAAAAACACTTAGAAGTATGCTATACTATGCTTTGTTATAAGTGCTACTGGAAACTATGAGAAAAGTTCTTTAGAAAGTCAGAAGAAACAGGCAATTTTTTTTTTGAAACGGAGTCTCACTTTGTAGCCCAGGCTGGAGTGCAGTGGCGCGATCTGGGCTCACTGCAAGCTCTGCCTCCCAGGTTCATGCCATTCTCCTGCCTCAGCCTTCCAAGTAGCTGAGACTACAGGCCCCTGCCACCACGCCTGGCTAATTTTTTGTATTTTTAGTAGAGACGGGGTTTCACCATGTTAGCCAGGATGGTCTGCAAATATAGTATTTGTAGGCATAGAGTTACAAACTTGGTGGCAGTATAGCGTCTGGTAAAGGCCTCAGTGAACTAATGGTGAAATTTACCTCCTTCTTTTTAGTCCTCATCCTCTTTAACTTCACTGCAACAACTTGACTCTTAGTATGCACTCTCTTTTTTTCTTGGAAATTGCCTTTTGTGACTGTTTCTTTTCCTACCTTTAAGACCATTATCTGTCTCATTTTCCTGTCCTGTAAGAGAAGGAGTTCTATGCATTCCCTCACTGAGCTCTGTATTCCCAAGGCTTCAGGCCTCTAGGCAGATGAACCCCAAATCCGTAACCTGCGCCTCTATGGTTCCCTAAATTCCAGGTCCCTGCTTTCTGACTTGTTGAAAAGAAAATTACAAACTGAGCACATTACCTTCTTCTCCTCCTAAATAAGCTCTTCCCGTGTTCAAAATTCTGTTAGCAGTTTGACCGTTCATTCTTCTTCTACCCCTGAATTACCCTTGGACTCATTCTTCTTTATATTTAATTAGTTGCTTACTCTTACAAATTTTTTTGAAATATCTTATTTTCTGCTTTTGTTTACTTTATATTTTCATTGCCTTAACCCTAATTTAGTCCCTCATTAATTCATTTTCAGCTCATGATTAGGATCCCAAGTGGTTTCTTGCCTCTTTATTTCCCTTATCAGTCTTTCCTGTGCACAGATTTTCACTTCATTTCTTAAAAATCTTCTGCAGTTCCTCCTTGCCTACCAACTTCTTTGGCACTTAAGACTTTTATAGTGTAGACCTAGCTCTTTTTTCCGATTTCATTTCCTGTTATTCCCTATGTGTACTGTATGAGAGACAATGGGCTTTAGAATCTCAGACTGGGATTCTTGTCCCAGCTCAGCCATTATTTAACTGTGTGCATAAGTAACTTTGGAAAAGTTGCTTAACTTTTCTGAGTCTCAGATTCTCATGTATAAAATAGTTGGTGTATGAATAAGGTAAACTAAAATTTCTGGTACCACAGTACCAGACTTAGTAAATGTTAATCTCTTCTTTCACTTTCCTCAGGTCAGTTTGGTTGGACCCCTGTTCTTGGGTCCTACATTTTTGCCATCACCCTTCTGAACGGTTTTTCACTCCCAGCACTTCTGACACCAAATGCAGAGGGTGGAGGGGTTCCCTCCACACCAACCAATTTTCCAGTACCAACAGAGTACTGTATCATTTCAATTCTGATACTAACTATGCAGAGCTAGCCTGAGATGTGACAGGTTTAAGGGCTCAATCCCACAAGACTACCCTAACATCAGAGGCCAGTTGCAAGTAGCAGGCTTCCAGGTTACCCACACCTTCCGTCCCACTTGGCTACAAAGTTGGAAATTCCTGTGACTCTCTACTCAGGTTCTATAATTTGCTAGAATGGCTCACAGAACCTAGGAAAACAGTTTCCTTACATGTACTGGTTTATTATAAAGAATACAACTCAGAAACAGCCAAACAGAAGAAATACATAGTGCAAGGTATAGGGGGAGGGCAGAGCTTCCATGCCTCTGGGATGCCACCTTCCCAGCACCTCAGTGTGTTCAACAACTTGGAACCTCTCCAAAACCTGTCCCTAGGGTATTTATGGAGGTCTCATTACATAGGCGTGATTGAGTACATCATTGGCCATTGATGATTAACTCAATCTCCATCCCCCATCCCCTCTCTAGATGCCCAGAGGTGGAACTGAAAGTACCAACCCTCTAATCACATGGTTGGTTTCTCTAGCAACCAGTGTCCATCCTGAAGTATCTAGGGACTCACCACTAGTCACCTCATTAGCATAAACGCTAGTGTGGTTGAAAGGGGCTTGTTACAAGTAACAAAAGATATTCCTGTCACTTAGGAATACCATGGGTTTTAGAAGCTCTCTGTTTGGAAGTGGAGACAAAGACCGAATACATATTTCTTATTGTCACAACTCTACAATTCCCTCACCCTTATTTTTACCAGGCAAAATTTCATCATTTTTTTATAGTTCAGTTCAGATTTCACTTTATTTGTGAAACCTTCTCATCTGTCCTCTAGTTAAAAGAGGCCTTTCTTTCATTCTCATGGTTTTGTCTCTTGTAAAGTACTATTATTATTGGTTTATGTATCTTTCTTCAACCCACTGTGATTTTCTTGAGAGCAGGATCTATTTCTTATTCATTTACTATATCCTTAACCCCCAGTAAAGTGCTTTTGCACTTCCTAGGCATGAAGTAACTAAATGATGAGTAGGATTTGTTTTGCTTTAAAAATTTATTATATTTTAGGGAGGGGAACAACACACACCAGGGCCTGTCGGTGGGTTGCGGGTGAGGGGAGGGAGAGTATCAGGACAAATAGCTAATGCATGCGGGGCTTAACACCTAGATGACGGGTTGATAGATGCAGCAAACCACCATGGCACAGGTATACCTATGTAGCAAACCTGCACATTCTGCCATTGTATCCCAGAACTTAAAGTTAAAAAAAAAAAAAAAAAGTTATTGTATTTGAAAATGTACAGTACACAGGCAATCATTACAAATGTATAGGCTGGGCACAGTGGCTCACACCTGTAATCCCAACACTTTGGGAGGCTGAGACTGGTGGATCACCTGAGGTTAGGAGTTCAAGATCAGGCTGACCAACATGGTGAAACCCTGCCTCTACTAAAAATACAAAAATTAGCTGGGCATGGCGATCCGCGCCTATAGTCCCAGCTACTCAGGAGGCTGAGAGGCAGGAGAATCCCTTGGACCTGGGAGGTGGAAGTTGCAATCAGCCAAGATCATGCCATTGCACTCAAGCCTGGGTGACAGAGTGAGACTCTGTCTCAAAAAAAAAAAAAAAAAGAAAGAAAGAAAGAAAGAAAAAAGAACTGTTCACTGGGAGTTTTAAAATTAGCCAGACATGGTGGTGTGCACCTGTAGCCCCAGCTACTCATGAGGCTGAGGTGGGAGGATCACTTGAGCCCAGAAGGTCAAGGCTACAGTGAGCTGTGATTGTGCCACTGCACTCCAGTTGGGGTGACAGAGTGAGGCCCTGTCTCAAAAAAGGAAAGAAAGAAAAGATGCTGGGCGTGGTGGCTCATGCCTGTAATCCCAGCACTGGGAGGCCAAGGTGAGTGGATCATGAGGTCAGGAGTTCAAGACCAGCCTGGCCAACATAGTGAAACCCCGTCTCTACTAAAAATACAAAAAAATTAGCCGGGCATAGTGGCATGCACCTATAGTCCCAGTTACTCGGGAGACTGAGGCAGGAGAATCGCTTGAACCCAGGAGGTGGAGGTTGTGGTGAGCCGAGATTGCACCACTGCACTTCAGCCTGGCAACAGAGCGAGACTCCATCTCAAAAAAAAAAAAAAAGAAAAGAAAAGAAAGAGAAATCTGAAATCCTTATTTTCCTGAAAGGAGTAAAGCCAAAGGGAACTTTTTTTTCAAATGTGTCGGCTACAAGGCACATACCTCGTTTTCTGAGTGACTGCACCCAGCTTTTCAACTGCTTAAGCTTTACTATCATTACTAGTTTTGGAAAACTCATATTTGCTTGTAATGAAAAAAGCTCTGCTACAGTTACCTGTTAGTTTATTTCTCATCTTATATTCTAAACATACAATATGTCTCATATTGTAAAACAAAGGAATCTGAAGAAGAGGAGAACTAAAAAGCTCAGAAACTGTTACAAAGTTTTGGTACCACGTTGTATGAGGAATTTGATTTGCAAGTTTTTAAACTAACACACTTAAAAGCTTTTTTATTCTTCACATATATATGTAGGTTTCCATAGTTGGAATCTCATATATGTCATTATGTACCCATTTTTTATTACATAACATGTAAGCATTTTTTGAGTCACTGAGTATGGCCAGTTATCCTTCTGCTACACTCCTGGCTGAAGTTACTAATGGGCTGGGATTTTCATTTATTCATTTAGTAATTCAACAAATACTTGTTCAGAGCCTGTTGAGTGTCAAGCATTGTTTCAGTCACTGTTCCATGTGCAAAGAGTAGAGCAGGGGACAATCAGGCCAGCTCTCAGCTCTCATGGAGGTATAATCGAGACTGAGGGAAGATGTTAAGTAAACATAAGCAAGAAAATTTCAGGTAGCAACAAGTGCTGTGAAAATAATACATGGATATGGAGCAACAGGAACTCTTATATACTATGTTGGCATATAAATTATTAAGTAAAATGAAAAGCAAATATATCCTATGACCTTGCAGTTTTACCCTTTCATGTACATATAAGCCAGATGCACCTAAAAGAACATTCATAGCAGTATTGTTTTTAATAGTTCAAAACTGGAAACAACAAAACGTTCACCAACAGTAGAATGGATCAATACATTGTAGCATAGCCATACAGTACAGCAACAAAAGCCAGTGTACTACACTCAATGTGAATGACTCCTAAAAACATATTCCTGAGGGAAAGAAAGCAGACACAGAAGAATACCTTCTATGTATGTAAAATCCAAAACTAAGGTATGTTGTTTAGGACTATGTACATAGTAAAATTACTTTTGAAAAACAAAAAACAGGCCGGGCATGATGGCTTATGCCGGTAATCCCAGCACTTTGGGAGACCAAGGTGGGCAGATCACCTGAGGTTGAGAGTTCGAGACCAGCCTGATCAACATGGAGAAACCCCGACTCTACTAAAAAAATTAGCCAGGCTTCATGGTGCATGCCTGTAATCCCAGCTACTTGGGAGGCTGAGGCAGAAGAATCACTTGAACCCGGGAGGCGGAGGTTGCAGTGAGCCGAGGTGACGCCATTGCACTCCAGCCTGGGCAACAAGAGTGAGACTGCGTCTCAAAAAAAAAGACAAAGAAGCAACTAGCATAAAATCAGAATAGGGCTCCCTGTGGGGAAGATAGGGAGGAAGTTGTGATTAGAAAGGGAAGTATGGGGGAGGTGGTTCTGGAGTTCTGGTAATTTTTTATTTCTTGACCTTCATGGTGGTTATGTAGGTATATATAATAATTCACTAAATTGCACATTGATGTTTTAGACACTTTTATTTGTGTTTTTTTTTTTTTTTTTTTGCAAACAAAAGCAGTGAGATGGTAGCATTAAGTATAGTTTTTGTGCATGTGCGCACACATGAGTGTATGTGTGTATTTTACAGCTTTATTGAGGTATGATTGACATACAATAAACTATACATTTGAAGTATTCAACTTGGCCGGGCACAGTGGCTCATGGCTGTAATCCCAGCATTCTGGGAGGCTAAGGTGGGTGGATCTGCTGAGGTCAGGAGTTTGAGACCAGCCTGACCAATATGGTGAAACCCCATCTCTACACAAAATTAGCTAGGTGTGGTGACGCATGCCTGTAATCCCAGCTACTTGGGAGGCTGAGGCAGGAAAACTGCTTGAACCCAGGAGGCAGAGGTTACAGTGAGCTGAGATTGCACCATTGCACTCCAGCCTGGGCAACAAGAGTGAAACTCATTTCTAGATAGATAGATAGATAGATAGATAGATAGATAGATAGATAGAGCATTCAACTTGAACAGTTTTGGCATATGTATTAACCCATGAAGCCATCACCACAATCAAGACAATGAATGTGTCCACCACCCCTGTTTCATCATGTCCCTTTTTAATCTTTCCCTCCTGCCTGCTCCTTCTTATCCCCTTACCCCCAGGCAATCACTCATCTGCTTTCTGTCACTAGAGCTGTACACAGATTAGCTTGTATATTCTAGAACTTAATAGAAATAGAATCACATAGTGTATATTCTTAATTTTGTCTGGTTTCTTTCACTCAGCATAACTTTTTGAGTTTCATTCATGATGTTGCTTGTGTCTGTGGTTCATTCATTTTTATTACTGAATTGTTGTCTCTTGTGTACATTTGCCACAATTTGTTTATCCATTCAACTGTTGATGAATATTTTGGTCGTTTCCAGTTTCTAGCTATTGCAAATAAAGTTGCTGTAAATATTCATATACAAATCCATTTATAAATGTATGATTTCTTTTCTCTTGGTTTAATACTTGGGAATAAAATGGCTGGATCATATGATAGATACATGTTTAACTAATTTAAAAATACAAGTATGATTTTGTAACCCTGTATCTTCACTTAATATGAAGATATTTTCAAGTCAATAAATATATTCCTATAAATTTTTTTAACTGTGTAGTAGTCCATCAATTAAACATGCCATAATGTATTTAACCAATTCTCTGTTGGTGGGCATTTAGATTACTTCCAGTTTTTTCACTGTAATAAACAGCATTACCATGAATATCCTTGAAACTAAATCCTTGAACACGTTCTTAATTATTTCTTTCAGATAAATGACTAGAAATGAGATTGCTTGACCAAAGTTTTGTTACAGATTTCCCTCCAGACATGTGACAAATTAAATCATCAATCAACTTTTTTTATTTGAGTACTAGGTTTAGATATAGTTAGTCAAAATACTCCTTTTTTCCAGACTGGGCAACATGGCGAAATCCCATATCTATAAGAAATACAAAAAATAAGCCAGGCATGTTGGCATTGAGACTGCAGTGGCCATGATCACAGCACTGCACTCTAGTCTGGGTGGCAGAGGGAGACCCCATCTCAAAAAGAAAAAGAAAAAAAGGCCAGAAAACTGTAATCCAGCACTTTGGGAGGCTGAAGCGGGTGGATCACTAGGTCAGGAGATCGAGATCATCTGGGCTAACATGGTGAAACCCCATCTCTACTAAGAATACAAACACTTATGAGCCGGGTGTGGTGGCGGACACCTGTAGTCCCAGCTACTCTGGAGGCTGAGGCAGGAGAATGGCGTGAACCCGGAAGGCAGAGGTTGCAGTGAGCTGAGATCACGCCACAGCACTCTAGCCTGGGCGACTGAGCGAGACTCCGTCTCAAAAAATAAAATTAAGTTACTTTAAAATAAACAAATAATTAAGAAATTTTAAAACATATAAATTGTAGAATACTATGCATGGTATGATTTCATGTGGGTTTTTTAATATGTTATTACTATTTACTATTTAAAGCAGTTTATTTTAATGCCTTAGCTCTCTTGAGCTGCTATAACAAAGTACCTTAGACTGGGTAACTTATAAACAACAGAAATTTGTTTCTCACAGTTCTGGAGGCTAGGAAGTCCTAGATCAAGGTGCCAATGGTGTCTGGTAAGGACCCACTGTCTCAGATGGCACTTTCTCACTGCATCCTCACACAGTGAAGGGACAAGTTAGCTCTCTTGGGTCTGTTTTATATGGGCACTAATCCTGAACAGTGCCCTTATGACCCAATCACCTCACAAAGGCCCCACCTCCTAATATATCACATCAGGGATTAGATTTCAACGTATTAATTTTGGGGAAACCCAAACAAGAGTAGCAGATAATATGGGTTCCTATTGATATATTTATGTACTGTAAATATATTTATACATGAAACATATATTTCATTATACCTATATATTTTCACAGACAGGTGAAAAAGTTTCGAAAATATGAATCAAGCTGTGCAGTGGTTGTATCTATGGAGTGGGATTATGGGGAACTTTCATTTGTACGTTGTATTTTGTTCTTGTGTTTTAAATTTTTTCACAATGAGTATACACTGCTTTTCCTGCTGGAAAAAATAGGTACTATATTTACATCTGGAACAAAAATGAGACAACTCTACAGTTCAACTTAGAGACATGTTAGTATGTAGATCTTTTGGAGAAGCTCCGACGAGACAGGAAACTAAGGCAAGTGTGTCTTATTGCTGCCGTATGTCTCCCTACCAGTTATGGTCTCCTGCTCAGTGTGTTCTTCAGTTGTTAGTCAGCAAAATGAATACTTTTTACTCTTTTCTAAATTCTGTCAGGCTACACATATTTTATAATTGATATGTAGCTTGTCATTCCAGTGTTCTAGTGCCCCTTATATTTCAGCATACTGTAGCTGGTTAAGATAGTGTCACATAGTTTCATTCTTTTTTCTGTGCGTTTGTCTCTCCATCTGTGAGTACAGCATTGTGTTGATCCTTGCACATATTCCATGTATCTCTCTATACTCTGACTTTGAATCTGCTAATCAAACACTATACACTTTAGCTGGTGACCCCTGGATCCTAAAATATTTTGTTACATAAGTACATGATAAATTATTTTCTCCAAATCAGGTAACATCTTATTACAAATGAAGGTAACCACATGAAGGTATTTGAATATAGTACTTATAGTACTTGAATATAGTATAAAGTTTATACTACTATAGTGGAAAAGTCACTTATTAGGTACCAGAAGACTTGTGTAATTATCCGGCTCTATTATATACTTGGGTAGTTATATTATCTACTTGGGGCTAATAATGCTTGCTGTGGTAACCTAACAAGGAATGAACATTCATTCGTTCGTTCATTCATGATGATTAAGCAAGATAATGTATGTGAGAGTATTCTATAAATGGTAACATACAGTGCAGATGTAAATCTGTACTTTTGTTATTGTTCTAATACAGAGTCTTTGTGATGGCATAGGTGGCAGTGGTGTCATGATGGTGGTGGGAGTCCAGAAGGAAGATACTTGAAATACTTTTTTCAACATCGCTTACTCATAACTAACAAGATCTTTTCTCCAGAATAACTTTATTTTTTTAAAAAATTTAATTGTGCTAGGAGCTCTCATAAGTATTTGCATATCCAGAAGTTGACCTAGGGAACAAAAAGAGGCAGAAAAATAGTTTAGTGGCTTACTGATTAACACAAATTTGAGTTCTATCCAAACTCAGTAGTGTCTTCTCAGCATTAACTGCAAACAGTTCATTTGTCCTGAAAGCTTTATTGTTTGATTGTGATTGTGTAGATCTCTCTTCCATAAAACATTGGATTAGTAGATGTACATATATGCTAAACAACTAAAATACAGCTTAATATCCTTAATTTAGATACATTTTAAATCTTAGCTTTAGCAATTATCTTTTTCTTTGACTTTTCTGAGCAACTGGATTTCAACTCATGACTTGGTTAAGTCATCTCCATTTTGAACTTTCTGAAAAAATGAAAGAAAATCTCTGATTTTTATAGGAAAACATAAATTTAATTACTGGTAGGTATATATTCTACTTGCTATTTTTTGAAAGCTTTAGAGAAAATTTCAACCTCTACACTAAAAGTCAGTAAGAAAAAGCTCTTATGACAATAACTTTCCCCTAAAAAGCACAAATGCTGTTTTGCCTGTCATTTAAAAAATATTTATTGTGCATTCAATGCAGAAATTGTAATTATATGATGCCCTAGTAGAGTTATAAAATATTTGACATAATTATTAGTCTGGAGAAAGTAAAGGCTAGGTATCAATATCTAAAAATATTGTAAACATTTTTTATCTTCTTAAACAGTCATTCTCAACCTCTTCCATTTTTTTCTATTCATAACTTTCATAATTCAAACAGCAAAATATAAATCCTTGAATTGATTATGTTGCTTGTTTTTTCCAAGTTACTCTATGTTTAAAATAGGAAAAATGGTTTTCATAAAGTTATATAAGGTAGATGAAAGTAATAGGCTTGTGAAGCAAGGTTGTATTCAATAGAGCTGAAACCAAAGTGAGCTCTACTTTAATGTTTAATCAAAGTCCTAATAATACGGTTAGTCTTAGTAGGCATTAATTTTCTAGAAAGAGTACTATTTTGTTGAATTTCAGCATAGAGGAAAAGTAATGTTTTATATCTTTTGATTTTATACATGAAAATAAAAATGATTTTTACTACTTTTAATGGAGCTCTTTGTCTTTTAGGAGCACATCTGACTTCAAGTTAGAGTTACATATTAAGTTTTCTCAAGCTACATATTCTTTACTGAAATGCTGAATATTTTGCATGTCATATAAAAGGAAGATTGTTCTTTAATTTACTAAGGTAAAATTAACAAAAAGTAATTTAAATTTCAGCTATCAGTGTAGCAATCTGTAGGAATTAGGTAGGCTCTGAGTTTTAATTGGAAACTTGCTTGTATTTAGTTGTGTTTTTTTAAGATAAAATAATGTGCTTACAAAGACATGGAATCAACCCAAATGCCCATCTATGATAGACTGGATGAAGAAAATATGGTACATGGAATACTTTGCGGCCATAACAAGAATGAGATCATGTCCTTTGCAGGGACATGGATGGAGCTGGAAGCCATTATCCTAGTTCTGTATCCCAGAACTTAATAATATGCTTACATTTGATGTGTATATAGGTAGCCATTGTTTGTACATTCATTCACTCATTTAACAGATATGCATTTAACACCTACACTATGGCAAGAACTCCATTTTAATTTTGCTGCAGCATAAGTTGCTCTTTTGGCTTTGTTGGTGGCAAATACATTATCCTGGCCAGGAGGACTTTGCAGGCTCTATAGCTTTTTTCTTGGTGAGCTGATAATTTTAATGAAAGTCATTTGCCACTCCAAAAGCTTTACATGAATGCTGCATAGGAGTAATTAGAAGGTGTAACAAGGAGCCAATTCTTTGTACAAATATTTATCTCACATAACTTTGTATGATTGAAGATGATACATCGGTGCTTCTAAGATCCTACCTAAACACAATTCCTTTAAAAATCTATCAAAATTATTGAGTATCCACTGTGTAAAAATACAGAAATAAAAAAGATAAATATTACATATATACATACATATATATACATATACATGTATGAAACAATGTAGTCGATCCTGAGATAACAAAAAACACATAGAACTTTAAGTCTTGTCATTAGATACACTAAATATGTGGGAAATTGGCAATGAAAGAGTTAGGAGCAAAATTAATTACTTCTGCATTTTTAGCCATTTTTTTCAGTCAGTTGGGACATTCATATGTGGGGATTATGAAATGTAAGGAATGACAGAAATTGGTAGAGCAGCAAAATCTAATCTCCCAGTTTGCAGTTTTGCCAAGAATTCTGGTGAGAGATCATATATCATTAATTTCATCTTGGGGCTTCCTTTTGATATACCACTCCAATTTTGAGCAAGTTATGAAAAACATGGATCACTTAATCCATGAATGAGAGTAACTTGAATTCATGTAACTGGGCATCTAATTAATATAAGTTCTTGAAGAAACAAAACCAACTAGATTCAGAAGGCCTTGATTAGAAAAGGTGCTTTTGAAAATATTGTTAATAATGCTAAATACAATGACTTGACTAAAACATTTATTGAGTAATTACCATGTGGCAAATACTCTGCCAATCACCTTGTTATGTCTTTTTTCATTAACCCTCACACAGGTGGATGTGTTATCATTATCGTCATGTAGATGAGGAAAGGGAGACTCAAATTGGCAAAATTTGCTCATAGAGACACAGTTAATAAGTAGAAGAAGTAGTCTTGATTAAATCAGAGGCAAGTGATTCTTCGTTTTAAAAACCCGTGTTCTTAACCATTATAATGGTGTTTCTCAAAGTATGTTTTGTAGACCACAAACATTGAAATTATATTAGGTAACTAAATTAAAAGGTTCCTAGGTCCCATACCAGACCTTCTGAATCAGATTCCTTGGGTATAGGATCCAGGGCTCTGAATTTTTAACAAGCTTTTCAAGGTGATTCTTGTGTATGCTAAAGTGTGAGAACCACCGAACTACCAGGGCTGAGGGTCAAGTTAGGCCAAATACCCTTCCCCTCAACCAGAAGGACCACCCCAAGAGCAGGACTGAGAAGAAGCCATCCAACAGTAGAGGTAATGGGAAAAGACGTTATTACTTTGATTATGAAAAGACAGTTTAATAGGAGATTCTTTAGTCATAGTATACATTATAGAAATAACTTCAGACTTGAATTTGATTGCTGTCATTTATGGAACTGTTCTGGGAACCATAGATTGAGAAAAACAACCTTTTATCCTTTCTCCTGAGCTCAGAAATGCTCAGTGACTTGACCTTCAGCTTTGGCACCAACTTCCCTTTCCTTGCACCAGAAGAATTCTTCCAACAGAAGGCAAGAAAAGAGAAGATCCAACAAGATGGACAGTGAGAAAGGGAATTGGCATTTTCATAGGAAAGAGGACTACTTCAGAGAGAGCTTCCTAAAATTGAGGTTTAATGAAGGCTTGTCTTCCTCACAGGAGGGAGATCAGATTGGATGCAGATATGAAGGTGCATATTGCCTTGCAGAGAAGCTAAGAACATTAAACAGTGAGAAATGGTCAGTTGTGGCACCAGGACAGAGATTTATGCCCAAGAATCTTATTGGAAGTAGATTCCATCCATTTTCAGTGCCAGTGTCAAAATGTTCCACCCATAATTTTAGGATTGCCCTGGGGCAAGCTAGGAGGTTTCTGTGGTGTAAATTAGCTTTTTCCCTTCTCAGATCTGTCTTCCTTTCCCTTCCCGGTTATCTACATTTTATAAGTTATCTATACAGTTTAAACACCTCTTTTGTTTTACTTTGCTTTGTTCTATTTTATTGACCATTTTTTGACACTTGCCATTTGTGTTTTAGAATTCTAAAGTCAATTTCAAGATGGTTTCCATTGTTAAGAATTTGAAGCAAAAGACTGTGAGGAAAGCATATATAGAAATTTCTTAGGGAAAATATGATTATAATAAAGTATATTTTAGTAAATATTGTTCTGCTCTATAGCAGTGGTCTTATTATTCCTTCCTAAGGGAATTTCTCTTTTTTTTTTTTTTTCAAAATAAGTGCATCTGAAGGGGAGGAAGAACTCTTAAAAGCTTCAATGATTGGGTGAATCTTTATGGAAAAATCATAAAAAGAAAAAACCCAGATGCCGAAGTTAGAGTATCTGATTTCCTTTTCTCTGCCAGATACTTTATTTGCCTGTTGAAATCTCTGATTGTTATATTATCTCCTATGCTGTAGGTTTTTAATCTTTGCAATGTAGACTACTTCAAGATCTGAGTTATTATTATTCAGTAATAACAACAGTACTTGGCCGTTGTCACATCATTTGGCCAAAAGAGATCCTGTTTGCCTAACTCTTTTTCTTATTTCTTGACTCAGTTGTGTGATATTGTCACTTGTACCCTGTTTATAGTTCTATCTGTGTAAAAAACAAATTATGAGTTAGTTAAAATAAAGGTAAGTTCTTTAGTATTATGCTTTGTTTAATCAGTATAAAACAACTTTTCAAAGTGTTGTTCTACAATTCTGAGATAAGCATCTCAAGTAGCTTTTAAATTAGTTCCCCACACCTAAATACAAGTGAGAATTGTACATTTTTCTGCTTGTCATCAACTGCCTCTTCTCCTCAGTCTTAACCATGTTTCACTAACCATTCCCATCTGTTGTGTCTTATTAAGAATCTGTACACCATCAGCTTCACACTTTTGGAGTATTGTACAAAAGCTTCACGGAGAATATGACTATGTTTTACATGAGGTGAAATTTTCCTCCCCGGGTAGGGACTAGTTTTGTTTCTCACCTGAAATGGAGACACTTCAGAAGATTATTATGAGTATGAAATCTGATTTCAGAATACATTACAGTCATTCCCTTGACAGAAAATTTAATCAGAATATTTAAAGCATCATTTTACAATGCAGCAATTTGTCAGATTTATCAGTAGATTCTTCAAATAAACATATAAATTTTAAAATATTCAAAAAACTGTTTTTCTCTGTCTGGACACAGTGGCTCACGCCTATAATCCCAGCACTTTGGGAGGCCAAGGTGAGCGGATCACTTGAGGTCAGGAGTTCAAGACCAGCCTGGCCAACATGGTGAAACCTCTTCTCTACTAAAAATACAAAAATTAGCCAGGCATGGTGGTGCGCATCTGTAATCACAGCTACTCAAGAGGCTGAGGCGGGAGAATTGCTTGAAACCAGGAGGCGGAGGTTGTAGTGAGCCAAGATTGTGCCACTGCACTCCAGCCTGGGCAACGGAGCGAGACTGTCTCAAAAAATAAAAAAGAAAGAAAAGAAAAAATATTTTTTTCCTTTGTTTACCTTATCTACCAATAAAATCTGAAATCCCAAACTACTTTACATAGGTCAGGCGATATCAATAATTTTTGTTTTAGTGTTTTACATTAACTGTCACTTAAAATCCGTGTAGAGAATCTGCTGCATTTTGGGGTGTTTATACCGAGGCTTTGACAATGGTAATGATGGCAGTGATAGATTTTGTTGAAAGACAGTGGCCTGAGAAACCTCTCTTGGCTTTATAGCTACCTAGGTGGAGGCCTCTTCTCTGTGGTCCTTCCTAAAATGGCCTGTACATATCTCCCAATGCTTTCTTGCTATTTTACAGTTCTATAAACTGTAGGTCTGTGTCATGTACTAGACTGAACTCTGTGGGGGCAAAGAATGTTTCTTATTTATATTTCTATCTTTAGTACATGGCAGAATGCATACCCCACAGCATATTGTAAATACTCCATAAATGTTTATTAAGAGATTGAGAAGACCAGGTGCAGTGGCTGACACCTGTAATCCCAGCACTTTGGGAGGCCAAGGTGCGCGGATTGCTTAAGCTCAGGAGTTCGAGACCAGCCTGGGCAACACAGCAAGAGCTTGTCTATACTAAAAATAAAAAAATAAATTTAAAAAAAGTAGCCTGGTGTGGTGGTGTGTACCTGTGGTCCCAGCAACTCAGGAGGCTGAGGTGAGAGAATCAGTTGAGCCTTGCAGGCAGAGGTTGCTGTGAGCCAAGATTGCGCCACTGCACTCCAGCCTGGGTGACTGAGTGATATTGTATCCAAAAAAAAGAGAGAGAGATTGAGAGAATTAACACTCTGACATTGACAATTACTGTTTTGAATTATCAAAGCAGATAGAGTTGGCCAAGAACATATTTATATTACTTTTAAGTATTTCTCTCTTAATAATGGCTCTGGTTATTCATTTATAGGGAATGTGTTATTTTTCAATTTACCAAGAAGGTTCAACATTCTAAATGTATTTATATGCAGATAATTTTGTTCAGGAATGCTTATATTTTGGTTATTATGTGAATTCAAGCTACTTTTTTTTTTTACCTATTCTCCATCTGTACAACTCACCAGTTTTAACATTCCATGAGGATAACTAACATAGTAGTTGTCACCATTTTTTAAATGTCTTTAGAGAAACTCATTGAGGTTGATGGAAAGAAACAGGGACAAGTCATTCATAATGCAAAATTCAGTTTGTTTCTGAAATGCATTTCTTAATGTTTCTGAAATGTCCTATCTGAAATTTTGTTTCACAATGTGCCTTATTTACTGCTGGTGATTTTGGCATTTCAAATGAAATTTTAAAATTATGCTATGGAATTCTGACCTGAGTTACTAGTAAGCTAGTTGCCCAGTTATCATTTAATTTTCTGACTTAATCTTTTCTCAGAAACTTCTATTTCTCCCTTAATGTAATATCATCACCCGTTGTGTGTTCTTATACTCTAGATGTTTAGCTAACTTAAATTTCCCTTGAGAGATAAATAGAAACTTTTTAAAAGAACTTTTCTATTATTTTAATCTATAGAAATGGAAAGAAACCTCAGTGTGCTCTTTGTTTTCCATTAGCCTAATAATAAATTTAGGCAAATATTTATTGAGCATCTATTACTTATAAGTCATTATTCTTAGTGCCATGGACTACAACTTATACAAGATGTGTTTTTTTACTTTCAATTATTTTGAATAAATGATAACATATTTATATAACAGAGCTTAAAGAGCAAGGCAGAATTTTTAAAAATGAGATGGCATTTGAATTGGAACTTGAAGGACTATTGAAAGTATGTAGTCTGCCTGACTGGTATTTTCGGATAGGTCTTCGATTAGCACCGCCCTTGCTGATAAACTCTCATTTTGGGTGCATGTTTTTTCTGTTTTGGTAAATATTGCTGACTCTGTAGTCCTTGAGGTGATTTTGCATTTGTTTACTCTGATTCATTCATATGCTGATTTTATTAATTAGAATATACTGGGGGTCTTTTGGGGTTTTGTTTTGTTTTGTTTTTGGGACAGGGTCTCACTCTGTTGCCCAGGCCGAAGTGCAGTGGTGCAGCCATGGCTCACTGCAGCCTCAACCTCCCAGGCTCAAGCGATCCTCCCACCCCAGCCTCCAGAGTAGCTGGGACTACAGGCACATGCCACCATGCCTGGCTAGTGTTTTTATTTTTTGTAGAGCTGGGTCTTGTTATGTTGCCCAGGCTGGTCTTAAGCTCCTGGCCTCAAGCGATCCGCCTGCCCTGACCTCCCAAAGTGCTGGGATTGCAGACATGAGCCACCATAGAAGAAGTAATAGATTTTTATTTCTACAAGGATGGAAGAGAATTGTTGCAGGGAGGAGGGAGTGTCAGATGAAAGTAACAGCATGAGCTCCAGAGTACAGAAAGTTATGAGGTTTATATGAAAACAAAGCAGTTCAGGTTGGCTAGAGCAAATGGGAGAGGAAAGATAGATAGGAGGAGGAGATGTAGTAGGAAGAGAGAGTAAGGGAATAAAATGGGCTGAAACTATACATCATGCAGGTTCAGTATTCTAACTAGGCTAAGGAGTAACATGGGCTTAATTCCATAGGCATGGAAGAGCTATTAAGAATATTTAAATTAAAAAATGACCTATTTGGAGTTCTGCTTTAGAAAGATTATTTTTATTTATTTTTTAATATTTATTTATTTATTTATTTATTTATTTTGAGACAGAGTCTTGCTCTGTCACCCAGGCTGGAATGCAGTGGCATGATCTCGGCTCACTGCAACCTCTGCCTCCCAGGTTCAAGTGATTCTTCTGCCTCAGCCTCCCGAGTAGCTGGGACTACAGGTGTGTGCCACCACGCCCAGCTAACTTGTGTATTTTTAGTAGAGACGGGGTTTCACCATATTGGCCAGGCTGTTCTCAAACTCCTGACCTTGTGATCCACCCGCCTTGGCGTTCCACCAAAGTGCTGGGATTACAGGCGTGAGCCCCTGCGCCGGGCCTGGAAAGATTAATTTGTATTAGAATTGAGAGATATGGCCCAGTGCAGTGGCTCACACCTGTAATCCCAGCACTTTGGGAAGCCGAGGCAGGCAAATCACTTGAGCCTAGGAGTTCGAGACCAGTCTGGGCAACATGGCAAAACCGCATCTCTACAAAAAAACACAGAAATTAGCCAGGCACAATGGCGTAAGCCTGTAGTCCTAGCTACTCAGAGGCTGAAGTAGGAGAATCAGCTGAGCCTGGTGATCAAGGATGCAGTGAACCGTGACCAAATCACTGCACTCCAGCTTGTGGCGACAGAGTGAGACCTTGTCGCAAAAAAAAAAAAAAGAAGAAGAAGAAGAATTAGGAGATACTAGAGCCATAGTGATTATTTTAAGAAGTACTACAGTAACCCAAGTGAAATGTAATCAGTACTAATATGAGGTAATAGAACTCAATTGGGGAGGAGGTGGTAGAGGAATGAGGCACCAGATAGGAGAGAGGTTCCAGAAAGAAAATGCAGAACCCAGCATTCTTTTCCAAAAACATAAGAATAAATGAAAGGTTAACAAATATCAGGAAAGAATTTGAAAATCAAATGCTTGTATTGATATCCATCTATAGAACATCTTTGCCAGTTACATGATTTGTTGTCTTTTAATGGCCAGTTTGTGTGATACTGACTACATGATCCTTTTTTTCACTTTTATTTACTTTCATAATCTTCTTTATTAAGTTTTACTATCATTGGAGCCATTCTTTAGTCTCTTGTCTGTTATTGTCAGTGCCTTTTAATTTTGCAATTTGCCTGTCATTGGAGACATTTTTTAGTCTGTCATCTGTTATCGTTGGCCCCTTTTAATTTGCAATATTTGCCTGATTTGACTTGTGCCTTTCATCTACCTCCCATGTTCTAGATATGGCTTGTTAAGTAGGAGAACACACACGCAACCCAACTCTTGTGAAGGGAAATACAGTGTAAGGTTACAGAGATGTCTCATGGTAATTCAAGGATAAGAAGTGCAGCTTAGCCAGGCATCGTGGGAACTAGAAAGCCAAAAGATACCTTTTTCCTTAAAGGAGCAGTGTTGTTCTTTCTAATGGCCTCTCTGCTTCTTGAGACACATCTCTCTATGCCTCCTCACTGTCCTAGCTGGCTTTCTCCATCTGCTTATTCCTTTTACAATGGCTCAAATGCATTCTCCAGTTTTATATGCTCTTTCAGCTCAGTGCCACACAGCTCACTGGCAGCTTCCCTCTTTGTCTCTCATTTTCCCGAGAGAGGGAATCTGATTCACCCACCTCACTTTTCAGTCCAAGTCACAGTATCCTTCCTGAGCCATTAGCCTTTCAGCTAAATGTAATAAAAACCTGATTCAAATTGGCTAAGAAATGAGGAAATGTATTATCTCCTGTAACACGAAATCCAAAGGAGGGGCAACCTTTAGAGTTGATTGGAGACTCAACAGTGTCAAGGAGACACAGGTTCTTTGCAACTCCTCACTCTGCCAGCTTCAGCTTTATCTTTAGTAAAACGGCTACAGCAATTTCAGGTGTCACATCCAGATATTCAGAAAACCAAATGGCCGTATCTTCCCGTGGCTTTTTCTTAGGCGTGAGAAAAAATTTTCCTAAAATCTGCCCTGAAAATGAGCCTCATGTTTCATTGGCTGGATTTACAGTTAGAGACCTGTTTGGGTTAATAAGCTCTGTTGGTGAGAAAGAGAAACCACCAAAATATACCATTTCTATAGCCATCACTGGCAAGGGGAAAAGGATTGCCCTGAGACTAAATCAGGCCCATATGTGAAGTTGGGATTTAGATCATTTTCCTCGGTGGTTAATGAAGCCTGGTATCTGGAGGGTCGAAGGGAATGGCAGTCTACTGATGAGGTCCCAGAAGAGCCCATAGGTCCACATACACCGTGTATAAGCTTTTCTTCTAAAATGAAAATTACTGTGAGAATTTTACCTGAAGAAAATTGAGTTTACTGCAACTATCTTTGGGTCAGGTGTGTACCTAAGTAGTATATGTTACATACTTAGTGTATATACTATATGCGTGGTGTAAAACCAGGCCATTTTGTGCTATGAGTGAGGACTCCCCAAAAGGGCATGGCAGATGGGTACCCTGAAATATATCTGGTATATACCTCTTTGGGATCAGTCTTCTGAAATCCTATAAACACAGTCCTTCCTCAGATTTTCCATAATGAATTATATTGATTTCAGTTAAACACTGCTTCAATTTTGTCATAAAAAATACTTACTAGTCAGTCACATGAAATTTTTACAAAGTTTGGAATATCTTTTAGGGAAAAGTTGCTTGGCCACAATGAATATACCATGTGAGATTATAGTATCAATAAAGACATACTTTCCAAAACTTGAACCTATTGGATTTAATATCTAAGCTGTGAGGCTGGCTTTTTTTTTTTTTTTTTTTTTTTTGTTGGTTCTTTTTTTGTTTAAGAGATGAGGTCACACTATAGTTTCCCAGGCTGGATTTGAACTCCTGGCCTCAAGTGATCCTCCTGCCTCAACCTCTTGAGTAGCTAGGATTAAGGCACACACCACTGCACCCAGCTGAGCTGTGTTATCTAATATGACTTTCAGGATTCCTAGTAAGGAGTGTCACACTTTGCATGGTCTGTATCTTGCTGAGTTTGTGCATACCAGTTGAAATACTGAGTATCTACTCTTTCTTTTTGCTCAGTACAGCATGCAAGCAGAAGATTCAAAATACATCATTGAAGAATAAGACTATTTATGCATCACAAGGAATATACTGAACTAAGTTAGAAGCCCAGAAAGGTTATTCCTTTTAAAGTGTATGTCAGTACCCATACCTGCAGTTTGAGATTGATTGATTGTTTTTTTTATAAGCCTTATTGGTAACAGAGGGAAGCCACAGAATGGGGAAGAGGGAAAAGAAAAGGAAGCAGGAAGGGCACTAAAGACAGCTGTCTTCTTTTCAGTTTTACCAAGAGCCCTGATGCCTACTTTTGAAAATGGTTTTAGATACTTCTATAGGCCAGTATTTCCTACATGTTCTACAGAAGCCAGTCCCTGACCAGCTCCTTTAAAAAGGATTCTGTAGTCACAAATGCCATAGTGGAAAATGTTAAATTCTTCTCCTGGGTATTTACACTGAATATTAGTAAATTAAAAGACTGAGACTGTCTGTGTATTAGTTGATTCTCATACTGCTATTAGGAAATACCTGAGACTGGGTAATTTATAAAGAAAAAGAGGTTCGATGGACTTACAGTTCCACATGACCAGAGAGGCCTCACAATCATGGCAGAAGGCAAAGGAGGAGCAAAGGCACATCTTACATGGCAGCAGGCAAGAGTGCACGTATGGGGGAACTGCCCTTTATAAAACCATCAGATCTCGTGAAATTTACTGTCATGAGAACAGCACAGGAAAACCCTGCCCACATGATTCATTACTTCCAACCAGGTCCCTCCCACAAGATGTTGGGATTATGGGAGCCATAATTCAAGATGAGACCTGGGTGGGGACACAGCCAACCCAGATCAGTCTGTAATAGATAACTCAAATTCTTTAATCCTATATTTTCCAAACTTTCTTAGTCACCAAGTGTCTCTTTTCACATACATCTTTTAACATCTTGCAGGGCATACTGGGAACTGCTAAGGTCAGATAGCAGTGTTCTTGAGCAGAGGAATGACATTATGAAAGCAGTGTTTCAGTCAAAGTAATGTAGTGTATAGGATGATTGGAGACAGAAGAGATTGGAAATGTAAGATTCTATTTGGAAGCTACTGGAATATTTTGGGATAAAGAAGGTGTCACAGATGGATAATAATAGCAAATATTCATTGATCAATTCAGCAAATATTTATTAAGCACTAACTATATGACAAGCATTGTTCCAGATCCAGGGGATACAGGGAGGAAACAGTTCAAAATCCTTTTCCTCATTTATATCCTGAGATGGAGAAATACAGTAAAACAGACACATATATAAAATGGCAAGTGGTGAAGAGTACCACAAAGAGAAACAGAGCAGGGTAAAGGGGCCAGGTGCAATGGCTCACACCTATAATCCCAGCACGTTGGAAGGCTGAGGCGGGTGGATTGCTTGAGCCGAGGAGTTTGAGACCAGCCTGGGCAACATGGCAAAACCTCATCTCTACAAAAAAGCTAAGCCCAGCACAGTGGCTCACGCCTGTAATCCCAGCACTTTGGGAGGTCAAAGCAGGCAGATCACTTGAGCTTGGGAGTTTGAGACCAGCCTGGGCAACGTGGCAATGCCCTGTCTCTACAAAAGATACAAAATAGTAGCTGGGCATGGTGGTGTGTGCATGTAGTCCCAGTTACCTGAGGGGCTGAGGCAGGCAGATTGCTTGAGCCCAAGAGATCAAGGCTGCAGTGAGCCATGATTATGCCATTGCACTCCAGCCTGGGAGATGGAGTGAAACCTTATCTCAAAAGTAAAATAAAACAATTTTTTAAATGGCAAGTGGTGAAGAGTACTAAAAAGAGAAATAAGGTAAAGGGGCCAGGCACAGTGGCTCATGCCTATAGTCCCAGCACTTTGGGAGACTGAGGCAGATGGATTTCTTGAGCCCAGGAGTTCAAGACCAGCCTGGGCAACATGGCAAAACCCCATCTCTACAAAAAAATACAAAAAATTAGCCAGGTGTGGTGGTACGCATCTATAGTCTCAGCTACCCAGGAGGCTGAGGTGGGAGGATCACCTGAGCCCCAGTAGTCTAGGCTGCAGTGAGTCGTGATCACACCACTGCACTCCAGCCTGGGCAACAGAGTGAGGCCCTATTTCAAAAAAAAAAAAAAAAAAATAGCAGGGTAAAGATAGAGTCTCTGGGATGGTGGTTAGAGGGATTCCTTTCTGATAAGTGGTCATTTAAGCAGAAAAGTTAGGAAGAAAGTTAAGAATTAAGTTCGGAAGAAAGCAATGTGAATATCTAAACACAGAGAATAGCCAGACGAATGCCTTGAGGTCAGAACCCAGGGCTAGAGGGTGGTAGAGGGTGGTGGGAGATGCAGGGAGGCGTGGTGAGGCATGGGAAGGGACAGCATATGGTTGAGATCACGTGGGGCCTAATAGACCATGGTAGAGACTTGGAATTTTGTACCGAGTGAGACTAGAAGCCAGTGGAGCATTTTGAGCAGAGCTGTGACATGGAAATACTCAGTTTTTCAGTGGTTACTCTGACTTCTATGTGGAGAACAGACTGGAGTGAAGCTGGTGTGGAGACAGGAAACTGGTTAGGAGCATTGCCACAGTCCAGGCATGAGACGATGGCGTCTTGACCTCAGGGGGTCATGGTGCAGGTGGTAGGAAGCAAGAGCTTCGGGGTACATTCTCAAGGTAGGAGTTGACAGAAATGGATGATACCATGCTCCAGATTTTAAGTGTTTAAGCCTAATTATTTGATCCTTATAAAAACCTTTGGGAGTGGATAGAGTTATTATCTCTGTTTTACAGTTGAGGAGACTAAAGCACAGAAAATCATACAGCCAGTAAGTGGTGGCACTGGATTCGAAGCTCCAGAGCCTGTGTTCTAATCATTATGTTGCACCCTCCCCCACTCCCCACCCTCCAGGGAGGAAATAGAAGGAAACCCTGGGCCGGGGCCAAATAGCACATAATGCCTATGCCTTCTACCTTCCAGCCAGTAAGTGCAAAATTCCTAAGAAATGAAATTAAAATTTCTCCTCTTTAATCAGCTTTTAAAGTGTTGGCCTAGTTCTGCATAACCTTGTCCTTTTCTGTATTTTTCTATGAAACAATTTTTGAAAGACTTTCAGAGTTTTGGGGGGCAAATCATGTCTTCTATTTTTCACCACAGGGAAAGGTTGGGGCAGGGTAAACTGGTAGTGGAGGGTAGTGGAGTGTGGGAGAGCATGAACTAAGAACCAGGTATTCAGCCAGGCACGGTGGCTCATGCCTGTAATCCCAGAACTTTGGGAGGCCAAGACGGGCGGACCACTTGAGGTCAGGAGTTCGTGACTAGCCTGGCCTACATGGTGAAACCCTGTCACTACTCAAAATACAAAAATTAGCTGGGCATGGTGGCACATGCCTATAGTCCCAGCTTCTAGGGAGGCTGAGGCAGGAGAATAGCTTGAACCTGGGAGGCAGAGGTTGCAGTGAGCCGAGATCGTGCCACTGCACTGCAGTGTGGGCGACAGAGCGAGACTCCATCTCAAAGAAAAAGAAACCAGGTATTCTTTGGGGGTTAATTCTGACAGTTTTTTGAAACATTCTTCCCCCCCCATCATCCATACCCCCCGCCACACACACACACACACACATCCCTCTACACTCCTCCCATTAGAGAAATGGGATAGCAGTCAGGGCATTGTACACTGCCTTTTGTTTCTCTGCCTAAGATGGCCTAACTACTTTGATTCTGATGGGTTTAGTTGGAACAGCAGAACTCTTAATACTGCTGATCGTATCACCCTTTCTTTTCCTTTTCCCCTGTTAGTTTGGGAGCTTGGGGACTTTAGAGCACTTTCAGGAAGGGAGAAGACAATTCTAAGAATTTATACATTTGAAATATTTTTTTCCAGTTACAGTGGCTCTAATCTAACCAAGTAAATCAAGGTTAAAGTAAATATCTCTCACAATCCTACAGTCTACTGAACTCTGCTTCTAAAATAGTGGACTTGGAGAATGGTTGAAATAAGAAAGGAATGGATCCAGATGCTGTAGGAATTTGGTAGGATTTGGTGATGTACCAGGGATACCATGGGGCAAGTGTAGACCAGGGATGGGATAGAATGATCACAGTAAGGCCAGAGTGGGTGGGAGATATTAGAATCAACATTTAGAAATGTCAGAAGTTCAAGACCAGCCTGGGCAACATGGCGAAACCACATGTTTACCAAAAAAAAAAAAAAATACACACACACTAGCCGGCTGTGGTGGGGTGTGCCTACTGCAGTCCCAGTTACAGGGGTGGGGAAACCCTGTCTCTACTAAACCTTGAGCCCAGGAGATCAAGGCTGTGGTGACTGTGATTATGCCACTGCACTGTAGCCAGGGCGACAGAGCAAGACCCTGTCTCAAAAAAAGAAAAAAAAAAAAGGAAAAGAAATATCGGGGCCGGGTGTGGTGGCTCACGCCTGTAATCTCATCACTTTGGGATGCCGAGGCGGACAGATTGCCTGAGGTGGGGAGTTTGAGACCAGCCTGACCAACGTGGAGAAATCCCATCTATACTAAAAACAAAACAAAAAAAAAAAAATTAGCAGGACGTGGTGGCGCATGCCTGTAATCCCAGCTACTCGGGAGGCTGAGGCAGGAGAATCGCTTGAACCCAGGAGGCGGAGGTTATGGTGAACCGAGATTGTGCCATTGCACTCCAGCCTGGGCAACAAAAGCAAAACTCCATCTTAAAAAAAAAAAAAGAAAGAAATATTGGAAAACCACTAAACCTATGGTTCTGTTTTCCATGGACTGTTGTTCTCCATGCATTGCTCTCTTAAGTTAACTAGACCACCGTTAAGGGTCAGAACCTTGGAGAGTTCCAGGCAGTAGACGCTTTACAATGTGTGTGACTACTGCACTAGCATGAAATGGACAGGATGAAGCTAGTATAAATGATGCAGAAGCAGACCTCTCGTGTGCTTTCTATTGAAATCTCCAGGTTTAAAAGGCTGCCACCTCTACCTTCCCACAATCTCAAGGAGGTGTTGGTGCAGCGAAATATTTCAGTCCATCTTCTGAAAGGGGCATAAAGTCAGCATGGTTACCGTAGAGTTTCTGTTAAATTTTGATGTTGTCTAGAGGTGTTGGAGTTCCTTTCAGGTTCTGTGCTTTCTCCTGAGGTCTTTTCTAAGGGTATGGTATTGCTTCTGTATGTTATTTCCTGACCTGTTATAAAATTAATTGGAATCTTTGATAGGATTGGAAGAGTGAGTTTGCCTAAATCTACTCTTGTTGTTTTCTGGTAAGTGCTTATATTTGTAACAGAAAGA
Organism: Mandrillus leucophaeus; assembly: GCF_000951045.1. Classification (NCBI taxonomy): domain Eukaryota; kingdom Metazoa; phylum Chordata; class Mammalia; order Primates; family Cercopithecidae; genus Mandrillus; species Mandrillus leucophaeus. Next base: position 1,245,224 of record NW_012101721.1, read on the forward strand.
TAAAAAAAGATACTGTGTGTTATACAGATAGTTTGTAAAAGCTGAAGGTAAGTTTAGGCTGTTGCTAGCCACAACAGACTTTTGCAGTATAATTAAGTTAAGGCTATCTCTGCTTTTTACCACCTCTAATTTCAGTAATCTTGTTTTGTTTTGTGGCACTAAAATAAATCCAGACACTTAAATTTTCATTGTTACAGTCTCTTTTTCTTCGGTTTTAGGAAAAGTCATGGTTTTCACATCAGATTACTAAATTTCTGATGCTTCGATTAAAATTTCATCATATTGTTTTTTAAAATGTTTAACTATCTGCATTTATGATATCATATCAGGCTAAAAATAGGAACTTGAGTGTAAATATTAGGAAACACCTAAGTAGCAAATCATGGGGGTAATAGTAGCAGAGAGCAGAAAATTATATGAAAATAGAATTTTTTGCAGAGAAGTAGTTATGACATATTTAAACTCTGTGTTACAGTTCCAAGATGTAGTCATTATCTTTTTTTATTTAATTTAATTAATTTATTTTTTTTTTGAGACAGAGTCTTTTTCTGTCACCCAGGCTGGAGTACAGTGACATGATCTTGGCTCATCACAACCTCCGCCTCCCAGCTTCAAGCAATATTCATGCCTCAGCCTCCCGAGTAGCTAGGATTACTGACTAATTTTTATATTTTTAGTAGAAATGGAGTTTCGACATGTTGGCCAGGCTGGTCTCAAACTGCTGACCTCAGGTGATCCACCCGCCCCGACCTCCCAAAGTGCTGGGAGACCATGCCCAACTATAGTCCTTATCTTTTTATACCAGTTGAGAGAACAGGAGCATTACAGTAAAATTCCTAAATAGCCAACTGATTTGCAGTGCCAGAAATGAATACCGATCCTAAAAGGTGTGTGATGACAAGGGAGTCTCCAGCATTACATTAGCATTTCAATTAGATTTTGGAGATGATTTAGCTATGGATAACAGTAATAGGGATTAGTGAGAAATATGTAAAATTTTTAAATGATATTGATCAATAGTTACTGTTGGTTATAATAGAGGTGGGGTTTCACCATGTTGACCAGGCTGGTGTCGAACTCCTAACCTCAAGTGATCTACCTATCTTGGCCTCCCAAAGTGCTGGGATTACAGGTGTGAGCCAGCACACCGGGCCACTGCAACACATTTCTGTGTAATGTTTAAGATCACTGGGGAAAAGCCATAGTTGTATGTCAGTGGTAGATCTTGTGGCATATAAATAAATTACATTGAATTTGAGGGAAAGAGAATAGATAACAATTTATTTTGAGAATGAAGTTTCAAGCTAATTTTTAGAATATAGAAAATGTAGATTTTTTTTTCCTTATTCTATTCAGCAAACATTAAGTAGATGTCCTACCCAGACAGAGGAGTCAAGAAAGGCTTTCTTAGTGAGATGATACTCTGAAATGAGTCTTGAAGGATGAACAGGAATTAGTACAGTGAGGAGGGTGGAGATATTCAGAGGGAACAGCAAGGGCTGTATGTAGGAAGCGCCTGTCAGTATGGATTAACTAAAGTAAGGGGTGTGTGTGTGTGCACACACGCACATGCGCGTGTATCCACATGCACAAGGGAAAGAGAGATCCTTCCATTTAAATGCTTAGGGATTCATCACATTTTTGCAGCTTCATAGTATTCCATGTAGTATGATTATATGCCATAATTTATTTAACCATTCATCTATTGATAGACATTTGTTTTCTGGTTTGGGCTATTTCAAATAATGTTGCACTAAACAAACTTGCATGTGTGTTCTTGCAAACTTGTGAATGTAATTCTGTGTCAAAGGTTAAGGTTTGGTTTTGGTAATTACCATTGATAAATTTGAGTATATACCTTAGGTCTGAGCTATGACCAGTCGTATTTCATCATATTTTATAATTTTTGAGTCTTCAACTATTTTGATTAAATTAAAGATGTCTTCAGTTTCTGGTCATATGGGAGTTTATTGTGCCATGATAACAACTTTGGTTTTTACTCCAAGTGACTTGGGAAGCCATTGGAGGATTATTGGCAGAGGACTGATGTAACTGTTTCTAAAGATTGTTCTGGCTACTGTGTCAAGAATGGAAGACAGAGATGCAAAGATAAAAGGAAAACCAGTTAAGAAACTATCCTAATAGTTCAGGCAAGGGATAATAGTGACTTGCACTAGAGGAGGATTGATGCAATTCAAGAAAAATGGTGGGATTCTGGACATGTCATAGTTAAGAGTTGAAAGGATTTGTTAATGGATTGGATGTGGAGAGAGGAAAGGGTGTGGAGATTAGCTCTAAGATTAGAGTGGCATTATAGATATTCATGTGGAGTTGAGAAGACAGCTGATAGTTGAGGCTACACATCAGGGTGCCCAATATTTTATTAATGAATGAATAGCTGATAGATAATTCAAGAAGGAAATATATAAAATGAAAGTTTTAAAGAGAACAAGAATTACAGTTAACTCCTTTACTATGACTCACATGGTCCTTTTCTCTATGCTTCCAAGCAGATCTCATTTTGACTAGAATACAACTAAACTGGTTAAGAGTTGGGACAGGGTGAGAGAGAGAGTGGGAGTGCTAGAGGAAATACAATTGTATGTATATATTTATTTCTCTCAGAATCTAAGATGATGTCAGAAAAATTGTTGCTACTAATCTGTGTAGAGATATTACAACTTTATGGAATTGTGTTTAAATAAAATTATTATTTTAAAAACTTTTTCATTTTAACTTCCATATAAAATTAGAAATGTTTTCCCAGAAATCAGGCATGATGGTGCATGCCTGTAGTCCCAGCTACTCTGGAGGCTAAGGCAGGAGAATCGCTTGAGCCCAGGAGTTCTAATCCAGCCTGGGCAACATAATGAGACACCCCCTCCCATCTCTTTTTTTTTTTTTTTTTTTTAAAAAGAGAGAGAGAGAAAAGTTTTCCTACACCAAAAAAGTACTAATAGACTGAGGTGAAAAAACTTGGTAAACAAGCAATTAGGTTGTTAATCCTTAGCTGTCTTCTGGCTATGGCAATTTACCCAGTATTTAGACTTCTTGGCCTTTAGACCCTGACTTGGTTTGCCTTTTGAATGCATCATTTCCTTAACCCTCTCCCATCCTCTCTGATCTTGGCTCCCGTTCTCACTGGCCGTAGTCTATTTTTCCAAACACTGCTCCACATTTTCAGCTCCTGAAGTATCTTTTCTACCTTTTTCAAAACTTTTCTTATTGATACATAAGAGATGTACATACTTTCAGGGTACCTGTAATAATATATTCATATAATTTGTAAAGATCACATTTTTGTAATTGGGATATCTGTCTTTATGCTGAAAACATCCTATTATAATTATTTTCCTCCAACTGTTTTGAACTATACATTAGATTATTGTAAATTATAGTCACCCCACTGATCTATCCAACACTAGTCTCATTTCAACTCTCAAACGGTGGGTTTGTACTCATTAATCAGCCTTTCTTCATCCCTGCTCCCTGCTACCACTTTTGCGTCTTTAATCTATGTGTTATGGGGATGCCTATATTTCATAAAACTCTGTCCCATTCATGGCACAAGCTGCAGCCTAATTATAGTAGTTTAAAATACTGTGAATGAAATATTTGTCATACATCTGCATGATTAAATTTTCTTCATGAAACATAAAGCCAGAAACTCACTGCATGTGAATTATAAATCTGTGGTGGCACTGACAGCTTAATCCTGTGTAGTTCAAAGAATCAAATCCAAAGGGATTGACAGATTTCACTGGCTTTTTCCAGCTTGTCTGGTTAATAGACACCCTTATTTATATAAAAGCTTAATGGTCCACAAAGTATTTGAATAGCACATAAGGTAGTCTATTTGAACTGTTGGGAATATTAGTGCATGATGAACTTTAAATTTAAAATAGAAAAAGTTCAGAATTTCTGCAAGGCTTGAGCTCCTCTTGGATTTATGCAGTTCTGACAGGACTAAGTGTACAATCAAAATTATAAAAGAATCATAATTTTTTTCTTTTTTGATGGTTGGCAGAGCTAGCTGGGGCTTTATTTTGGAAAAAAATAATTGAACTGGTTTTTAGTTGGGGGCATGGGCAAGAGTGGGTACCCTAGGCAATAAACTCCTCCAAGGGGACTGAAGGCTAGGACTGAGCCTCAGGTGAGTCTTCTCTGTTCCTTATTCTCCCCTGCACAGATGCCTCCCCGACTGGTTCTGGGACAGCCACAGGAAGGGGTAGGCAGGGAGGGGCTGCCATGGCTGTTCACTTGGATAGAATATCAGAGGACTCGGACACCAGCTTCCCATCATGGATCTTGATCTTCTTCACAATCAGGCCCCTGGAAGATCTGGGTCAGCTGAAGGAGCCAAAACCCCCACCAGAACCAAAGCTAGGGCCCAGGCCACAGTTGAGCCCAGAGCTTGTGAGGCCCCTATAGGCCCAGCTCAGCCCACCTGAGTAGCCACTGGTGGTCTTCCTATAGATACTCATATTCTGCATCCCAGACTCCAGCCAGCTCTCCTTGCCCTGCAGCAGCTTCAGTAGGTAGTGATCTCGATGTCCAGGGCTAAATTGATGTTCATGAGCTCCTGGTACTCATGCAGCTCCCACACCATGTCCTGATTGGCCCATTGCAGGGCAGCCTCCAGCTCCACCAGCTTGGCGTTGGCGTGCTTAACGGCCAGCTCCCCACACACTGCTCAGCATCTGATGGCAGCCTCCAGGGAAGCCCTCTGGTCTGTGAGGCCCTTAGCTGATGTTCCGGGTCATCTTTGAGATCTCTCTCTCTTTGTGCAATGCGAGTCATCCCAGTGCTTCCCAGACAGCTTCTGAAGCTCCTCATACTTGATCTGGTACGTGCTCTCAGCCTTGGCCTGGCTGTGGTTATATATGTCCTCATACTGGGCACAGACCTTGGTGATGATGCTGTCCATGTCCAGGGAGCAGCTGTTGTCCGTGGACAGAACCATAGATGTGTCCGAGATCTGGGACAGCAGCTCTGGATCTCCTTCATACAGCTGCTTGAGGAAGTTGATCTCATCAGTCAACCCTTCCAGGTGAGACTCCAGCTCTGCTTTGTTCATGTAAGCTTCATCCACATCCTTCTTGAAGACAAATTCATTTTCCATCTCTGTATGCTTGTTGATCTCATCCTCCTACTTATTCTTGAAGTCCTCAAGCCGCCCCTGCATATCGCCAAGCTCCACCTCCAGCTTCAGCTTCTCTGACCCAGAGTGTCCAGCTGCCACCAAAGGGTGTTGATGTGGCTCTCGAACGTCTCATCCATGTTGTTCCCAACCGTCTTCTGCTGCTGCAGGAGGCTCCACTTGGTGTCAAGCACCTTGTTCTGCTGTTCCAGGAACCACAACTTGTTGATGAAGGAGGCAAACTTCTTGTCAAGGGTCTTGATCTGCTCCTTCTCCTGGGTGCACACGGCCTGGATGTTGGGGTTCACTTCCAGCTTAAAGGAGCTTAGCAGGCTCTGGTTCACCATGATGGCTGTCATGCCCCCCATACCACTGGCCCCAGCATAGCCTCCATTCAGACCTGTGCTGGCACTTAGGCCACCCTGGAAGCTGCTGCTGCTGCCCACCAGGAGAAGCTCAAGGAGCTGATGCAGGCACTAGGCCTGCTTATGGAGGAGCAGCTGCTGAAGGCCCAGGGGCCAGAGGTCATACCTTACAGGACTTGTGGGTCACCCTGATGCACACAGTGGAGGCAGGAGTGGCCAAACCAGACAGAGATTTGAGAAGGAGCAGAGAAGCTGCTTCTAGATTATAATTTACTTTGGATTAACAACCTTATAATAATTGGATAGTTAAATAGTGATTAGATTGAGCATGTCTTAATTCCTAGAAAACAAAATGAATTAACCATTAAATTATTATTTTTTCCTTCCGCTAGAAGAGGAAGGAAGATGGTGGAAAAGATTGATTAGAAAGGTAGGTCAGAGACTGTCAAGAAGCTGCTGAGTAAACACCTACAAGGTAGTCAGAAAACTCTTGCTTTGAAATCTCACCTTCAAGAGGATACAAGGACTTTTAATGTCTTTCAAGTCCTAGGACAATGTTTTAACTTTAGTAGGTCCAGAGCTTTGAGCGAAGGACGCAGAGTAAGACACTTTCTAAACTCTCTTGATTTGACCACTATTCGTTTAAAATCTGGCTTTAACAAAACTTAAGGGTTAGTGAGAAAGATACCAAACTGTATTTTTGAGTACTGTATTTTCAATTTGCCTTTGTTTTAAACTTTGTGCGTCAGCATTACATGGCGTGTTTGGTTTCTCTAAGAGTAATGATTGGAAACCCATGCTAATCTCTTAACTGGTTAACTACACCTGTGGTTCAAGACTAACCACTTGAACCACCTGGAGACATCATTAAATGTAAATATTGAATCTGCAAAGCCAACTCTGAAGTCATGTCTTTTTGCTGAATATGAATCTTTTAAAGGCCACAGAAGAAAACTTTGCTCAAGACTGCCTGTTTGTCTGTTAGTCAGGGTCATTATCACTAAGTCCTTAGAACCAACAAGTTTTAGAAGCACTGTCAGTTTCTTTTGCTGTTGTTGAAAGAAACATTTATTAAATAGCTACATGGTCATAAGGTTTGATATCCATTCTGTCATTTGATTGTATTTCTGCAACTCTGAGTACTCCTGTTTTGGCACGTTACTGCTAGCTTTGTGAAATGTCAGGTCTTGTTTTCTGAAACTACCGTAGGTGGAGATCCAGGCTCTCCTGCCTGTGTTAGATCCCTGAATACTGCCCAAACTGGAGCCGTTTACCTTTGACTTTCCTGTGGGCCTCTTGGATTTGTTCTGTTCTGGCTTCTAGCAATCAGATACTTTCTACTTAGGATGTTGTTCTTTCAGCCTCACTGCTGGATGAGAAGCAATTTCAGAGCTGCCATTCCATACATCTAACTTCTCTCCAGTCCTAAAACAAGTGCCCTCAGAATTTTTGTGCTAGAAATTATAGGGTAAGAGATGAGATAATAAAAATAATAAGCCAAAGAATATTTAAAGTCACATTTTTATATAAAACTGATAACCACGGAAGTATTAATTTGAATTAAAAAGCATCCTTAGAGAGACTGGGCGCGGTGGTTCACGCCGGTAATCCCAGCGTTTGGGAGGCCAAGGCAGGTGGATCACCTGAGGTCAGGAGTTCGAGACAAGCCTGGCCAACATGGTGGAACCCCATGTCTACTAAAAATACAAAAATTAGCCAGGCATGGTGGCGCATGCCTGTAATCCCAGCTACTCGGGAGGCTGAGGCAGGAGAATCACTTGAACCCACGAGACGGAG
>NW_012101721.1:1253365-1296976 GCF_000951045.1 Mandrillus leucophaeus
GTTAGCCAGGCTGATTTTGAACTCCTGACCTCAGGTGATCCACACACCTCAGCCTCCCAAAGTGCTGGGACTACAGGTGTGAGCCACCACACCCGGCCTCTATTGTGATAATGTTACATAACAAACAGCCTCTAAAATTTAGTGGCTTACATCAACAGATATTCTTTGTCCATGAGTCATTTAGGGTGACTCCATTTCAGGGTATATAATTGGGTTCAGATCTACTCCTCCTGTCCCTCATTCTATATATGCTTTTCTCATGGTAGATGATAGAAACATAGGAGATGAAATCAAAGCACACACATTCTCCATGACCAAGACCAGAAGCAACAAGGCAGGGATATGCACCACCTCTTCTACTGGGAGGCATTGCAAAGTCATGTGACAAAGGGTATGGATACATCTCTTATGGGCAGGGAGTGAAGAAATGGGAACAGTAACGTACTATAGCAGTATTTCAGCCCTATCAGTTCATCACTGAATTCACCGTCCTCTTTGATTTCTAAGTAGGTGAGCAGATAGTTCTGGTTTTTGCAGCTGGCCCTTCCCTTTCACTGTTTTCTTTCTTTTCTCTGACAAGTGACTTCACGATGTCATTGTTACTTACTGTGTGGGACCTCAGTAAACACATCATAGTCAAGCCACTAGCTAATAAACTAGGGCTTGACTTTTCATGAACTTGTTTTCCCAAGAACTTTGATTTACTAGTTAGCTAACTGTATTGAAAATGCTTCATTGAAAAATTGTTCTTGCTCAGCACAGCTTAATCTATATTCTTGGATTCCCAGTGCCAATTTTTTTCTTTCTTCCAATTTTTATATTAGATTCAAGCGAGTACATGTGCAGGTTTGTTACATGGGTAAATTGTATGTTGCTGGGGTTTGATGTATGAATTATTTTGTCAGTCAGCTAGTAAGCATGTACCTGATAGGACATCTTTCAACCCTCACCCTCGTCCCACCCTCCACCCTCAAGTAGGCCCCGCTGTCTTTCTTCCCTTCTTTGTGTCCCTGTGTACTCAATGTTTAGCTCCTACTTAAAAGTGAGAACATGCAGTTTTTGGTTTTCTGTTTCTGCTTTAATTCACTAAATGGCTTCCAGCTGCATCCATGTTGCTGCAAAGGACAGTATTTCCTCTTTTTATGGCTGTGTAGTATTCCATCGTGTATGTGTATTATGCTGTCTTTATCTAGACCACCACTGACGGGCGTCTAGGTTGATTCCATGCTTCTGCTATTGTGATTAGTGTGTAATGAACATACTCATGCATATGTCTTTCTGGTAGAATGATTTACGTTCCTTTGAGTATATACCCAGTCATGGGATTGCTGCGCTGAACAGTAATTCTGTTTTACCTCCTTTGAGAAATCTCCAAACTGCTTCCCACCACAGCTGAACTAGTTTTAATTCCCACCAGCAGTATATAAGCATTTCCATTTCTCCACAACCTTGCCAGCATCTCTTCTTTATGGACTTTCTAATAACAACCACTCTGACTGTTGTGAGATGGGTCTCTCATTGTGGTTTTGATTTGCATTTCTCTAAGGATTAGTGATGTTGAGCACATTTCCGAATGAACCATCCAGTTTGGCTTCATTGTTTTTTATTCTTTCATCTGAAGAACTCAAGGAAAGAAGTAAAAGACATATATTTGCCCTTTGATTTATTAATGAATGATGATGTCTTAGATCTCAAATACTTGCTAAAAATTTAGATATCTTTAGAGTACTTCTATACAGAAGCCAAAATGTTAAAATTCACAAATCTGCTTCCTTCATCAGTATCTTATTCTCTAAGGTTGACATTTGAATCCTAATTCCTAAAAATTGAATGTTTTGGTAAATCATAGTCTGTTCTTTAGACTACATTTCTTTCCTTCTTAAGAAATAATTGCGTATCAAAATAGCTATCTGGATGTATTTATCTGTGTAAAGAATGTGTTAGAGCTGTGACCAGATTGCATTTATAAATATTATTATAACACTACCATAAATTGAGTAGCACACAATATCAGTGGTTCAGCTTAGAGTGACTCATTTGTCAGTCCGGTGATAGTCATCACTTAGAAATAATTCACAACAGACTTTGAGGTCCTGGAGAGATGATTAAAAATAGGTGGGATAAAAGTACCTATTTGGGGAATTGTCTGGAATGTTTAATACCATCCAGATGACATCATCATGATCTGGTAGTATTAAATGTGACTCTGGCACTTTCCCAGACTATTCAGTTATTTTTTTTTTTAATTATTGCCTTAAAAAACAGCTCTGGGACAGTTAATGAAATGCTACTACATATATTGAAATCAGTAAGAAAACCCAGCTATTGTTCTAGAATTATATTGAGTTCTGATGTTTGAGACAGTATCTCATCTTGTCTGTAAGCCAGTATTGCCTCATGACATCTATTCTATTTTTGTCTTGAAGTACTGATTAAAGTTGTTTTTTGTTTTTTGGTTTTTTTGAGATGAAGTCTTACTCTGCCACCCAGGCTGGAGTGCAATAGTGTGGTCTCAGCTCACTGCAGCCTCTGCCTCCCAAGTTCATGCAATTCTCCTACTTCTACCTCCTGAGTAGCTGAGATTATAGGCGTGTGCCACCATGTCTGGCTAATTTCTTCTTTTTTTTTTTTTTTTTTTTTGGTATTTTTAGTAGAGACAGGGTTTCGCCAGGCTAGTCTCGATCTCCTGACCTCCTGACCTCAGGTGATCTGCCCGCCTTGGCCTCCCAAAGTGCTGGGATTACAGGCTTGAGCTACCACGCCCAGCCTAAAGTTTTTATTACTTAATCTTCTTTTCTTATGTGTACTTTTTTCCACTGGGGACTGAACTTTATTTCCTTATGGTTCCCACATTAGCATTTAGGACCATTTTCATAGAGGTGCTTAAATTTTTTGTTTTAATTTTTGCTTAATGGTACTGTACAGTTCACAGTTTCATGTTATTTTTCAGTGCTTTTTAAAAATGTAAATTAGAACAGGTCTTTCATCTACTTAAAGCCCTTAAGTGGCTATCAATATTTTAAGATACGGACCCCCGTGTTAGGCCTAGAAGTCCTTGCCTAGTTTGACTTTCACTTCTTCAGTTTCATCGTACGCCTTCCTCCTTCCCTGATCTTTAGGCGTTAGCCTCATTGGACTCCTTTCAGTTTTGTGAATGTGCTGCAGTTTTTTTAGGGTGCTTTTTTCCCAGTTGAAATAGTACCTTCAAAAAGAAGCCTTTCATGATTGCCCTGTCTACAATGGCCTCACCCAGATACTTTCCAGTTGATCATCCCTGTACCTCTAGCATTTATTGCCCCCTGAAATTGTAATGTTTATTTGTCTGCTTATTCATTGTCTTTTTCTCCACTCAAATAGAAGTTTCATAAGGCCAAAGTGCCAAGCATCGTGAGAGACACAAATAAGTCACTAAATATTTGTCAAATGGAGTTTATTCTTCAGACTCAAGTAGTGTAACTTTCTTTATTTGATTCCATGAGGGAGAAAGCACTGTGTTTTGAGATTGACCTGAAAAAAAGTCAGGACAGTTGAGGGCCCTGAGTCCTGTGCTACTGTGCTCATCACTCTTATATAATTGATTTTATTCTCATTGACTGAGATATTTAGGGTGCTTTTTAAGAGCTATACATATATATGGAAACTGGCAAAAAAATTATGGTTTTCTGTACATGTTTATCAGCCTTGATTTGCCCTATTAAATATTTCAAAATTAGAGTTATAAATTTCTTACTAATGTACATTTTATGTTGTAAGTACTAGGCTCTTATTTAATGCTGCAGACAGCATGATACTCTCATGTGGCAGGATAAAGAAATTGCTATGTGTGGGCAGAAGCCAGTAGGATAGATGTGGAATAAAACCCCCTTTAAGGGTTCTTTGCCATCAAGTGACAGTTGATGTGCAGAGCAATTTAAGGTATGACTCTCCCACCAAAAACAAAACTTGGAGTTTTTTACTGAGAAATCAGAGTAATCCAAGGCCTGAATAACTTGCCCAACATGACACAGCAGTGAAGAATAGAGCCTCGGTTCGAATTTATTTCTACTACATTTTTAAATCTTCTTAAGTAGAAAGAAATCTGGAAATGTATTTTACTTACATGTTTTATTAAAGATGTGGAAAATGTTTGAAGTCATCTGTTTGATATCTGTTACTGTCATCATATTTTATAATCTAGTAGCTTCTATGTGGAGATTATAAATAATTTTAGAAAAGTTTGACTATATTTGCTTTTAATTATTGCCAGAAACTTGGACATATAGTCTTGAAAGTCAATTGTAAATAACCTTGAAAACTTTCAACTATGTAACTAAAAATTCTCAGAAGACCATGGTTTGCTTCGGTGGTTGCACATAGCTTGAAGAACTGATTCAGAATCTAACAGATGCGAACAGCCTAATGTAGGGAAATTGCTGAAAGCACAATTAAATTGCCAGAGTATACCAGAAGCAACAATTTCCTTAATTTTTGTTGAACACACAATTTGAAATGATTATATGCTTACAAAAACAAACAGAGAAAAGCAAAGTGTTTTACAATCTGTAGTTTTATATTCATAAATATGTCTCAAGGTTAAAAGTTTAATATTATAAGTAGTATTATAACCTAATATTTAAAATTAAGGTAACCCATGTTATCCTAATTAATACAGAATCAGATACCTAATCCCTAATCCATTTTCTACTAGTGTTCACATGTCAGGTGGTACATATATCAGTGTGCTAAAAACAGTTCAGATTATTTCATCTAATGGGCCTTCCTTTCTTAGTAATATTCCAAGAGTGATTGGCAAGAACCAGCATAAGCTGAGCTGTCAAGCTTGAAGTCTTGATCTACCCATAAGAGGGGTATTTTGGCCTGGTATAGTGGCTTACGCCTGTAATCCCAACACTTTGGGAGGCCGAGGCGGGCGGATCATAAGGTCAGGAGTTTGAGACCAACCTGGCCAAAATGGTGAAACCCTGTCTCTACTAAAAATACAAAAATTAGCTGGGCATGGTGGCAGGCCCCTGTTATCCCAGCTAATCAGGAGGCTGAGGCAGGAGAATCATTTGAACCTGGGAGGCGGAGGTTGCAGTGAGCCAAGATCGCACCATTGCACTCCAGCCTGGGTGACAGGGTGAGACTCCATCTCAAAAAAAAAAAAAGGGGGGGAGTTTTTTCATAGTATCATTTTTGTACTGATTAGAAAAAAGAATTGTTAGAGGAAAAGATGAGTGTAGGATTGAAAATAATAGCTCTTCAAAATATTTTGAAGAGAGCAGATGAGCCAGTTTTGATTACCTTGTTAGAGCTTCGTCGTTCATAGTGGTCATATTCCTGAAAACACTGTTTCTCTTCAAATTTAGTAACTAGAATTGTGAAGTCTGCAGATTTGTGGGTTAGGAACCTCTTACCAGGATTTAACTGAGATTTTTAAAGAAAAAAAAGATTCTTTAAGCATAAAATATTAAATTGGCATCAATCTTTCTACTTTACTCCCAAAATTATAAATTAAATCCTTTTAACATAACATTAAATATTTAATTTCATAAATTATTAATCTTTTGTGCTATTATTCAGCTCCATCTTTGAGGAATGCTAGTAATCTCTGACTGAAGAACATGAGACTTAAAGATAGTCATGCAGAGATTCTCACACCCCTGAGACTTGAGGGAACTCAGCTGTCTGGGTTTCCTCCACTTCTTTAATAAGATGCTGGGAAGGCTGCCTCTTATCCCTGGGGGAAGAGAAGGGATACCACTAAGCAGCGACAACAATGATGATAGCAACTAACATTTATTGAGCATTTATTATGTGTCAGGCACTATGCTATGAAATGTACTTATCTATAAGTGCAGACTGAAAGCATTGATTAATTATACTATATATAACTTTAATCTGTATAACTTGGAATCTGCTTGTTGGGGCATCAGCCTTCAGGGTTGATAGAAGATGACTCTTAAATTTTTGAGGTTGACTGACTGACTGTAAGATGATAGTTATAGTGACTTAGAAGGAGGTAATGAAGTTTATAAAAAGAAAGATGAGCTCTGTCTTGATAACATTGCAGTGGCAGAAAGAAAATCTGTATAAATATATAATTAGGTAACTGTTGAAATGTCAAATATCATTGGCAAATTTGGAGATTATTCTTATAAAAATTCTAAGGAATGAATGAAATCTCCCAGGGCAGAGTTTCTTAACCTGGTATTGAACCTAAGATTTTATAGACCACCTTGAAATTATATACTAAACTGGGGACCAGACACGGTGGCTCACGCCTGTAATCCCAGCACTTTGGGAGGCCGAGGCGGGCGGATCATGAGGTCAGGAGATTGAGACCATCCTGGCTAACATGGTGAAACCCCGTCTCCACTAAAAATACAAAAAATTAGCTGGGCGTGGCGGCGGGTACCTGTAGTCCCAGCTACTCAGGGGGCTGAGGCAGGAGAATGGTGTGAACCTGGGAGGCAGAGCTTGCAGTGAGCCGAGATCGCACCTCTGCACCCCAGCCTAACAGAGCAAGACTCTGTCTCAAAAAAAAAAAAAAAGAAAAGAAATTATATACTAAATTGTATATGTGCATGTGTAGGTATGTATCATTTTTATTAGACTTTCAGTAGGGTCTGTGAGCAGAAGGCCCAAGGCCAGAGTGTTAAGATATCTTTTGACCTGAGTGATGAAAGGCACCCTGAGACAGGCACTAAATGAGAAGAGTGTGAAAAAGAACCAACATCATTCAGCTAAGAATAAAGCAGATCAAAAGTTAGCCACATGAAGGTGATAGTTTATATTTTTTAGAAATAATATTTCACTGTGTCGCCTAGGCTGGTCTCAGACTCCTTTGTAGTTATTTATTATGGTGCTTGAATCATGAAAGAAAGAGAAAAGAAAGCTGGGAAATAAACATATACATCTTAATGGTCATCATTGGAAGTGGCTAGCGTGCCAACTCCTTACTTTGAAAATTGGTACTTAAAGAGGAAGAATTAAGCATTCATTCTTCCAACCTATTGAAGTTTTTTTCAGAATAATAACTCTAGTTGACAAGAAAAAATACTTCTCTACAGAAGAATTTCACCTAATAAATGTGGCCAGGAATCAATTAAAAAATCACAATTTTGCAACCCCTAATGAAATCATTGATTCATGTAACAGCCACCAGTGAATACTAAAACTGTTAATGCTGTGGTTCTCAAAGTCTGGCCCCTGTTCCTGCGTCTTAAACATCACTTGGATACTTCTTTTAAAAATACGAAATCTCAGGCTCTTTCCAAAACCAGCTATGTCAGAAACCCTAAGGGTAAGTCCCAGTAAGCTGTGTGTTAACAAGCCCTCTGAGGGTTCTGACAATCACTGAAGTTTGAGAACCATGATATTAGGAGAAAGATTGATAAGAATCTTTATTTGAAGGATCAGGCTCTCACTCACAGTACTTACTGACCAATCTCAGCACTCCTAAAAGAAGAACCAGATGTTATATTCCTCTTAGTAGATGCACCTGTGATGTATTCTTGCCACTCCCAAAAGATATTAAGCCTGAATCTGTTCAGTCCTTTATAGAAACTATAGGAGACGGAAGAATAAGTTAAACAGTAATGTGAGGAAGCAGAGGACAAATCCAGAATGTAGGATAACCGACCCATTTTCTTCAAATCAGTGGCACAGGAAAAGGGGAGGGTGAGAGTAAGGGCCCTGTTCCGGTGTAAAAGGGCTCCAGAAACAAAATAAACAAATATAAAATGTTCATCTTGGTTTGTATCCTGATTCAAACAAGCCAACTATGGAGATTTGAATTCAGACTGGGTAGTAGATGATAATAAGGAATTGTTAATTATGTTAGGTTTGATAATGATATTGCACTTATGTAAGAAAATGTCATTTTTTAAGAGATACATAGAGAAGTATTTAGGGTGAAACAAATTGATGTCAAAATATGCTTTATGTTACATGAGGAAAAAACGGATAAATGAAGCAAGTATGACAAAATGTTGATAACTCAAATTTGGTTGATTTATTATACTATTTAATATAATTTTATGTATGTACAAAACTTTCATAATAGAAAATTTTAAAAGATATCTGTAACATAATATATTTATTAGAACACTTCTACCTATGCTAACCTTCATCACAGTGTATTGTAATTGCCTGTTTACCTTGCCTGTGCTAGTATTTCTCAAACTATCAAACTGTCAGTATTGAGTTTAAATTAGCCAGTCTGTTGCAGACCATGATTTTTGTAAAATGGCAATAAAAAATATTGACCAGAAAAGCAAAACTGGAGGGGTTATACAAAATATTACCTTAAAAGTTTTCGTTGTTAAAGTTAACAAACATAAAATTACATTTCACTTAGCAATCAGAACCAACATAAACATAGGGAACAGTTTCTAAAAACTGTATTATATTCATCAAAAATACACACATAAGCAGACATGAGAGCAATGTGGCTGTAACATCTGTCACCCCGTTGATCGCCAGCGTTGATTCAGCTGATCTGGCTGGCTAGACCGATGTTCCCCTTCCTCCCTCACCCCTCCACGTGCGTCCCTCCCAAAGCTGCAGGCTTGGTCGAAGAGGACAAACATCCCCAATAGAGGAGGACCGGTCTTTGGTCAAGGGTATGTGAGTAGCTGCACTGCCCTGCCAGAACCTCCAAACAAGCTCTCAAGAATACACACATAAACAATTAGTATAGACAGTTGCTATTAAATTCATAAGTTTGTTCTATAATCATAAGGTTTTTTTTTTTTTTTTGAGACAGAATCTTGATCTGTTGCCCAGGCTGGAATGTAGTGGCTCAATCTTAGCTCACTGCAGCCTCCCGGATTCAAGTGATTCTCCTGCCTCAGCCTCCCGAGTAGCTGGGATTACAGGTGTCTGCCACCATGCCTGGCTAATTTTTGTATATTTAGTAGAGACAGAGTTTCGCCATGTTGGTCAGGCTGGTTTCGAACTCCTGACCTCAGGTGATCTGCCCACCTCGGCCTCCCAAAGTCCTGGGATTACAGGTGTGAGCCACCGTGCCAGGCCATAAATTAGGTTTTTAATGTGAAACATGAGTGTGCTTTTTGTATGTTAACTTCAAGACCGTGTACATTAACTTGAGCTTGGATTATGTTCCTCAAAGGGGGTGATACATGCCTAAACAAATTTTATTTGCAGCCACAGGTTTCTGGCTCACTTACTTCTATTATGGATTTCTCAGCACATGTTACAGTTTTCAGGGATACCTACACTGCAGAAATGGTAAAGCATGGGGAAGATAATGGTACCCTGGAATGCCTGCCGAGATTTTTACCTGAAGAGTGAAAGTGCCACTTCTCTAGATAGTTTGTCTCTGGAATTTAGATCATTTTTCTCACACTGTGTGTTATACATTTACTGATATGTGATGATTCTGGCTTTACATGGTAACTTTAGATTCAGATATACCATGCCTTTGTTTTTCAGACACTGCCCTTCCTGATACCACGTTTCAAAGTTTTTCTTTCCCCTTGCCTGTGGTTCTCCCAGTTTGGACTGATAGCTTCAAAAAACAATAACTACAGATTCCACTGTGCTTCCAGGGACTCATATTGTGATCAGTAGTTTGGGGTTTCTTTCTATATATGTAAACTTGCACTTTTTCACATTAAATCTGTCAGATTTCTCTGTGTTGCCAAAATCTCAAAAATCTTTCCCACTAACCTCCACTGACTCAGCATTTTCATCAGGGAAAAAAAAAGTTTTCTATCTGTACAAGTCAATCATTTGTCCATGAAAAAATGGTCTCATTTAGAGGTACAGCTTAAATAGCATTTTGTGTGGAATCTTAGGAAAGGTATTATTAACTACTCAAAAGTTATTTCTTCCAGAAAGCATATTGCATTCTCCTCCGTAGGTTATAGTTGCCCAAAGGTCCATATTTATAAGGGACTTCCCAGCTCATCCAGTGCAGAAGTGAGCCTCTGGTTTGCTCTTGTGCAGGGAAGGCACGTTGTCTACTTGCCAGTTCTTAAACATAATCTGTCTCAGTTGGCAGCTTGGACATTTTGACTGAAAATTATGCATGCTTGTTCTTAAGTGATCTGTTCTCCTTTAGAATTATGGATAGCTACTATGCACGTTCTGCAAAGGCAAGGGGAAGATGTAATGAGCTGACCATCTCAGTTTCTGATGCTAACCCATAAAAAAGAATAGATAAAATGTCCACTTAAATTTAAAGCCTGTAATATTTAGAATATGGCTAATCAGCTAAGTACTCAGAATTATACATAGGATGCTTTGTGCTTATTGCTAAGCATTGCAGAGTACAAAAGAGAATAAAACGGTTCCTGTCTTCAGGAGGCTTAAATGACATTGTCTTTAATACTTCAAAACAAAACACTATATGTTAAAGCAGTAGTCCCCAACCTTTTAAATGGCACCAGGGACCAAGTAAGTGGAGGACAATTTTTCCACAGACCCAGGATGGGGAGGATGATTTGGGGATGAAACTGTTCTACCTCAGATCATCAGGCATTAGATTCTCAAAAGGAGGGCGCAACCTAGATCCCTCACATTTGCAGTTCACAATAGGGTTCGCATTCCTATGGCAGGGGACCGCGTTCCTAACAGGCCATGGACCAGTGCTGGTCCGTGACCCAGGGGTTAAGGACCCCTCTTTTAAAGTTAGCGCTGTGTGTGTACACATGTGTGTGTACCTTGAGATATTTATTATACGTATGTGGATTATTACATACAGTGTGAGGCAGTGTATGATAAATGACAAAGTGTTGAGAGAACAGGTTATTTCTGTTTGAAGTGATCAGGGACTATTTAAGGGCAAGGTGTCATTTAATTAGAGTTTTGAAAGGATGGTTAGGGTCTGGTGTGATGGCTCACACCTATAATCCCAGCACTTTGGGAGGCTAAGGCAGGAGGATTGCTTGAGTCCAGGAGTTTGAGACCAGCCTGACCAAGGTAGAGAGTGAGACCCCATCTCTACAAAAAATAAAATATTAATAATTAACCTGATGTGCATGCACCTGTAGTCCCAGTTACTCGGGAGACTGAGGCATGAGAATTGCTTCAACCTGGGGAACAGAGGTTGCAGTGAGCCAAGATTGCACCACTGTCACTCCAGCTAGGTGACAGATAAGACTCTATCTCGAAAAACTAAAGAAAAAAATATATAGTAAATATTGAGAAGGACATGAGCCAAAGGCAGGGAATTTAAAAACCTGTAAACTAGTAAACACTAGAGCAGAAAACATGTGCAGGTGACTGGGAATACTGAGTCACTAATACAGTTCCCTAGTTAGGACAATTATGTTAAATTTAAAAGTCTTTCAAGATTTGTGTTGATCAAAAGATAATTTCAGAGGACTTTCAGATCTTTGGGTGAAGTGTTAATGAGTGGTAATGTTTAGTTTTATTGAACTGATGTACATAGTTACGTAGAATTAATTTTCAGGTAAGCTGCTTTAATAAAGATTATAACATTACATAAAGATAGTGTATCTTGCAAAATGTATTTGTCTTATAGTTTAGAGAATATGGTTGTCATGACAGTGTTTGGTTTAGAGCACAAGTCTGCATGTTCTTGGGTAGATGAGAATTCCTTCCAACAGCTCAGGGCGTGAATTATTTAAACTGTTTCCAGGTATCACCATATCTCATGTTACAAGTGGTTTGTATAATAATTGCATGAAAACAGTGTTTCAGAAAAGATGTCTTCTGTGTGACGAGATGTCAGATACTTCATTTATTTCCTCTGTTTTACATAACTTTTAGTTTTTTAAAGTGTGAAATAATAAGCTTTTCAACAAATAGAATACCTAGACTTTAAAAAAATTATGTTGAATTGTACTGTGAATATTATGCTGCTTGCTGCTGACTGGTCTTGGGCTGTCACCATTTGTTTGGACTGCAGTGAAATATGATTAGAAATACTTCTCCGGGCCAGGCACAGTGGCTCACACCTGTAGTCTTAGCACTTTGGGAGGCCGAAGCAGGAGGATCATGAGGTCGGGAGTTCGAGACCAGCCTGGCCAACATGGTGAAACCCCATCTATACTAAAAATACAAAAATTAGCTGGGCGTGGTGGCAGGTGCCTGTAATCCCAGCTACTCGGGAGGCTGAAGCAGAAGAATCATTTGAACCTGGGAGGAGGAGGTTGCAGTGAGCTCAGATCGCGCCACTGCACTCCAGCCTGGGAAACAGAGTGAGACTCTATTAAAAAAAAAAAAAAAGAAAAAGAAATACTTCTTCAAAGACAAGAAACTTGGAAAACACCATATTACTTTATCACTAATTATTGTTTTTTAAAAAACAAAAAAAAAACTTTTTTGTTTGTTTGTTTTTTGAGACAGTCTCGCTCTTTCACCCAGGCTGGAGTGCAGTGGTGCGATCTCAGCTGACTGCAAGCTCCGCCTCCTGGGTTCACGCCATTCTCCTGCCTCAGCCTCCCGCGTAGCTGGGACTACAGGTGCCCGCCACCACGCCGGGCTAATTTTTTGTATTTTTAGTAGAGTAGGTTTCACCGTGTTAGCCAGGATGGTCTCGATCTCCTGACCTTGTGATCTGCCCGCCTCGGCCACCCAAAGTGCTGGGATTACAGGCGTGAGCCACTGCACCCAGCCAAAAAAAAAAAATGTTTTGAGGAAAAAAATTTCCTGACTACTAATAGTGGAGTTATTTTATTTTGGTGACTAATTCTTAATCCTCTTTTCATTTACAGACTATCTTGCTAATCATGGCCGGTTAAATGAGTCTGAAGCCAGGCGAAAATTCTGGCAAATCCTATCTGCTGTTGATTATTGTCATGGTCGGAAGATTGTGCACCGTGACCTCAAAGCTGAAAATCTCCTGCTGGATAACAACATGAATATCAAAATAGCAGGTAACTGGGACACAACTGGCTCTAACATGATCCGACGTGAGCCACTGCACTCAGTGTGTGGAAACAGACCTGCAGGCACAGATTCAGCAGCGTTTCTACCTGATGACATCAGGCTTTCTCAAAGTCCATTTTATTCATTTCCTTAGTTCTGTGTGTAATTAAAAGTAAGGGAATGAGCTCATTATTAATATACACAGGTCAGAGCTACATCTGGCGTCTGATGTGTCCAGATTCCGTTGGCAGGGGGCTCTGCTGGAAGAGGCACATTCGTCTGAATGTCAGAGTGATTAGAGAGAGGACAGGGCTGGAGGAGCAATGCTGGTTGCTGGTACTCTGGCCTGCTCTCCTAATTATGACTGATGGCTACAGCCAGAAGCAGAGAAAAGGCAAAGGAAGTGGTGGAAGTAGAATGAGAAATACTTGAGACAGAAAAACACCTTGCCTTGCTCTGATACAACAGGGGTTTGGTTTATTATATGAAAACTAAGTTGGGTAGAGATTAGTTTGCCTGTTTTTCTCTTTGCCTTTTCACAATTGTAAAATGTTTTCTTTTATATTCTCATTTTCTATATTTACATAGTCAAAACTCTAATTCACTCAATAAATATGTATCAGGTACTGTGCTATGTTAAGTACAATATGATATGTGGAAATCATTTCACAACATACCCATATATCAAAATAACATGTTGTACACCTTGAATATATACAATTTTTGTCAATTACACTTTAATAAAACTGAAAAAATACAGTATGATAGTTGCAATTTTAAAAGTATATACAAACTGCTGTAGGAGTATAGGTGAGGGAACAGCAGGCTACCTGTAGAGTCAAGGAAGCTTCACAGAGAAGGAATTATTTGAACTTAGACTTGAGAGAGAAGTTAGAGAAGCATGTCAGAAAGATAAACAGAAGCAGAATGTTGCAGGCAGGCAGACAGAGATTGGAATGGTGGGGAACTGTAAATTCAAAACTGGTAACATGTAAAATCTGTAGGCATGCGGGATTGATACAGGGGGAGCAGATAGATAAAGACCGGAATATGAAACATCTTGAATGCCATGTCAGAGATTTCAGAGTTTATTCTGTAGGTAATGGGGAATCTAGCCTACTGAAAATTATAGGGCATGGATGGGGGTAAAGTGGAATTGGGATAACATGATTAGATTTGCATGTCAGAAATATGTCTCTGGCAGCAGAGTTAAGATAGGTGGGAGATGGCCAGGCGTGGTGGCTCACGCCTGTAATCCCAGCAGTTTGGGAGGCCGCGGCGGGTGGATCACGAGGTCAGGAGATCAAGACCATCCTGGCTAGTACAGTGAAACCCTGTCTCTACTAAAAATACAAAAAAATTAGCCAGGTATGGTGGTGGGTGCCTGTAGTCCCAGCTACTCAGGAGGCTGAGGCAGGAGAATGGCGTGAACCCAGGAGGCAGAGCTTGCAGTGAGCCGAAATCGCGCCACTGCACTGCAGCCTGGACGACAGTGCGAGACTCCGTCTCAAAAAAAAAAAAAAAAAAAGATAGGTGAGAGATGTGGGTGAGGTGGAAGACAGGAAGACTAATAAGGAATCTAGTGCAATAGTCCATTTAAGAAAACATGAGTCTGAACTACAGCAGCAGCAGTAGAGGTTGGTAGAGGTTGAAGGTATGTAAGGGAGATTTTGTTTGACTTGGGTTTTGAAGAAGAGAAAACACGGGTTAAAAGCTTAGCAAAGTTGCACATGGTGGTGTTCTGTCCTAAGATTGTTAAAGAAGAGCAGGGAAACATCCAGATGACCGGGGCTGACCAAGAAATTATTAATTGACCTGTTAGGTTGGATACTCATTGAACTCAGTAAGTTTAGGGACAAAGTAGCGTCCTCGGTTTGCTGTATTATGATATAAAATATAAGGTAAAACCCTCATGTTTGTACATCGAACTGATTTGTTTCTGTGCCGTTTCCCATTAGGTTTTGTCTTAGGCAATTAGGGGAAGGCAAATAATTTTTATTCATTTTAAATGTCAATATTGCATATGTTACAGGATATGTAATGGATTTTCCATTCTGTAGTCTTGTGATTTTTTTTCTAATGGGATTACCTGAATAAGACAAAGTGTTTTTAAGTTAATTTGTTATATTCATTTGTGTGTGTGTGTGTGTATATACATATATAACACATGTATATACATATATATAAAGATTTGTATCGATTTGTCATTTTTGTTGTGAAAATGTGATGCATGAAATTAGAATGCTTTCATAGTTTATGTGTGTTCACTTCCATTTGTTTTTTCCCCTTCCTCTGCTTTTGGACCTTCCATTTGGTGCCATTTATTTCACTCTTGTTTGCCAACCTTCTGTAATGAACTTCACTGGGATATTTTGGTTAATGCTCCTTGAAAGCACCGGCTGCCCTAAAATTGTCTTTTTCAGAGAAAGTCTTTCTTTTTTTTTTTTTTTTTAAGTCCTTTGCTCTGTAGAAAGAAGGGGGAAACTCCTGCTTCACCTTTACATTCCCTTATTATCAAAACAAAATATTTGCCAAAACAATAGCCCAAAGGAGTTCTAGGAGTTTTTTGTTTTGTTTTGTTTTTCCAAGGGAACCTTTTTTTTTTTTTTTTTACTTTAAGTTCTGGGATACATGTGCTGAACGTGCAGATTTGTTACACAGGTATACATGTGCCATGGTGATCTGCTGCACCTATCAACCCGTCATCTAGGTTTTAAGCCCTGCATGTATTAAGTATTTATCCTAAGGCTCTCCCTCCCCTCCCTCCCCGCCTCCCCTCAACCCCCAACAGGCCCCTGTGTGTGATGTTCCCCTCCCTGTGTATATGTGTTCTCATTGTTCAGCTCTCACTTATGAATGAGAACATGTGGTGTTTGGTTTTCTGTTCCATTAGTTTGCTGAGGATGATGGTTTCCAGCTTCATCCATGTCCCTGAAAAGACATGAACTCATTCTTTTTTATGGCTGCATAGTATTCCATGGTGTATATGTGCCACATTTGCTTTATCCAGTCTATCATTGACAGGCATTTGGGTTGGTTCCAAGTCTTTGCTATTGTAAATAGTGCTACAAGAAACGTAAGTGTGCATGTGTTCTAGGAGTTTTTTTAGACAGAGAAAGGTTATAGGTATGTAAATCATGTGCTGTAGGAATTACAAGGTGCTGTCACTAACATCTCAAAAGAAAATGTCAAAGTAAGACACCAAAGAAACTTGCAAACAAAAAACACAGAATATTGCTTTGACGTTATAACCAAGTTTTGCCTGGCTATAGTATGTCTAGTATAATTCTGGCATAAAATATAGGTGGGTCAAATCAGTGCTTCTGCTGTCATTGTGTGATATCTTAGGTTTTTGTTTTGTCTTTTTGGTTTTTATTTTCATTTTTTAGTATCTAATCTTCAAGTCCTTCCAATTTTATAGAAGTCAGGTAAAAATTCAGATTGGTGAAGTTGTTCTCTCTGGTGAAGACAGTGTGATGACTTACATTTAATTGAGCCCTCACTGTTTTCAGGTATTCAGCTAGATTCTTTCTTCATCTTCACAGCAACCTTGGGAGCCACTTAGCTATTGCCAGTTACTAGATGAGAAAGCTGAGATGCAAAGAGATTAAACAATTGGCCAAGGTGACACAGATAATAAGTAGTAGACCTGGAATTCAAACCTAGGTCTGTCTGACCACAGTATCTGTGGTCCTTCTCCCACTACACCATGTTGTCATTTCCAAGCATTCTGCCACTGCTTCCTGAAGGGGTACTCACTAATTGAATTTTGGGGTCCATCATTCTATGGTTGTATATTTAGTGTCCCTGCTTCCATTCCGTACAAGCAGACATACATACACACACACGCGCGCAGTATATCCAAGCACTCAAATTTTCTTGCCCACACTTAATTCTCTGTCGTCTCCACTATCCTCAAAAATTTTAGTAGATGTTTCTTAAGCTTCTGTTCTGCTCTTGGACTAAGTCCTGGAGGTTCATACATTTCAAGACAAAAAACAGCAGCAGTGACAAAAAGCTTAACTCTGCTCTTACCTCAAGGAGTTAATCAAATAAGAACCAGACCTTTAAGTTAATATAACACAAAAAGATCATTGTTTTCAGGGCCATGAGGCTAGGAGAAAGACTAACTCTGTCTGGAAGAATCAGGGAAATTATTAGCTAACACTTGATTAACAAGAAGGTATTTGTGGTGGGATTGGGATGGGGGAGACAGAGAAAGAGGGAGAGGCATGAGCAGTGGCTCATGCCTGTAATCCTAGCACTTTGGGAGGCCGAGGCGGGCAGATTGCCGGAGCTCAGGAGTTCAAGACCAGCCTGGGCAACATGGTGAAACCCCGTCTCTACTAAAATACAAAAAATTAGCCGGGCGAGGCAGCGTGCGCCTGTAGTCCCAGCTACTCAGGAGGCTGAGGCTGGAGAATTGCTTGAACCTGGGAGGCTGAATTGCAGTGAGCTGAGATCCCACCACTGCACTGCACTCCAGCCTAGGCAACAGAGCGAGAGTCAGTCTCAAAAAAAAAAAGGAGAGAAGAAGAGAGAGAGATAGAGATTGAGGCTGGGGTAGCTTCCTCAAAAGCAGGTGGATCCGCACATGCAAAGGCTGAGAGGACAGAGCAAATTGGAGTGGTAAGGAAACTGCAGGTGTTAGCCAGTGAGAATGATAGGAAAAGAGCCAGGAGAGGTAGGCATGGGCCAGATCATTCCACATGCCATAAAGTGTTTAGATGGATTCCAGTGTCTTTAAATAATTTCTCCAGGATATTTATTTTTATCTGTAGATTTTATAACTTCTTGATGGCCCTGATTTTCTTTAAGAATCATCTTGTCTCTGAGAACTCTTAAATCGTAATGGAATCTAACACGTGGGAAAAATAGGGCTCCATGGGAAGAAATTACAAGAACCCTTACAAAATTACTCTCTCAAATTATACTTTTTTTTGTTTTTTGTTTTTTGTTTTTGTTTTCGTTTTGGTTTTTTTTTTTTTTTTTTGGCTTATGAAAACCTCTTTAATTGCAAAATAAGCTGAATAAATGAACTGTTTTAGCCATCCTATATATTGAAATTGAAGAGAAGCACAAGCCAAAACTAGGTTTAAATTAAAATATTTTTGTGTTTATAAAACAAAATGGAATAGAAGTATCAAACATGGTTCATTTTAATAAATAACAGAAACATGGCTTTGAGATCAGTTTCTAGGTTATGTTCTCCCCGTGAGTAAAAACTTGAGACAGGCCAGGCACGGTGGCTCACTCCTGTAATCCCAGAATTTTGGGAGGCCAAGGTGGACGGATCACGAGGTCAGGAGTTCAAGACCATCCTGGCCAACATGGGGAAACCCCATCTCTACTAAAACTACAAAAATTAGCTGGGCATGGTGGCACATGCCTGTAATCCCAGCTACTCGGGAGGCTGAGGCAGGAGAATCGCTTGAACCAGGGAGTCGGGGGTTTCAGTGAACCGAGATCGCACCACTGCACTCCAGCCTGGTGACAGAGCAAGACTCCGTCTCAAACAAAAAAATAAAACAAAACTTGAGACACTAATGAGCCATGGATTCACCCACACCAGTGTGTACTCATTACTTCAACCATGAGACCTCCAACCTTTGTAAAAAGTGAGTGTGAGGACATTCACAGTAAGAGGCTGAATGCAAAGCAATATTGGCTTTCAGTAGTTTTAGTAATTGCAGTACTGTTTCCACCTAGCTATCTTGGCTCTGGCTATTTAGGCATTAAGTTGAGAATAAATAGATGAAGAATATTTAGTTTTATTCTCCAACTTTCCCAATCTAAAATGTTTATAATAAATACTTAAATAAGGATAAAAATCTATGAATTAATCACACGTTAAACAGGGCTTCATGTAGAGTACTGAGTTGAGTAACAGTGCTGGTGCAAATTCTGGCTGTGCCACTTAGTAGCTATGACCTTGGGCCGATTATTTACACTCTCTAGGCCTGGGTTTCCATATCTATTAAATACAAATCTGTTTTTCAGGAACAGATTGTAGAGATCGGTGATAATATTGGAGACAGGGAGGCGATATAGGGTAATAGGTCAGAGTATGGGCTGTAAAGTGAGGATACCTGGGTTTGATTCCCGCCTCTGCCACTCACTAGCTTTGTGACCTTGACCACGTCTCCTGACTTCACTCTTCTCAGTTTCCTTATCTGTAAAGGGAGAATGATGAAAGTTCATATCTCATAGTGATTATTACTTGAGTTAATGTTTGTAGGGTACTTAGAACGGTGCCCGGCACATAGTGCTAGTTAACTGTTTGTTAAATAAATTGTTAGATAAAGCTCCTGGCACCATGTAAACACTCAATACAAGGTAGCTATTATTTGTATTCAATGTATAATTGATTCCATGTGAAAACAAAGCCTTAAAATTTTAATAGCCATATAACCCTCTCAGCATGTTTTTTTAATTAACTAAGGCTTTAAAGCCTTATTAATACAAACCTTTTAGGACCAAGGAAAGTTTTTCACATATTCTCAATTGTCTCTGGTTGATGCAACTTAATGTTTTGCTGAGAGAGACCTTAAATGTAATTAGTATTGTGTAATTAGCCTGATTAGTCTGACCTGTGCATCACGAGTCACTTGCCTTGAGCCCAAGAGGAATGCTTCCTTTCTGATTTGAAGCATTAGCCCATCATTGCTTCTAACAACCTTCCTACTTACTAGATGACCTTGAGTCAGGGTTTCTGTATATATGATTTCAGATTTGTCCCCTAGAACTGCAAAAGGGTAGGAGAGGCAAAGATAGGAAAAATATATTTTTTTAAGTATTTTATTTTTATTGGAAAAATATTTATTGCAAGTCTTCCATTTGTTCTCCTCCTGCCACTAGCGTTATGTAAAAAGTAAAAAGAGCTTTACATCAAAAAGCACAATGAAACTTTGTATCCTTAAGTCCTACTTAGCATTCCATAGTAAGCTGGGAATATGGAAGATGGCTCAAAGGGTTCGGTTTGGTTTGATTTTTTTTTCCCTCTTCATTTCCCTTCCCCTTACTTCATTTAAGCTAAGGATGATTATTTATTTGCTTCTTAGCTCATTGAACTCTCTGACTGGACAAATAGATGTCTTACATTGGTCAGCAGGATCACATTTCATCTCAACTGTGATGATTGTTCCCTTCCCTCCTGTCAGATGGGAGAGTGACTGATGTTTGGAAATGAACTGTGCAACTGACCTTTTCTTGCTGGTGGGCAACAAAGTATGCATTGACGTCAGTGTTGGCTGATCCACATTCAGTTTGTGCAATGGGTCAGCTTCATCTCTATCACTCTCCACCTTTCATTTGTCAGCTTTCATTTCCTCATAATTGTCTTCTTCACTCCTATTATAATTACAAAGGATGTGTAACTCTTCATCAAGCCTGGCTAGCTGAATTCTACTGGTAATTTTAGAAACAAGGATAAATTTAACCCTAAAGCCATCTGCTGCTCTGTAGGAGGATTTTTTAAATTATAAATTAGACATTATAACACACTGCTGGAGATTCAAAATTGCCTCAGTGGTGTTGATTCCTAGAAATCATTTACTTTTCCTTAGCTTGAAGATTGGTTTTCAATGTTTTGTTTGTTTTTTTCCTTTTTTAAAAACAAATGACTTAGTTTAACCTAACAATTTTCTTACGTCTCCTATTTAAATAAAAATCCTAAAAGAATTTAGCAAGTGTAATCTTTTGCAACAGTAAACATTGACAAACTGTTTAAATCTTCTGTATATTTTTCACCGCCTCTGTTTCATTCTGTTTTCTGGCTAGTCAAAGAGTGGTCTGGAGACCAGCAGCATGAGCATCACTTCAAAGCTTGTTACAAATGCAGAATCTGAGGCCCGTCCCTAAACGTACTGAGTCAGAGTCTGCACTTTAGCAATTTCCCCAGGTGATTTATATGCATGTTAGTATTTGATTTATTTCATTACTTCATTCCAACAAACAGAATTCTCCATTTTGTACCTGGTTCCCATTAGACAATAATCATCAGAATCAGCTTATTTACTCTATGCAAGACCCTCTTATTCCTAAAACATCATGCCTTTGCTAATGATAATTTTGGGCACTGATAATTTATATAATTTATACAATTTAGTGATGACAGTAATACTGGTTTTTGTTAGGATGATATAGGTCAGTCAGTCAACTTTCAAAATATAGAGCAGAAAACAATAATAGCAGCTCTAGGGCTATGTTCAGATATATCCTTGGTCTGCTGTTACTGGTTAATTAAGAGATAGAGGACTCAGCTTTTGAGGCCTAGTTGATTTTCATGAGAGTCAGTAACTGATCTGTAATTAAAGACTCTACCCCGAATCCTCTTCTATAAATATTTCAGACCATATAGAACCCAGGTGAGAGAATATGAATACAAATTGGAGAAGACTAAGGAGTCAGGAGGCTAAATGCAATGTGGAATTCCTGAACTGAAAAGGAACACGTGACTAAACTCATGAAATGTTAAGTCTGTAGTTTAATTAATAGTAGTGAATCAATGTTTTGATAATTGAAGCTTAGTTTTGGTGATTATACTGTAGGTATGTAAAATGTTAACATTAGAGGAAGCTGGGTGAAGGGTATGAGGAATTATTTACTGTTGCAACTCTTCTGTAAATCTAAAAATATTTCAAAATTAAGAGTTTAAAAAAGTCAAAATGAAGCCACATGGCATGGCATAAATGTTTTGTTTATAATAGCAAGCAGAATGTCTGAGGAACATAGCCAAAGTTTTAGGTATTAACTTGCATATCAGAGTTAGAGAAGATATTAAACTAGAAAGATGTTTGCTTTCTAGCAGGGCTAGGCTGGATCTGAGTCTGGTAGAGAGAGAGACGAATGCCCAAGTGATTGTTTTCATAATGCTTTCCAAAAGTCAGATGATGATGTGGAGTCTTACTATTTTGTGTTGTTGCAAGACTTCTGTGTTTGCACAGTGGTTGACGTGTATGGAATGCTGATGTTTAATGAAGGAATGAATGAAATTGGTTAGTATGATGAAACATGAATATAGTCCATGTCATTTGAATAAATGACAGTAAGAAATTAATCCTGCATTTTCATATTTCATCCCCCCCTACTCACTCCCCACTTCACAATGCACCTTATGCATTTAGGCAGAAAGCTGCAGACTGGGTGAAGCAAGTTATCCAGATTCCTGTGAAGAAATTAAAAGGCTCTTATTTTTAAGTGCCTTTTGCTGCCACTTCTTAACCCTGACAATTATTAACTTCTTCAGAAATAACTATTTTTGACATGCCAGTGAAAGACATGAAGGTAGTGGTTAACAACGAAGCCTCGAAGTAGTTAAACTTGGTTTCTATTCCACTGGTGCAACTTAGTAGCTAGCTGTATAACCTCTGGCAAAATACTTAACTTTATATCCTCACTTTCTCCTAAAATAAGGATACTTCATAGAACTAAGAAGACATTATCTTCAGAGAGCTTAAGTCAGCTCCTGTCACGTAGTAGAGCACTTTTAAAAGAGGTAGGAGCAACATATTCATATGGTAAACCTTTATCGAGCAGCTCTTGTCTGCAGATGATATGCTGAGAGTTGGGAGTACAGACTATTGTCCCCTATTCTCTGCTCCCGAGGAACTTAGTCTGATGTGATAGACAGATAAGTAAAATAATAAATAATAATAGCAACGATAGCTTCTGTTTATTGGCTACTTACTGTGTTTCAGTCGCAATATAATATCTATTTCTATTAATACAACTACTTTATGAAATGTAAATATTGTCCCTATTTTTCAGATGAGGAAACCAAGGCTCCAAGAAGTTAAGTAATTTGTCCAAGATTACATAGCTAATGGAAAACCCAAGATTTGATCCCCAATCTGCCTAACACCAAAGTCTTCCTTAACCCATTCTTCAGATGATTACAAATCCAGTGTTTGGCAGAGGGCAGTGGCTCACACCTGTAGTCCCAGCACTTTGGGGGCTGAGGCAGGAGGATCAGTTGAGCCAAGGAGTTTAAGACCAGCCTCCACAACATAGTGAGACCTTGTCTCTACCCAAAAAAAAATAATAATAGTTAAAAAAAAATTAGCCAGGCATGGTCATGTGAGTCTGTGGTCCCAGCTCTTTGGAAGGCTGAGGCAAAAAGATCACTTGAGCTTGGGAGATGAAGGCTACAGTGAGCTGTGATTCACACCTCTGCCCTCCAGCCTGGGCAACAGAGCAAGACCAGTCTCAAAAACATATATAAATATAACATTTGAAGTGCTTTGACAAGGTTATAGAAGACCTCAGCACATGTAATATTG
The DNA here is from genome assembly GCF_000951045.1 of Mandrillus leucophaeus. Classification (NCBI taxonomy): domain Eukaryota; kingdom Metazoa; phylum Chordata; class Mammalia; order Primates; family Cercopithecidae; genus Mandrillus; species Mandrillus leucophaeus. The sequence goes on from NW_012101721.1 coordinate 1,276,489, forward strand.
TTACAGCTTAGTGAGCCTGTCCTTCAGTGTTTCTTTTAATATTCCTATAGACCCAAGCGTCTATATTCATATTACCTACAGAAAATAGAAATAATTACTTAGTACCATTCCTCTTGTAAGTGAACAGGAAGCTTTCTTTGTGCTAGATTTGTAAAGCAGAGGTTGAAACTGGGCTACCACGGGTCCAGAGAAGCGTTCCTAGCTCTTGTTCTCTTGCCTGTGAAGTGTACCATGAGAGCCTAAGGCAATAAAGAGGCCAGGCCACCTTCTTTACAGGCCTCTGTCCCATTCACTCCTTTGAGTTTTTTTCACCAGGTCTGGGGAATTTCAGAATGATGTGACTCTATAAGGGCTCCTGGAGACATTAAAACTTACCAATGGGCCAGGTCGTGGCTCACACCTGTAATCCCAGCACTTTGGGAGGCCACGGCGGGTGGATTGCTTCAGCCCAGGATTTGGAGACCAGCCTGGGAAACATAGCGAATCCCTGTCTCTACAAAAAATTTTACAAAAATTAGCCGGGTATGGTGGAGCACACCTGTGCTACTCAGGAAGTTGAAGTGCAAGGACTGCTGTGAGCTGAGATCGTGCCACTGCACTCCAGCCTGGGCAACAGAGCAAGACCCTGTCTCAAAAAAAAAAAAAAAAAAACCTTACCCGTGCTATTTGGAGAGTATCCTCAATTTACAGGCACTAAAACTCATCCTGTGATTATGGTTTAAAGTGCAGCAATTATTGTATGTATTTCAGGATCTCTGAACACACATCCAAGAGTTTCTTGTGCTGCTTTATCCTGTGAGTGAAATTAACATTTGAACATAGTCCTTGACTCATTTAACATCTAGTCCTTGACTCATGAGAACATCTAGTTTCTGACTCATGGGAACATCTAGTCCTTGACTCATCTGAGAGTGTAGTTTTTCTGGAAAATTAGAAATATATATATCTGTATGTGTCCATATGGGATACGGTGTTCTAGGGGTGGTTAGTCATAGAGGTGGTATTGTGAAGATAAGGCCTTTCTGACAGTCAGTTTGGAAAGTGGACTGTGGAGCTGAGCTGAGGTTACTTTGTAAAGAGAGAACTTCTCCCTGGCACCCCCATTGCCTCACACTCCTGGATACCAAAGGCAGACCACAGTGGTGTTCACTAGGTTTAGGCTGTATCTGAAGCTCTTTCCCCAGATGTACCGTCTTTTCTCTCTTAAACCCTTAAGCTCCCTCTAACTTTTTCTACCACTCCTATCTACTTTTTTGGGACCTTTTTCTCTGAAAGGCAACAGTTGGTGGTAATGGTTTCACAGGAGGAGGAGAGCTGACCTTTCACGTCTAGTATGCTCTGGCATTTTACATTCTTAATCTCATTTAATCCTCGCAGCATCCTATCTGGGTAGGTGGATTATCCCTACATTTATAGATGTGGAAAAAATAACTTTCCTAGAGGACTTGAAGCTTGAAAGTGATAAAACTGGAAATTAGCTCTAGTTCTTATAACTTCATAGATTGTACTCTTCCACGAAGCTGTAATGATGGGGATCATTACTGTTATTACTGTTACTACTGCTTGCCACTAGTTTTTATGTTAGCAAGCTAAGAGAATGCTTTGCCTAAGGTGCACAAGTATGTATGATCTCAAGGTATGAATGGAGTGAGCTGATTTTAACACATTGGGCCTTTACAGCAACCTGCTGATTGGGTATATTTATCATTTTAACTTTACAGATGGGGGAAACTAAGGCTCACAAAGACTGATCCAAAGTCACAAAGCCAGTCAATCTGTCTGGCAGTGGAGACTCGATCCAGTCTTTCTTGAGCCATCTCTTAAAGCTCACTGTGCATGCAATGCTGCGCTCCTGCTGGCTGGAGAGCCAGTTCCTGTCACTAAGACAGGTTCTTCCGTTAGGAGTATGGAGCAACATAAGACAGCATGAGTATAACTTAACAAAATAATAGGAATTTGTTTCTTCGGTAAGAACATGAGACTATAAAGGCTTAGCAAAAGGGTATAAACTTGCATTTATAACAATACTTACTAAATTTTTTAATGCATATGGAAGGCATCTGAGTAGTGTTTCTAGAGTGCATTCTCTGTATCAAAACCATAGATTCAGTATGGCTAAGATCATAAGAAGAAGGCCATTAACTGTTTTGAACTATAATGCCACTACGATCCATAAATTAGTAAATGAGTGATGGTGATAGGTGGCTTGTGGCTGGGCTATATGGCCATCAGATGTTAATGAGCTATTCAGATGGGTATCTGCCTAAAACAGAATATGTGGACCAACACTTACAGGGTTGTCACTTAGGAAACGCTGCACTCAGTTGCCTTCAAGGGTTATGTATCTGGGGTAATGGCAGCCAGACAGTCGGTTATGTTTAGGTGAATATCTTAGAGTTTTACTCATTTGTTTCTTTCCTTATAGACCATTTAAGATAAAGAGCTCTTTAGCAGCCATCGGGTAATTGAAATTCTAAGATTATCAAATACTAGTTGGGTTGTCCACTTTAAGGCTGATTTTCTTTCACATGATATAAAGTCTTTTACCAATCTCTCACTTACTCTCTTTGGGAAGAAAACTTGATTCATTTACACATACATTCAGCAACATGTATTGAGTACTTACTATTTGCTAGTCATTGTGCTAATGCCAGGGAAACATCACAAGATAAGATGCCATCCCAGTCCTCACAGTAAATAGTAGTGATATTGTTAATACAGCATATTATAGAATTTATCACAGAGAAATGCAGTATAGTTTGAGAGCACAGATGAAAGTAACATTTATTTCCATCCCAATAGATTTCGGTTTTGGAAATTTCTTTAAAAGTGGTGAACTGCTGGCAACATGGTGTGGCAGCCCCCCTTATGCAGCCCCAGAAGTCTTTGAAGGGCAGCAGTATGAAGGACCACAGCTGGACATCTGGGTACTGCTTTGCTTTGCTGTGTTGTTAAATGCATCTATAATGATAATACTTGGTGCTCTGGCCCATCTTAGAAGCTCCTGGTACTTAACATATAAGCAGTATTTCATATTTTCCCCATCCACTGGACTATACTTACTCAGAGCATCTTGAAATGGATCCCTCGGAAAGACTCTCTAAGGATAGGTGTTGTCATCCTAATATCAGCAGTAATTTAAAGTTAAGTAGTAGTCAAAATGATCAGATTCAAATTCTTTGGTATTTATTATAAGATACTTATTATAGTAGTCAGGGTTTTGGATTTTTTCAAATTCTGAGAAAATAATAAATTCAGACAGGAATTTTTCAGTCCATATGATTTCAAGAGCCCTGGGGATGTTCAGGAAAACAAAGAGCGTTTGACGTTCTTGGTAGAAAAGTCTCTGCATTGTTTTCTTCCCTAGAGTATGGGAGTTGTTCTTTACGTCCTTGTCTGTGGAGCTCTGCCCTTTGATGGACCGACTCTTCCAATTTTGAGGCAGAGGGTTCTGGAAGGAAGATTCCGGATTCCGTATTTCATGTCAGAAGGTAACAAGCTTTTCATCTTACTTATGGTGTTTTACAGTGTTAGTGCTCCAAGTGAAAGGCCTAGGTAAAAGTTTCTTTTTTTTCCAAGAGTTTAGGTGCCAAATGAAGTGACTGAGCTATAGGTTAAAAGCTCTAGAAAGAAGCAAACTCCTTTATGTAGGCGAGACAGGTTCCAGCCTTCTACTTGTAACTGAACACACAGCATTTCCCAGATTAACAGCAGCATGTCTTCTCATTCATTCTGGGTCTATAAATGTCCCAGGTTTATTTTAGATTTAACGAAGCCCTTTGTAGATACAGACTCAAAACCATTTTACTCCAATATGTAATGGATTTTATAAAATTAAAAATTTTTAATTAAAAAGCCAACTGGCAAAATTCTGCTAAATTCAGATGAGATGCCATAATCCCTGCCTGTCATGTATTGAGCTGTTACCTAGACAGCAGTTAAGTTTACCCCTTAGTTTCATTTTGGTAAAATTATTCTTAACTTTTTTCTTTCTACTAACAGTAGAAATAATACTCTTTGTAGTTAAGAGCATGGACTGTGAAGCCAGACTACCATACTGCCTGATTTTAATCCTGAGTCCACCGGTTACTGGCCATATGACTTTCACAAGTTTTATCTCCTCTCTCTCTGCTTCAATTTCCCCATCTATAAAATGGAAATAGCAATAGCTCCTACCCCACGGGTGTTGTAAGGTTTAATTAAATTAATCTGTCAATCAGGTATGGTGGTTTATACCTGTAATTCCAGTGGTTTGGGAGGCCAAGGCAGGAGGATCTGTTAAGGCCAGGAGTTGGAGACCAGCCTGGACAATATTGCAAGACCCTGTCTCTACAAAAAAAAAAAAAAATTTTTTTCAATTAGCCTGTTGTGGTGGCATGCACCTGTAGTCCTAGCTACTCAGGAAGCTGAGGCAGGAGGATTGCTTGCAGTGAGCTGTGATTGCATTACTGCACTCCATACTGGGCACACTGACCAAGAATGAGACCTTGTCTCCAATAATAATAATAATAGTTAATAAGCATAATCTATGTAAAGCACTTAGCACAGCGCCTGGCATATAGTGACAGGAGGTTAGCTTATGTGTGAGTGAAGAGCATCATGTCAGCTCAGAGAATATGCTAGTGCTCAAAGTTGCAGCAGTGCAGTTTTCTTGGTGTAGTCAGAAGTAAGTAATATTTTACATACACTTTTCTCGCTACAGTGATATGGAGGAGAGCAGCAGCCCATTGGAGAGCTCTTTGCCTTGCTTACATAGCCTTAGTATATCAGCATTAGATATGACTGAGAATCGATTTACTGTCTGCTTGTTCTAGGAATGAGGCTTATTTATTTTCTTTAGTGGAAATCAAAGTCTGTTTCTAGATATTTTCAGTTGCGAAATTCAGTAGAAAGTTTCATTTAGCCCAGAATCTGATAGACCTACACCCTCCTGTTTTTCTTGGGTATTGTTCACCACGTTAACTTGACAAATATAAGTAGCCTGCATGTATTCATTTATTCATTTGACCTTCCATTTTCCAGTAGAGGATACAAAGATTAATACCCTTGTACAAAGTCAAGAGTCAAGCAAATAACCCTGAAGTGCAAGGTGATTTATGTGACTTTTGTAACATTGTGTTTTCTATAGATTGCGAGCACCTTATTCGAAGGATGTTGGTCCTAGACCCATCCAAACGGCTAACCATAGCTCAAATCAGGGAGCATAAATGGATGCTCATAGAAGTTCCTGTTCAGAGACCTGTTCTGTATCCACAAGAGCAAGAGAATGAGCCATCCATCGGGGAGTTTAATGAGCAGGTTCTGCGACTGATGCACAGCCTTGGAATAGATCAGCAGAAAACCATTGAGGTAAAGTGATCAGAGATTTGACTAAAGGTATTTCAGGGTTCTACTGCACTTAGCTACTTGAACTTTCATACTCACACCTGTCATCCTGGTCTTTTAGCACATGTATCCCCAGCGCCTAGGCGTACTGTTCAGTGTTCCCTATTGATGACATCAGACTCTATTTATATTTACTTTTATTCAGCATCTTAAATTCCTTTCTTTGCCCCATCTGCCAAAACATTCGAGAGGAGGCATTTATAAAAGAGTCAGAAAAGGCAAAGATGGAAGCTTAACAAATACAAGGTAGAAAGTTGCTTCCAAGATGAAACATGAAGTTTTACATAGGTATTTAACTAGTTTGTATGGAACATAAATGTGCAGCTAGGCAAAGGGCCAAGCAGGAAACAAGAAGGGTAGGTATCAGGTTTAAGAAAGCCAGGGAATTTAGATTGTGAACTGGAGAAACTAAGAAGGCAAAAACAGGTGGGCTCCTGATTTGGAAGTATTTAGGGGTCACAGAACTGTGAAGGGTCATGAACCTGGAAAATTCCTCTTAGCTTTTATTTCTGTCCTCAAATAGTTAGCATACTTATAGGGTATACATATTTCTAATACTTCTACAATAGTAAAAAAGCAAACAGTGCTCTTGAGGAAGAAACATAACAAGAATATCAAATGCCGCCTTGTTTGCTGTGAAAGACCAAGGCTCCATGCTGTACTGCCTTTCCCCTGCCACGTAGCCATAAGTGAAACCAAACTGACTCTCCTGCTTTGCTCACTGTGCGCTCAGGGATGTTTTTCTGTACTTGTCCCTGAAGTGCATCCAGAGCGGTAGCTGGGCGTGCAATTCCACTGACCTGTGATTTTTGCTGAGACGGCTCTGCATCCTGGTGCCCTGCACAGCACCCATGCCGACTGTCAGGTGGAATTAGAAGCCAAAGGAGCAGTTGTTTCCCTGTTCCCTCAGTATCTGGGAAAGCTGGCAGGCTGGAGATGTGAACATTTGGGAAGCAACTTTATTTTCAAGGTTTTAAGAGGGTGGGACTGCAAAAACAAGAGGAAAAAATTACCTAAGAACGGAGACATAGTGTCTCTCAATTTAGCATCCAGATGCCATTCTCCAGCCCAAAATAATCATCAGAAAGTTCTCCACATACTTTAACCATTCACTTCAGAGTTTTCAATGGTTCAGATTTGTGTTGAAGCCATGGAATTAGAGCCTCGGGCTCAGGTTGCTAACTGACCGTACACCGCCGTTACAGCTATGAGATGGGGCCATGTGGCAGCATTGGGGAATGTCTACATGAGATAATGATGGCATTTTCTCTGACTGGAGAAAAATAAATGGATCTTGTTCATGTAGAAGGGCTGGTCAACCCATTTAAAGGGATCATCATTTATATAATTAATACTAGGCCAGGCGCGGTGGCTCAAGCCTGTAATCCCAGCACTTTGGGAGGCCAAGACGGGCGGATCACGAGGTCAGGAGATCGAGACCATCCTGGCTAACACGGTGAAACCCCGTCTCTACTAAAAAAAAATACAAAAAATTAGCCGGGCGTAGTGGTGGGCGCCTGTAGTCCCAGCTACTCAGGAGGCTGAGGCAGGAGAATGGCGAGAACCTGGGAGGCGGAGCTTGCAGTGAGCTGAGATCCGGCCACTGCACTCCAGCCTGGGCAACAGAGCAAGACTCCATCTCAAAAAAAAAAAAATTAATACTAGAGACTTGAAGTTTTCTGCCTTCCCGTCTTAATTTTGGAGCAGCTTTCATCTTGAGACATACTTTGTTTTTCACTCTGTTTTTAACAGCACACGTTTCTTTCCACTTTTTTTTAGGCATGTATAGATCATTGCATTGGTCTTTACGGCTCTTTGCCTTTACCACTTGTTTTTTCTTTCAGTCTTTGCAGAACAAGAGCTATAACCACTTTGCTGCCATTTATTTCTTGTTGGTGGAGCGCCTGAAATCACATAGGAGCAGTTTCCCAGTGGAGCAGAGACTTGACGGCCGCCAGCGTCGGCCTAGCACCATTGCTGAGCAGACAGTTGCCAAGGTAATGCCCCCTTAGCTGAGAGTCTTATCTGTGCGTGTGCCTGTTCACATGTTCGACAGATTTTTCATATTATACACAGGGTTAGGATTTCACCCTCTACACTCTGTTTTTCTGTAGAGTTTCTGCCTGCCATTCACTAGATTCTCAAATGTTTTAGCACTTTCTCATTTTTAAGGGTTAACTTTATTTCAAGCAGTTTTTTAAAAGAGGTGTTTCTCTTTTTCATCATTCACAATGTTGAGAATTACTGTCACTAGCTTTCACATTCAATTCCATATAACAAATTTTTATTACAGATTTACCATGTGCAAGCTTCTATTCTTAGGCACTGTTGGGGGTAGGATATATAAACTACAGTCATTGCCCTCAGAGACATCACACTATAGAAGTGAAATAAGACAAGATCGTAAACAACCATCATTCACAATAGGGAAAGATGAGTGCTGTAGCAGAGCCAGGGACAGGGGAGAGAGGGGCACAACTGAACAGGGGAAACGGCGTGTAAGACACATCTTCACAGATGGGGAGGACTTGAGTGGTGAGCTGAGGCATTATTGTGAAGAGTTTTGAATGCCAAGGTAAAGAGTTTACTTACAATTCAGTAAGCAACAAGGACCTACTGAAGGCCGCTAAGCTGAAAAGTGATATAATTCTATCCATGCTTTAGGCTAATTAATCTGGTAGCATTATGAAGGATGTGTCAGGAAGAGAAAAGAAGAAATTTGGAGAGAGCAGTTAGGAGAGTGTTACAGTAGAGACGAGAAATACCGAAGGCTTAAATATGGCACTGTTGGAAGCAGAAAAGAAGGGGCAAGTATAAGAACCATTTCAGAGGTAGACTCTGTATGAAGTTAGCAATGGTTCAGAGATGCAGCTCAGCGTGGTGGTTAGAAGCACCTGGAGCAAATCCCAAATTCTACCACTTCCTGCTATGTGACATTTTAAGTTTCTTAAGTCTTTTTGTGCCTTGGTTTCCCAAGTGTGTAATGGGGATAATAATAGAATGCTATGACAATTAAATTAGTTAATATCTGTGAAATAGCTAATGTTTGTGAAATACTATCTGCCTGGCACATAGTAAGTGCTATGTAAATGCTTGTTATATAAAGTAATAAATAAATATTGGGGAGGAAGGGACAACATGACTTAGAGATGACTCTGTTCTTGAGCCAGAGCCTGAGAAAATAGGGGTAGCATTAACTCAGTTGCTCATGAGGAAGATGTGGATCTTGATCCGAGGAGAGAGGCTGGGGCTAGAAATTTGGGAATCGTCCATGTAGAGGTTGAGATGAATGGTTGGCTAGTATGCTCCATTGACTTTCCTGTCCACTTCTGTGAGTAACTGCCTTTATTCAAAATAAAAATAAAGGCAGAAGAGTTTTGACTTTGTATTTCTTTGGCAGTTTTACAAAATTTACAGGATTATAATAAAATTTTGCACTGGCATCTGCAGAGTATGTTTTAAAAAAGGAAATTAAATCTTCTTGATTTTAGTAGGTAAGTGGTGTATTTTGTTATACATACTTTATATATAAAATAAGAGTATTGGCTGGGCGCGGTGGCTCACGCCTGTAATCCCAGCACTTTGGGAGGCCAAGGCGGGTGGATCACAAGGTCAGGAGATCAAGACCATCCTGGCCAACATGGTGAAACCTCGTCTCTACTAAAAATCTAAAAATTAGCCGGGCGTGGCAGCGCGCGCTTGTAGTCCCAGCTACTCAGGAGGCTGAGGCAGGAGAATCACTAGAACCTGGGAGGCAGAGGTTGCAGTGAGCCGAGATCCCGCCACTGCACTCCAGCCTGGGTGACAGAGTGAGACTCTGTCTCAAAAAAAAAAAAAAAAAAATTGTGAGTATTGATAACAGATGTGAGTAAAATAATGTATCAATATAGTTCCAGATACTTGAGTTAGAGTATCATTGAGCACTTGGAAATCTTCTAAGTTGAATGGTGTTGCTTTCAAGACAGAAAGGAGGAGATAAAATGAAAAACACTTAAGATGTAGTGGAACCCCTTCCTTCTTGCAAATGCCACTAGACAAAAGGATAGGAAGCTGGAAAGCCCCCAGGTCCAGCAGGCTTTCCCTGCCAAGTCTCTTTATTCTTCTTAAACATTACGCAAGTGAGGGAGTGGTGAGGGGTTATATAAACAGTTGTTCCTGAGCACGTGCATATGTTATTGTACACGATATCCTTTCATGTCTAGACTATGAGCAAATTCCCCGGCATATCTCAAATTATATTTAATTTGGCTTAGGGTTCAGATGCATAACATGGCTTCTTATGTTCAATAATTTTTTAATTACCAAGTACTCTGTGTCCTTTATGCATTGACCCAAGTCTCAATGGAACGTACTTAGTGTAACTAAAATGCTTCTACTTCAAACGGAGTCTTCAGTGCTTATTCACATGCTTGCCTGAGAGCCTTCTGCATGCTGAGCAACAGGCCCCTCCTCCCAGAGATTTCACATTTTGAGTTTTAGTGTTGAACCTGTTAAAAAATAGATTTCTGTTTTTATGGATATAAATGTGCCTAAAGTTTTAGTAAAGCCTTCTCACTTTAATTCCTTGATGTTCTAATTTTTTTTAAAGAAGTGGCGAATCACTTGTTTCTTGATATAGCAGCAAGAAATTGAGGAAGCATGATCCAGTCAATACAAAGATAACGTGAGCCGTGGAATCATGCAGACCTCAGGTTCCACACCAAGCTGAGTGACTTCAGGCGAGTCAGCGTCTCTGAGCTCCTGTGCCCTTAAATACAGAATGGGAACAGCAATATATACTTCAATTGATTGCTACCAAGATACAATTGGTTAACCTGTACCAGAAGTTTAGTTCAACCAATAGAGCACTTACATGCCAGGCACAGTCCTAGCCACTGTGGCTTCAGAAGTACCCTGGAAACAGTCGCTCCCCTTAAGAAGTTCATAGCCTAGTTACAAAATACCCATTATGGCCTTGCACGGTTGCTCACGCCCGTAATCCCAGCGCTTTGGGAGGCTAAAGCGGGCAGTTCGCTTGAGCCCAGGCGTTTGAGACCAGCCTGGGCAACATGGTGAAACGCCATCTCTACTAAAAATACAAAAATTAGCCGGTTATGGTGGTGCATGCCTATAATCCCAGCTATGCGGGAGACTGAGGCAGGAAAATCGCTTGAACCCAAGAGACAGAGGTTGTAGTGAGCCGAGATCACACCACTTCATTCCAGTCTGGGCGACACAGTGAGGCTCTGTCCCAAAAAGTAAAACATAAAAAAAAATAAAGTACCCATTATTATTATTTAGACAACAGTGGGATTCCCATCTTAGATTTGGAGTGCTTATGTCTGCTGTATAACATGCAGGAAGTATTAGATCTAACTGAGTTCAGACTATTTAGAAAAAATATGTCATGTCTTTGTCTCATACATTCTAACCACTAGTTTTGGTGGGGTTTTAGGGGAGGTTTTGTTTTTGAGATGGGGTCTTGCTGTGTCACCAAGGCCAGAGCACAGTGGCAATCACAGCTCACTTTAGCCTCAATCTCCTGGGCTCAGGCCATCCTCTCACCTCAGCTTCCCAAGCAGCTGGAACCACAAGTGCATGCCACCACGCCCAGCTAATTATTTTTTTTATCTTTTGTAGAGATAGGGTCTTGCTATGTTGCCTAGGCTGGTCTCAAATTCCTGGGCTCAAGTAATCCTCCTACCGTGGCCTCCCAGAGTGTTGGGATTGCAGGACCTGATGAAGGTCACACAATTAGTGAGCCACCACACCTGGCCTAACCACTAGTTTTTAAGAGTCCTTCCACTGCAAGTTTCCATCAGCTGTAAACAAACAAGAGTAAAACAATCACCTCCAATTCTTTAATTACTGTTTAGAGGTTGCCCTTCACAACAGGTTGTGCCTGTTTACTAGGGCTGCCATAACAAAATACCGCAGACCTAGTGGCTTCAACAACGGAAATTATTTTCTCACAGTCCGGGAGGCTGGAAATCAGGATGAGGGTGCCATGAGGGTTGCTATCTGGTGAGGCCTGTCTTCTTGGCTTGTAGCTGGCTGTCTTTTCACTGACTCCTTTTCTCTGCGCAAGTGTGGAGAGAAAGATCTCTGGTGTCTCTCCCTCCTCTTAATAAGGACACCTGCTGTGTGGGCTCAGGGCCCCACCCTTTGGACCTCATTGAACCTTAGTTACCTTCTTCAAGGCCCTGTCTCCAGATATCAGTGGCTCAACTTGTGAATTTTGGCAGGACACAATTCAGGTCATAACAAATACTTGCCTATTGGAATAGTAACGAGTTTCTCATAGGGAAGAATATTATTTTCATTTTAATGGTTCTGGAAAGCACAAAGTCCAAAGAAGAGATTAAAAGCAATAAACATGTGGTCTAAAGAGTGATCACAATTGGTTGGGCATAATCATTGAGTATTGACACTCCTAAAGAATATCTTGATAATATCTGCTTCTTGCGTTATTAATTGACCATCTATTTATTTAATATTTGCTAATCAACTGTGCAATGCTGTGCATGCTGTTTGTATATTTATACCCTCTGTTGTTCCAAAAAGACTCCTTTAGTCCCCTCAGTGATCATAAGACTCCTAAAACCCACCATATTTCCTAGGAAGTGATTGTCACAACAAAAAGTGTTATTCCTTGATGCTATCTGTTATTCCTCTAACCGAGTCCACAGTCAGTTGTAGTAGTCCAGGTCGGATGTGAATGCTGTCAAGGACAATGTGCTACGCTTGGTCTGGCACAGCACCGTCTGGCCATTTAAAGCGTCCAAGCTAGTGGGAGTCAGGGACGGAGCAGCGTGTCATAGTTAGCGCATGGGCATCTCATTTCCATACGGCACCCTCGGTCATGCTTCGCCCTAATAATTTAGACTACTTTCATAGAGAAGGAGCAGTCTACTAAAGCTGGGAAGTAGAAATCAATTCTTCAGTTTTATCCTTTGATTGAAAAGCTAATGATGGGGGTAAGAAGAATGTAGCAAATACACTTTAGTGGGGAGTGTAAATTTTACATAGTGACTAGATAAAAATTTTACATAGTAGCTAGATAATTTAAATGCCTGATTTTGAAAGGAAAACGTTGTTTAACCTCAGAAGTAGCACAGAATATAAGCTTGAGGAGTGACAATACAAGGAAAGCTATCTCTTTATCACACTCTGAATCGTGTGCAGTTGTGTATTTGTTTGTTTTGGGGCATCCAGAACATTCTGACACTTTGCTAATGCTACTTTATTCTTTATCTTATACAGTATAGCCAATGATATTAATATTGGAATATACCAAATATAAAGTATGTTGAAAATATATTCAGAGTATATTCAAATATAAAGTATATTTCTAACATACACCCCCATCCTTGAAAATCGTCAATCCGAGATTCTAACTGGGAACCGTTAGTATTTGAGAACGAGACTGCATTCATTTTACAGTCTAATTCTTACATTCTTGTGATCATTCGGAGGCTTTAGGAAGAAGGGGAAAAGAGGAATTAATGTTACTGAGTTAAGGACATTGCATGTTACCTTTTACAGTCCTGACTTCACTGAGAAGTTGGCATTGTGCTCTCACAGTTGAAGAAGATAAGTTTCAGAGAAGTTAGGAAACTTGATTAAGGTCATACAATTTGTAGGTGATGGAGCCAGGAATCAAACTCAGGTCTTGGGAGAGGAGAAGCTACAATCTCATACCATTTGTCCCTTTGATTTGTCTGAATTTAAAATTCACCATCCTATAGCCCTTGAAATAACTATAGCCAGAAAAATATAGGCCATCCTTCTGCCTTTCATAGTCTAGTATGATGATTGTTTTCTCAGATGTGGTGCAGTGCCTGTTATGTTTAAAACACATCTAATAAATTATTCTGGTAGTTTTGAAGGGATGGTGATGAAAGTATCATTCAGCAGCTTCATCCTTTTAAATAATTTTTTTTCCTTTTTTTTTCTCTTCTTTTTTTTTTTTTGAGACAGAGTCTCGCTCTGTTGCCCAGGCTGGAGTGCAGTGGCATGATCTCGGCTCACTGCAAGCTCCACCTCCCGGGTTCACGCCATTCTCCTGCCTCAGCCTCCTGAGTAGCTGGGACTACAGGCATCCACCACCATGCCCGGCTAATTTTTTTTTTTTTTTTTTTTTTTTTTTTTTTGTATTTTTAGTAGAGATGGGGTTTCACCGTGTTAGCCAGGATGGTCTCAATCTCCTGACCTCATGATCCGCCTGCCTCAGCCTCCCAAAGTGCTGGGATTATAGGCATGGGCCACTGCGCCCGGCCTTAAATGATTTTTTAAAAGAAGCATTTGTAATGCTTGTTTCCCTAGAGTAGTTAACAAAGGAGACATGAGAACAGACTTCAAACCATCAGGAGCTTTCTATAGTGGGTTGACTTCAAAAACATAGCTTGCAGTAAACGCCTCTCCTTCCACTGGGCCAGCAGGCTGAGTCCAGGCTGTGCATCTCCTTAAAGGAAGGAAGATGTTCCTGTCACCCCACGTGACTGCTGCTTCTCTTTCTTCCTCTTCGCATACACCCTTACCAATAAATACATACCATCTCACCTACACCAAAAAGGTGGGTAGAGCAGACAGAGACATAGCACTGACTCCAGCGTCCCTTGTGTTGTAGTTACTTGTGGGTGTGTATATATCTGTCCCTGGTTTAATTTTGAGCTCCTAGGATTTTTCTATTCTTTATCTGTCTGGTAAGTATTATATTTAAAGAAAGCGATAAATATGTTTGTTGAATTGAAACGAGGAACATTCTTGATTCCTCACAAAAGCTAGCTTTCTTGTCACCTGTGTGAAAGTCAAGCATCCCCTCATGAGGCAGAACTGAAATTCTGTACGACCTCTTTCAGAGGAACTGATTGCTGAGTCTGCTTCAGACCACTGCCTGCACCATATGCATATTTCACCAAGTCTTTCTGGAGTTTCCAATAAATAAATATTCAGTCTTTAATTGCCACAGGAAGAATTATTTTATTCTTAGAACTTTGTGTATTTATAGAGAAGGTATTCATGTTCCCAAACTGTCTGTTCTTGCCATATTTACAGGCACAGACTGTAGGGCTCCCAGTGACCATGCATTCACCGAACATGAGGCTGCTGCGATCTGCCCTCCTGCCCCAGGCATCCAACGTGGAGGCCTTTTCATTTCCGGCATCTGGCTGTCAGGCAGAAGCTGCATTCATGGAAGAAGAGTGTGTGGACACTCCAAAGGTACGGCTGTGTTTGAGAGTCTCGGAACTGGCAGTGTGGCGAGAGATTTCAGTTTGGTCCACAAGTGTTTTACTTTGGCTTTATTGAACGTTATCATTTCCTTAAGTCACTCAGGAGTGATGCTTTTGTGGAGAAAAACCTAAGAATAGTGTCCAGGCTCAACTCTTGTCAGTGTTTATCATTGTGACCATTATGACCATTACGTAATTTGTCAGACCTCGTGGACTTCTGAAAAGTCCTCCTCATCTTTCTCCCTCCTTCACTAATTCCTTCTCTCTTCAAGTTTCCAGATCTCTCACAAGTGTTTGGGAGTATTTTTGATTTGTTTTTTTTTTTCCCCTAAAAAATTAATGCTGAAAACAAAAAAATTAACTTTCATGCCAAATTGGGCTGTATTTGATTGCTATTGCCGCTCTTCTGCATAGGGTACCTCAGGTACAGAACGATGGGCCATCTTTTGTGATCAGTTATACATGTTGTTTTGTCTAATTTGGAAATGTTTAAAAGTCAGTGTGCTGGGCCAGGCGTGGCGGCTCAAGCCTATAATCCCAGCACTTTGGGAGGCCGAGGCGGGCAGATTGCCGGAGCTCCGGAGTTCCAGACCACCTTGGGCAACATGGTGAAACTCCCATCTCTACTAAAATACAAAAAATTAGCCAGACATGGTGGCACACACCTGTAATCCAAGCTACTCAGGAGGCTGAGGCACTAGAATGGCTTGAGCCCAGGAGGCCGAGGTTGCAGTCAGTAAGCCAAGATCGCAGCACCACACTCCAGCCTGCGTGACAGAGTGAGACTCCATCTCAAAAACTTAATTAATTAATAAAAATAAAAGTTAGTGTGCAGAATGAAGTTGGCATTTAGGATACGGAAGATGACAGCTTTTCTCATTCATGGATGTTTCTTTAACTTCCAGTGTATATTATATGTACTTAGCATAAGCAATGTACAGAAGATCATAATAATGGGTAGGAGAGTGTCATAGATAACATAGGTCTTGGAGCATGTTCAAAATAGACCTCCTCTTAGTGTGAACTTGGGCCACATAACAGAACTCTTTGAACCTCAGTTTTCTCTTGTATAAAATGAGAACACCAACTTTATGAGACTGTTATCATGATTAATTGAGATAATGTGTGTGAGGTTTGGGACAGATTATAGATAATAAATATTGGTTTCCTGTATTTTTAGCCTCTTTAGGTAATAAAAAGATGAGTGAGACATGAACTCTGTCTCTCAGAGTTCACTATAGTCTAGCAGAAGAAACATTATACATACTAAAAGATGGCGTGCCAGGTACTGAGTAAACTGATAAAAGATAAAATATGGGCCAGGTGTGGTGGCTTACGCCTGTAACCTCAGCACTTTGGGAGGCCGAGGCGGACGGATCATGAGGTCAGGAATTCAAGACCAGTGTGGCCAACATGGCGAAACTCCGTCTCTACTAAAAATACAAAAATCAGCTGGGCGAGGTTGCGGGCACCTGTAATCCTAGCTACACAGGAGGCTGAGGCAAAATAATTGCTTGAACCCAGGAGGTGGAGGTTCCAGTGAGCCAAGATTATGCCATTGCCTGCCAGCCCAGGTGACAGTGCTAGACTGTACCTCAAAAAAAATAATAAAATAAAAAGATAAAATATGATCGGTCCCTTAAGGAAGTATAAATCAGAACGAGACTAGAAAGAGGCAGGGGGAGTTGCTTTTAGCTGTTTGATCAGGAAGGTCCAGTTTAATGATCAGAACTGGGGATCGAGAGGCGGGTAGACCCCAGACAGGTGGCTGGAAACCGGGGGTGGGGGGTGATGTCTACAGTGGAGGCAAGACTGGAAAAAGCAAGTACTAGGGAAGCCTAAGTCCATCTCCGTAGAGAGGGGTTCAGATGGTCTGAGGAAAAGGGCACGTGCAGGGAAGCGTGTGAAATAAAGATGGAGGAGGTTAGCGTTGAATGGCAAGCCAAGAAATTTAGATGTTTCCCCTAAGCGAGTGCTTTCAATATGGGGACAGGTTTTGGTATCAGTTGAAACAACTGAAGGCACAGTTGTTCGGGGAGTAGGAAACCACTGAAGATATTTGAGCGAGGAAGCTCTGGGATCCGTGTTGCACATCAGAAAGTTAGCCTGCATATCGCTGTGTGCCCCGGTGCAGGGGAGAAACGTGACCAGGAAGACAGGTTAGAGCCTGTGTCCAGGAGGGAGGCGATGATAGTGACCATGAACCTGGAGGGGAGGAGACGGTAGAAATGAGACGGTGCAGATAAAATTGATAGAATATTAAGGTCTAGGGAGAAGACCAAACCAATAACAAGATTTTGAGCCTAGATGGAGGGTGACAGCTGTTTTCAGAAATGGGGAACTAAAGGCAGGGCAGATTCAAGAAGGCTGACCATGAGTTCAGACAAGCGTAACCCACAGCAGGCAGCTCAGTGCAAGGCTGCCACAAGCCGGTGTTGAGCTGAGTTGCTGACCAAAAGGATTTAGTGTCTGGGCCCCTGGGGACGAGTCCACTGCCTGGGCACAGTCTTTCTTCTCTGCCTGTGGTTGCTACTATAGACCCACTCAGAAATTCAGACATCAATTAAGGCAGCATCATTCATTTATTGTAAAGATGTAATTCCCTCAAAAGAATTAAAATGCAGTTGACTCAAGGCTTGTGTGTGAGGGCATCAGGCCTAAAACACAGCTCGGGCACTGACTGCTGTATTATGTAGGGCAAGCTATTTTTAAAGCTTGTGATTGTTACTGTAACCAGGAAACAGGCAGGAAATGAATGATTTTGCAGAAGATACAGACAGGAGCTAGATGGTATATTCGCATTTGTAGGAAGAGCAGTGCCACGCTGGAGCTGGCCACCCACACTGACAATGCCACGGTGGCACTCAGCCAGGCCATAGACATGCTCCGGTCTTCTTTGTGGACCATTTTATTTATGTCAGTGAAAATGTCCCTCTTCCCTCCCTAGGACCTCTTTCTTGGGGCCCATAAGTAAGTGCACACACACACAGAAAAACTATCAGAGACACGGTTCCCTTTCTATTGAGACTGCCTTGTGTGAATTTACTGTAACACCCATTTGTTGTTTTCTGATTGATGCTTCATAGCTGCGTGTATTGATACTTGCATTTCTCCTCTCAACTGGGGACACGTATCGCGCATCTCAAAGAGACTTCAGCTCTCCTTCCCTCCCAGAAATCTTCAGTGCTTAAAACTGTCAGTAAAATCCCTTAGGGAGTCTGAATGGAAACTTTGATTTGCAGCTTCAAAAAAATACTGCCTTTCTGAGATAGTCGCCCAACTCTAGATAAGCATGGTTGGATCAGGTGCTCCAAACAGGAACTGAGATCCACAGGTGACATGGGGGCCATATGGGAGGGCAGATGCATAAACCCTGCAGAATAAATCTCCTTTGAGTATCTCTTTTTAATAAGGAATTTTTTATACATACATATACACATACACTTGAGTCATTTTTAGCTTTTTTTTTTTTTTTTTTGAGATGGAGTATCACTCTTGTCAACCAGGCTGGAGTGCAGTAGCGTGATCTCATCTTACTGCAACCTCCACCCCCCGGGTTCAAGCGATTCTCTTGCCTCAGACTCCCGAGTAACTGGGACTACAGGCGCCCACCACCACGCCCAGCTAAGTTTTGTACTTTTAGTAGAGATGGGGTTTTGCCATGTTGGCCAAGCTGGTCTTGAACTGACCTCAGGTGATCCGCCCACTTGGCCTTCCAAAGTACTGGGATTACAGGCATGAGCCACCACGCCCAGCCCATTTTTAGCGTTTTTATTTGAAATGTAATAAAAGGATTTTCCGAATTACCCCCTTCATAGCTGGATAGCAGAAGGAAACTGTGAGGGTAAATCCTGAAAATGCAGATATAGTGGAGGTGTTTCGTGTCTACTTACATTTTTAATAACTTTTTTTATGACAAAGGTAATACATACAAGTTCTGAAAAGGATATACATCTGGCCAGGTGCAGTGGCTCACGCCTGTAATCCCAGCACTTTGGGAGGCTGGGTGGATCACCTGAGGTCAAGAGTTTAAGAAAAGCCTGGCCAACATGGCAAAACCCCAGCTCTACTAAAAATACAAAAATTAACCAGGCATGGTGGTGCATACCTGTAGTCCCAGCTACTCAGGAGGCTGAGGCAGGAGAATTGCTTAAACCCGCAAGTTGGAGGTTGCAGTGAGCTGAGATTGCACCACTGCACTCCAGCCTCAGCGACAGAGTGAGACTCTCTCACCAGAAAAAGAGAAAAGAAAAAGAAAAATCAAATCAATGAAAAATCAAGTCATTGTTTTCTAGCTGTCCCAGGATAAAACTGAACTCAGCAAATATTTTGTAATAAAAGACATAATTCCTCTTGTAGTCTAGATGAGAAAATAAATGTATAAACTGACAATTTAAGTAAAACCATAAATTCAGGGGTACTGCCGGGTGTTTTGTATGGCTCAGTAAAAATATTAAGGATAAAAAAAGAACCTGCATGAAAAGAAACACTGAACAGACAACCCACAGAATGAGAGAACATTTTTGCAATCTATCCATCTGACAAAGGTCTAATATCCAGTCTATAAGGAACTTAAACAAATTTACAAGGAAAAAAAAACATTAAAAAGTGGGCAAAGGACAAGAACAGACACTTCTGAAAAGAAGACACTCATGCAGCCAACAAACATATGAAAAAAAGCTCAGCATCACTGATCATTAGAGAAATGCAAATCAAACCCACAATGAGATACTATCTCATGCCAGTCAGAATGGCAATTATTAAAAAGTTAGGAACAACAGATACTGACCTGGTTGCGGAGAGAAAGGAACACTTTTACACTGTTGGTGGGGGTGTAAATTAGTTCAGCCATTGTGGAAGACAATGTGGCGATTCCTCAAGGATCTAGAAGCAGAAATACCATTTGACCCAGCAATCCCATTACTGGGTATATACCTAAAGGATTATAAATCATTCTATTATAAAGATACATGCACGAGTCTGTTCGTTGCAGCACTATTCACAACAGCAAAGACACGGAATTAACCCAAATACCCATCAGTGATAGACTGGATAAAGAAAATGTGGTACATGTACACCAATACTACGCAGCCATAGAAAGGGTTGAGAACATGTCCTTTGCAGGGACATGAATGGAGCTGGAAGCCATTATCCTCAGCTGAACAGAAAACCAAACACCACATGTTCTCACTTATAAGTAGGAGTAGAATGGACACATGAGGGGAACAACACACACTGGGGTCTATTGGGGGGTAGGGAGAGGGACAACATCAGGAAGAATAGCTGATGCATGCGGGGCTTAATACCTAGGTGATGGGTTGATAGGTGCAGCAAACCACCATAGCACACGCTTACCATGTAACAAACCTGCACATCCTGCACATGGACCCTGGAACTTAAAAATTGAAGAAAAAAAAAAAGAGCCTACTTGTATGGCTTATCCTATAAGAAATGTCTTTTGACGGCGGCCGTAAGTATAAGGATGCTCAATAGATAATTACTTAATGATCTTCTTTTCTCTGTTACCTTATTCATTTCTAAACCATTCTTGGCTAGTTTTAGAAAATTGTATTAGTAGAGAGTTAAGGAGCTTAGAGGTATGAATATAAGTTCTCAAACAGCCATTCTTTCTTGCAAGGAAACTATTAAGTTTAGTCAGAAAGGAAAGTTTATCTGGGGAAGGACCAAGGAGAGAGTAAGAGTTGCTGGCCAGGTTTCAGAGTTTTGCTTTCTGTTGCCATGGGGAAGGTTGGCCAATGTGGAAAGGAAGCATTTGCCACTCTTCCTCTTAAATGACCACTCATCACTTTAAAACCCTGTAATGCATTAGCCACCTTACCCGAGTGAGGGCTACAGCCCAGAATGGATTTTATGGAATAACCTTCCCCTCC
>NW_012101721.1:1297026-1323161 GCF_000951045.1 Mandrillus leucophaeus
ACTGAACAGACAACCCACAGAATGAGAGAACATTTTTGCAATCTATCCATCTGACAAAGGTCTAATATCCAGTCTATAAGGAACTTAAACAAATTTACAAGGAAAAAAAAACATTAAAAAGTGGGCAAAGGACAAGAACAGACACTTCTGAAAAGAAGACACTCATGCAGCCAACAAACATATGAAAAAAAGCTCAGCATCACTGATCATTAGAGAAATGCAAATCAAACCCACAATGAGATACTATCTCATGCCAGTCAGAATGGCAATTATTAAAAAGTTAGGAACAACAGATACTGACCTGGTTGCGGAGAGAAAGGAACACTTTTACACTGTTGGTGGGGGTGTAAATTAGTTCAGCCATTGTGGAAGACAATGTGGCGATTCCTCAAGGATCTAGAAGCAGAAATACCATTTGACCCAGCAATCCCATTACTGGGTATATACCTAAAGGATTATAAATCATTCTATTATAAAGATACATGCACGAGTCTGTTCATTGCAGCACTATTCACAACAGCAAAGACACGGAATTAACCCAAATACCCATCAGTGATAGACTGGATAAAGAAAATGTGGTACATGTACACCAATACTACGCAGCCATAGAAAGGGTTGAGAACATGTCCTTTGCAGGGACATGAATGGAGCTGGAAGCCATTATCCTCAGCTGAACAGAAAACCAAACACCACATGTTCTCACTTATAAGTAGGAGTAGAATGGACACATGAGGGGAACAACACACACTGGGGTCTATTGGGGGGTAGGGAGAGGGACAACATCAGGAAGAATAGCTGATGCATGCGGGGCTTAATACCTAGGTGATGGGTTGATAGGTGCAGCAAACCACCATAGCACACGCTTACCATGTAACAAACCTGCACATCCTGCACATGGACCCTGGAACTTAAAAATTGAAGAAAAAAAAAAAGAGCCTACTTGTATGGCTTATCCTATAAGAAATGTCTTTTGACGGCGGCCGTAAGTATAAGGATGCTCAATAGATAATTACTTAATGATCTTCTTTTCTCTGTTACCTTATTCATTTCTAAACCATTCTTGGCTAGTTTTAGAAAATTGTATTAGTAGAGAGTTAAGGAGCTTAGAGGTATGAATATAAGTTCTCAAACAGCCATTCTTTCTTGCAAGGAAACTATTAAGTTTAGTCAGAAAGGAAAGTTTATCTGGGGAAGGACCAAGGAGAGAGTAAGAGTTGCTGGCCAGGTTTCAGAGTTTTGCTTTCTGTTGCCATGGGGAAGGTTGGCCAATGTGGAAAGGAAGCATTTGCCACTCTTCCTCTTAAATGACCACTCATCACTTTAAAACCCTGTAATGCATTAGCCACCTTACCCGAGTGAGGGCTACAGCCCAGAATGGATTTTATGGAATAACCTTCCCCTCCCGGCAGCAAACAAAGATCTGAGTCACCCGAGTCTCCTTCTCCAAATAAAGGGCCTCGCCGCGCCTTCAGATTGGCTGCCGTAAGAGGAAAGTTTCCTGTGTGTCTGGCAAAGGGAAACCCCACGCCACCTCTCACATACATGAGCTTCTCCTGCTTCCAAAGGAAACAGCAGCTCTACCCAGTGTTTTCCAGGTGAAAGTACTGCTCAGAACGAAGCGTCTTATTACTGGCTGTTCCTGAGCAGCTATTCATAGGAGAAAATAGATTGATTTCCACGGGGGAATAGTTAAGGTAATGAGGTAAATAATTACCTCCTCACAGGGGCCTTTCCAGCCAGAACTTGCAACCACAAACCCCCCCACTCCCACCCTGCCGCCGGTGTGCTGTTCTGCCTGCCATTGGGCAGTTTGTGTGGCAACTGCACGGGAAGGGCCAGTGCTTGCAGGGAGCTGTGCGGCGCTCACCCCTGTGGGATAGGAACCATCCATAATGTATATGTTGCTGCAGGAGACAGAATTCAGTGCCCTGGGGCTTATTAGCCTTTGCTGGAATTTTGGGCCAGTGAGCCATTTGTTGTTCTACAATGGAAGGCTTTGGCTGTCTGCCATTTGAATTTTTTTCAATCCTTTTTGTGGTATCAGTCTGTCTATATAGAATTCTTACTTTCCATTCCTCAGGCACATAGAACCAATTAAAGACTAGAACAAACGGGCAGGTACTTAAATTATGAACATAAAAGTCTTCCTAAAACCTTCCAGTATGTTTATGGTTGAAAAGGTGACTACCCCCCCCCTTTTTTTTTTTAGCAGTGAGCCATGTCGTTTAAAAAAAAAAAAAACTCATCTTCCCCCTCTTCATTTCCCTTATTTAAAAAAAAAATAACCGGTAGGCCTCAAACTAATATACCCCTGTTCTTCTGGAAACCACTAAAAAAGTTGTTTATTGTAATAATGATGACTCAGAGAAACCTGGGCAGCAGTGCCAGTTCAGGTCATCACGGGCTTCTGTCTCTCTCTGAGTCCTGCAGTTGACTTGCCTTCACTTCTAATCTATGTGTTGTCATTCATAATAAATATGTGCATGTTTATATGATAGAGAAAGAACAAAGGAAAATTCATTATACTACACACTGTATAGTTACTGTCTCTTATACACATCTAGATGTGTATCTAATCTATGTGTTGTCATTCATAATAAATATGTGCATGTTTAAATATTTTACTTAATTTCTATTTGCCACAAGTCTTGACATGTTTTCCTTTGTGGATTTTTCTGTCTCAGCAGTGCAGAAACTGAGTTTCCTCTCTCCCCTGGCGTTTAGGTCAATGGCTGTCTGCTTGACCCTGTGCCTCCTGTCCTGGTGCGGAAGGGATGCCAGTCACTGCCCAGCAACATGATGGAGACCTCCATTGACGAAGGGCTGGAGACAGAAGGAGAGGCTGAGGAAGACCCCGCTCATGCCTTTGAGGCATTTCAGTCCACACGCAGCGGGCAGAGACGGCACACTCTGTCAGAAGTGACCAATCAACTGGTCGTGATGCCTGGAGCAGGTACGGTAGAGGAGCGACACTAGCTTAAGTCTTCATGGCATCATCTCATACTCCAATCGCCAACAAGTGGTCATGATGCCAGCCAACTCCTAAAATTGAATCGATAGCTTATTCCTTTATGGAGCAGATTCAGCAGGCATCGCAGATGCAGCCTGGCAGCAGCTATCAAAGGTGAATTGAAATGTCTCAGAGTTGGCTCCCGTAGTCCCCAGGATTCATCTGGGTGCCACATGATTCATCAGGGACTCTGGCTCTTTTGGAGTGGCTGTGGTCTCACAGTCTTTTGGAGCGGCTGTGATCTTACAGTCTTTTGGAGTGGCTGTGGTCTCACAGTCTTTTGGAGCGGCTGTGGTCTCACAGTCTTTTGGAGTGGCTGTGATCTTACAGTCTTTTGGAGTGGCTGTGGTCTTACAGTCTTTTGGAGCGGCTGTGGTCTTACAGTCTTTTGGAGTGGCTGTGGTCTCACAGTCTTTTGGAGCGGCTGTGGTCTCACAGTCTTTTGGAGCGGCTGTGGTCTCACAGTCTTTTGGAGCGGCTGTGATCTTAGTCTTTTGGAGTGGCTGTGGTCTCACAGTCTTTTGGAGCGGCTGTGATCTTAGTCTTTTGGAGCGGCTGTGGTCTCACAGTCTTTTGGAGCGGCTGTGATCTTAGTCTTTTGGAGCGGCTGTGGTCTCACAGTCTTTTGGAGCGGCTGTGGTCTTACAGTCTTTTGGAGCGGCTGTGGTCTTACAGTCTTTTGGAGCGGCTGTGGTCTTACAGTCTTTTGGAGTGGCTGTGGTCTTACAGTCTTTTGGAGCGGCTGTGGTCTTACAGTCTTTTGGAGTGGCTGTGGTCTTACAGATGCCATTTCTGGAGTGTTTTCCCCACTAAACTTGAAGATGACTAAATTGGCCAGTAAAAAGTAAACCTCTGAAAAGATGTTTTGATTGGAGATTAAGGACATGGTAGCTGTCAAGTCTCAAGCTGGTTATGCTTTGTACCCTATGTTCCAAGAAGATGCTATTGCTGTTGGTTTTATCTGTTCTGTTTTCTCTTAAAGGGAAAATTTTCTCCATGAATGACAGCCCCTCCCTTGACAGTGTGGACTCGGAGTATGATATGGGGTCTGTTCAGAGGGACCTGAACTTTCTGGAGGACAACCCTTCCCTTAAGGACATCATGTTAGCCAATCAGCCCTCACCCCGCATGACATCTCCCTTCATAAGCCTGAGACCTACCAACCCAGCCATGCAGGCTCTGAGCTCCCAGAAACGAGAGGTCCACAACAGGTCTCCAGTGAGCTTCAGAGAGGGCCGCAGAGCATCGGATACCTCCCTCACCCAGGGTGAGCGCTTCCTCCTCTGCCTTTTGAAACTCGCGTCATAGGAGGGCGGTTTCTTGCCATGTTAGTGTGATCACCTGTGGTCACCGAAAGGCCTCGTATTTTAGTTAAACTGTGTGGTCTTGGTGCTTTCTTTCAGGAATTGTAGCATTTAGACAACATCTTCAGAATCTGGCTAGAACCAAAGGAATTCTAGAGTTGAACAAAGTGCAGTTGCTGTATGAACAAATAGGACCAGAGGCGGACCCTAACCTGGCGCCGGCGGCTCCTCAGCTCCAGGACCTTACTAGCAGCTGCCCTCAGGTGGGTACCTTGGGCCCTTCCCTCAGTGACTGTGTGAGTTGGTCCTGAAGATGGTCGTTTTCACTTAGAGGATTTCCTTCAGTCCTGGAGCAAACAGGTTCTTTGGGAAAACCCACAGCTTCTTTGCCTTGTTGCTGCCACCTGCCACTGATGGGTTCAACCCATCCACACTGCTTCCAAGTGATCAATACCAGATGGAGGCCTGGAGACTCTTAAGCTGTTTTTGGCTCACAGGGCAGAGAATAGATGAGTGACCTCTTAACAGTCACCCTTGAACTCCCCTTCCTCCGCCACACATGCACAAATGAAGAATAATGAACTGCACCCAAATGAGAAGCTTCTCACCACTACTTTTGATGTGGTATCACTTTAGTAAATATTACAAGTAGATTATTTATACTAAAAATACAATAAATACTGCTACTTATCCGATTTTTTTTTTGAGCCTATTTTCAGTGCACCCAAGAGGATTATAGTTCAAGGCCCACGTGAAGGCCATGGCCTCCTGGCGACACCCAGAGCCTTTGCTCTAGTACTGACTAGGTAGTTGTTAACTAGAGATAACACATGCATAAATGTTCTAAAGAGTAAGGAGCCCTCAGCCTACTGGGTCCGTAAAAGCTTTGCGTATTAGTAAGTCTCAATGGAGTTGGAATTCCTTCTGGACATTTGCAAAGGTGCTTCAGCTAAGAACTGAGTTGTTTTTCCCCATGGGGAATTGGTGAAAATTGTTTCCACCCCCTTGCTCCTCAGGAGGAAGTTTCTCCACCGCAGGAAAGCGTCTCCACTCTCCCTGCCAGCGTGCATCCCCAGCTGTCCCCACGGCAGAGCCTGGAGACCCAGTACCTGCAGCACAGGCTCCAGGTGGGTCCTTCTTGCGAGTCCACCTCACTCTGCTCATCCGGACTGTGTCCTTCTGCAAAGCAGAAACGTGTTTTGCCTGGCATTTATTTAGGGTAGCCGCTTGATTCCTTATAGGCAAGTAGCTTTGGCTCTGTCCTTGCAGTTTCTACAAAGGTGTTCAGTTTCAGCCTTATGCTCTGTGTTGGTGGTGGGAAAAGCTTTGTCCTCAGGCCTCACAAAAGGATATGTCACTGAGGGGCAGGAACAGGAGACCTGGCTTCTTTCTTTCTAACTGTACTCCTCTTAATGAGTAATAAATAAAATGAAAATCTTAAGTCTGCAGAATGTCTACATGGACTTTCCATGTTGGTGCATAAAAATCTTAAAAAGTGATGAAGCACCGATCCCGGAAAGGACGACTCATTCATTCAGCGGTGGAGATCTAACTCCACCTTTCTCATTACTTCTTAACGTCCATGAGCTCACAGTCCTAGTGGACTTTGGGAAATGGAGTGGAAAACGGAAGTAGGTGAGGTCAGAGATGGGCCAGGCCTGCTGGCCCGATGCTCTTTCAGGGTCTCTGGGAGCAAATGTCAGTCCCTTCAACCCATGTGGATTCTGTAGGATACAGTTGGATTCATCCTGAAGGCAGAAGCACATCTGATGACTGCATCCTAGCACATTGTCATGCTCGTGTTGTTTTTCTGCTCTTCCAGAAGCCCAGCCTTCTGTCAAAGGCACAGAACACCTGTCAGCTTTATTGCAAAGAACCACCACGGAGCCTTGAGCAGCAGCTGCAGGAACACAGGTGAGGAGGGGGCTTTGGCCAAAGAAGTTGCTTCCTTTCTGGAAGCCTTGAGAACACTGAATGTGTTATCCTTTCCCTCTCACATTTGCCATTACTAGGAAAATAGGTTTTCTGCATGTGCCACAGGCCCTCTGAGCATGATTACTAAGAGGATATCTCAGTATCCATGGAGGATGGTCCTGTCAGGCACTGGCAGCCCTACAGCGTACTTTGTTTTCCTTTTCTTCTAGCGTTTCCTCTTTTGGGTATGACTAGCTCCAAGCTTTCACAGTCGGTTGCCCAAAGCATGGAGGTGGGGTAGGCGGCACAGGAGCCTTCCGTCCTCCCTTACTAGCATGTGTGCCCACTGGCCTCACTAGTAGAAACAGCTTGGCCAAGGTAGAGCTACCTTAATCAATCCATCAACTGCAGACACCTGCAGAGGCCAAGGTGTGACTCTCTCCTCTTCCAGCCTCTTCATAAGGGAAATATCCTCTCATTGTATAAAGAGGAAAACTCGGAGTTAGAGAAAATGCATTCCTGCTCACATTAGCACTGAAGGATCATCAGAACTGGGGGGCAAAAAACGAGATTAGGTTGAAGGGAACCCAACACAATCGGTCCCCAGTCCCACTTGTTTTTGCTGACATGAGAAAGAGAGACTCAAGTAGAGGACTGAAGCTACTGACTGGTATTGCATTTACATTAAAATTGCCATCACTTGAGAAGATTTAAAATTCTTTCCTTTGATACTACCAATTTAGGCTCCAGCAGAAGCGACTCTTTCTCCAGAAGCAATCTCAACTGCAGGCATATTTTAATCAGATGCAGATAGCAGAGAGCTCCTACCCACAGCCAAGTCAGCAGCTGCCCCTTCCCCGCCAGGAGACTGCACCGCCTTCTCAGCAGGCCCCACCGTTCAGCCTGACCCAGCCCCTGAGCCCGGTCCTGGAGCCTTCCTCTGAGCAGATGCAATACAGCCCTTTCCTCAGCCAGTACCAGGAGATGCAGCTTCAGCCCCTGCCCTCCACTTCCGGCCCCCGAGCTGCTCCTCCTCTGCCCACGCAGCTACAGCAGCAGCAGCCGCCACCGCCACCACCACCTCCACCACCACGACAGCCAGGAGCTGCCGCAGCCCCCTTACAGTTCTCCTACCAGACTTGTGAGCTGCCGCGCGCTGCTTCCCCTGCGTCAGACTATCCCGCTCCCTGTCAGCATCCTGTGGATGGAGCCCAGCAGAGTGACCTGACGGGGCCAGACTGTCCCAGAAACCCAGGACTGCAAGAGGCCCCCTCCAGCTACGACCCACTAGCCCTCTCCGAGCTGCCTGGACTCTTTGATTGTGAAATGCTAGACGCTGTGGATCCACAACACAACGGGTATGTCCTGGTGAATTAGTCTCAGCACAGGAATTGGGTGGGTCAGGTGAAGGAAGAGTGTATGTTCCTATTGTTATTCCAGCCTTTTAAATTTAAAGCTTATTTTCTTGCCCTCTCCCTGACGGGAGAAATCGAGTCACCCAACTGGAATCAGAGGGCCTGGCTGGGGTGGATGTTGCTTCCTCCTGGTCCTGCCCCACCACAGAGTTGCCTGTGGCAAGCGCTGGAACATAGTTGTAGCTGAGGCTTCTGCCCTTGGGTCGAGTGGAGCAAGCTCTCGAGGGTGGCACTGACAAATGTGTTCCTAAGAAGACATTCAGACCCAGGTCTTATGCAGGATTACATCCTTTTATTATCAAGGGCAACCTTGGTGAAAGCAGAAAAGGTGTGTGCTATTGCATATATATGGGGAAAAAAAGGCAATATATTTTTCACTGAAGCCGAGCCACCACATATGGCTACAAGGCAAATCAAGACGACATCAGGAAATCAGATGCACAGGAAATAAAGGAAAGCTGTGCTTTGTCATTGAATCCTAAGTTCTTAGCTGCTGATGCAAGTTGTCCCCCAAGGCCATCACAAAGCAGTGGGGCGTGAGCTCTGTTTCAGGGGCCACTAAATAACAGCTGGTACTGACCCCAGAGACCACCTTCATCTCCATTCGGGAGCAGGTGACATACCCCTTCAGAAGGTGCCCTGGGTTGCCGAGTGTCAGAATATACTCAGGACTCCAAAGGTGTCACACGTGGAACTGACAGGAGACCCGCCACCGTGGAGACAGGGGGCAAGAAACTCAAGAACGCATCAAGAGCACCAGCCCTGGGCCAGGGAAGACAGGCTTTTCCTGCAGTCTCTCGTGGACACTGCTGGCTTGGGGGCAGTCGCTCTCCAGGGTACCTGTTGTCTCTTTTCCGATGTAATAACTACTTTGACCTTACACTATATGTTGCTAGTAGTTTATTGAGCTTTGTATATTTGGACAGTTTCATATAGGGCTTAGAGATTTTAAGGACACGAAAAAGGAACTTTTACGTCCCATGTGAAGTGGTAGTGCTGTGCCTTTCCCCCAGATCATGCTTTAATTCTTTCTTTTCTGTAGAAACCAACAGTTTCCATTTATGTCAATGCTAAATCCAAAGTCACTTCAGAGTTTGTTTTCCACCATGTGGGAATCAGCATTCTTAATTTCCTTAAAGTTTTGACTTGTAATGAAATGTTCAAGTATTACAGCAATATTCAAAGAACCACAGATGTGTTAACCATTTAAGCAGATCATCTGCCAAACACATTATATTACTAATAAAACTTAACCAACACTTACAATCCAGTCATCAAAGTAAGTAAAAATTAGATGTTACAGCTAGCTAACTGTATCCCTAGAAATGATGAATAATTTGTCATTTGGACAGTTAACATCCAGGTGTTACAAATTCAGTGTTAATTCTAAAGATGACCATTTCTGCCCTTTAGAATGGCTTGTCCCATCAGCAGATGAATGTGTAAGCACAAAGCATCTTCCTTAAAGCACAAAGAGAGGGACTAACTGATGCTGCATCTAGAAAACACCTTTAAGTTGCCTTTCCTCTTTGTAGTTAGTGTCCAGGCAGGTGAAGTGTGGAAAGTCTAGGGTGTTCCATTCTGGCCGTGTGAGCCCAGCTCCTACCAACTTCAGTAACTTGAGCAGTCTCTGTTGCTGGCCAGAGACTGCCTGGTCGCCAGCTCACCATGGTGCCAGGACACTTCGCTGAGGCACTGTGCTCGGGGTTGGACTCGGTGTCAGTGGGAAAGGGCAGTGTGGGGACTGTCATTTTTGTGATTTAATAACACAGTGAAAATCCAGGAAGAATGAATTAAGCTCCCTCTGGGAGTTGTTTATTCCCTCGTGCTTAAGATTGATGATTTCGTGAAATAAAGAACATCACTTCATTTAAGAGATCATTTCATTAAGATCTCTAATCTGTTTTGAGTCTTTGCAAAATAGCCAGTTATAAAATGGGGCTTGATTTGTTTAGACTGAAGGAAGACGTTTTCCCAAAATATACTACAGAAGTGCTACAATATTTGTGATATTAAAATGCCTTCCAGATTGAAAATGGGGGCCGCTCATTTCAGAACTGCAGGAATGGTGTAGTTACAGGTCGACATAAACTCCTGCCCCCCAAAAATGCCATGAGCTGCTTAGCCAGGAGACCTGGGAGCTATGGCAGGATGGTCAGGCCAGCCGATGAGGGACCGCAGAGAGGCTACTGGAAGGTTAAGGACCCAGAGAGAAATCGAGCTGTGCCCCGCGACAGCCAGGCCTATCAGGAGCCGTCAGATACGGCAGCGGCGTGGACACCGGCCTGACGCAGAGCGTGACCCCTCCTGCTGGGACCTGTGTTGTAAGCTCCTATTTGCTTATCTTGTTTATTTCAAGCAGAAATCAATAAATTCCATAACCCTCTGTATTGACTGCAATGTAAGCTGCTGAAGAGACTGGTTCTGTTGGTCAGTCAGGTGTTTGCTCAGCCCCGTCTGGTCACCTGTGCTGCTCTGTCCCTAACTAGTGACCCATGGAAGCTTCCAGGCAGTTTTCTCTTCATCAACACTAATGTAACACTAAGAAGGCTTAGTATCGCTCTTTTTCTCCGGGGCTACTCTGAAGTACTGACTTGCTTTCCAGTCTGTTTCACATTAGCAGTGTGTACACTACTGTATCATCATCATCAGCTTCATCACCCTGTAAACCAGGCTCCTCTGAAGAGACTTTGGTGAGATAAACATGAGGTAAAAATTTCATTCAGCAAAAAGTGCAATATGTGTGGTACTTTATTTTTTATGTTCTTTTTTTTTTAATCCGGGGTATTAGTCTCTGCTTTGGGAGAAATGCACCAGCTCTGCAATTTCCAGCTGGGCAAGTGTGTCTCTAGTATCTCCATGCAGCGGATACACTGGTCCCTGTAAGGCAAGCAGCATGTTAGCCCGACAGGAAGAGGGGCCCACTTTCACACTCCCAGTGACACCGACCATCCCAGCTGCCCCCTCGCCACCTCTGCCTGCACTGCCCTCTGCCACCCTGGGAACAGAAGGAGGCCAACCCCCTGGAGAATCCCTGGGTGGGAGAGCGTCAGGGCCCAGCAGGGGAGTGGGGATGGGGCTCAGGGACTGTTCGTGCCCATCTGAGCAAACCCCTTCTCTCCTCCATCCACTTTTGCCTCCTAGGAAAGAAAAAGTCAGTGGCCCTTTTCCTCCTCAGATATCAAGAACTCTCCATGTTTAAACCATGTGCTGGAGTCAGGCTGGGACGGACAGGAGCCCAGGACTGAAGCCAGCCCTTGTCTCTTGTGCCCCTTCCCACCTCTGGCGCTGGAGTAATGGGGGGTTCTGTGTTTTGATGGGGAGCAAGGGGGGACCCCCTGTAGGAGTATCGGCCTCTCCCCTGCCCCCTACCCTTTCCCATGGACCGAAGGCTCCAGCAGAAGGGACTCATCGTGAAACTGACCGACTCCCCCACCTCCGCCCACACACCGAGTGTCATCATCAGTCCTAAAGGCAGGGAAACGCTCGCAGAATTCTGCCCACGGGTTAGACGGCGGGGGGGATATTCCCAGCTCCAGTGATCAGGTGATCAGCCAGAAACTAAGGCAAGGTGACAAGCAGCAACCTGGAGTCACAGTTGGTCAGGGTCCCAGGCGTGTAGGCACCAAACAGCCTCCGGAGACATGCAGGCGGGTGAGGATGCAAGGACAGGGTGAGTGAGCGGCACTCCCCTTTGGGGTCCGCCAGCCTCTAATCAAGCCCCAGGTTCATAAATATGTTTGTATTACATTTTAAAACCTGTATCAACAGTCACACTTAAGCTCCCTATTGGTTTAAAGAAAATTCACACTCCAGATAGCTTTTTCCCATTTGACCTCCTGTAGAGACAATATGCAGTGTGTCATTTCACAGAGTCGGTCCCTGTGAACCATGGCTGACCCCCGTGCTGGGGATGACCTGCTACACTTGAACTCCTAACCTGGCTTGCCTCTGCTGCCTCCTGGGAAGCCACCGAGCCACTCGGTCTCTTTGTGCCTAAACATCAAAGGTGAAAATTGGAGAACAGGGAGGCTCGTAAGTTGGAGTCATTGTACAGGCAGGGATCTTTGATCATTTTGTTGCTTCTGGAATTTTTTTTTTTTTTTTTTTTTTTTGAGACAGAGTCTTGCTCTGTTGCCCAGGCTAGAGCGCAGTGGTGTGATTTCAGCTCACCGCAACCTCCACCTCGTGGGTTCAAGCAATTCTCCTGCCTCAGCCTCCCAAGTAGCTGGGACTACAGGTGTGTGCCACCGCATCCAGCTAGTTTGTGTGTTTTTAGTAGAGATGGGGTTTCACCATGTCCAGGCTGGTCTGGAACTCCTGACCTCAGGTGATCCACCCACCTTGACCTCCCGAAGTGAGGGGATTACAAGCGTGAGTCACCGCACCCGACCTGGAATTTTTTTATGGAACTTATCTTCAGAGCGATGTACGAAAGACAAGAGCAGTATCGGCCGGGCGCAGTAGTAGATGAAGTAGATTAGTAGTAGTAGGTGAAACTCTGTCTCTACTAAAATACAAAAAAATTTGCCGGGTGCGGTGGCGGGCGCCTGTAGTCCCAGCTACTCGGGAGGCTGCGGCAAGAGAATGGCATGAACCTGGGAGGTGGAGCTTGCAGTGAGCCGAGATCACGCCACTGCACTCCAGCCTGGGCGACAGAGTGAGACTCCACCTCAAAAAAAAAGACTAGAGCAGTATCATCTGCCTTTGTTTCTAAACTGGACAAAAAGATTTTCTTAAAGTTTCTGTCTCCCTTCTGACAGGTTCCACAGCATGGTCTGAAGCACCAGTAATGTCAGAGTCCTTGCCTGGCCCTTGGTGGTGAGTGAACGAAGGCAGTGGAGCCTCTCACCTCCCAGTAGCCTCTCACATTCTTATTTTACCCTTTTTGTCCTAATTAAGGTAGCCTGGCTGATTCTAAAAGACTAGCAGCCATCCTAGGTGCACCCCCACCTTACGTCCACATCTTCTCCAGGCAAGTTTCAACCTATCAGCAGACTCGGGCACACACTGGGGCACAGATAGAGCACCAGGCAGCACTGCCCACAGAGCCACCCAGGGAGAGCTTTGATGGGTTCTGCCCAGATACTGCGCTCGCCCGCCCACAAGGGAGCAATAGCTTCTATTTGTACATTAGTTTTACCAAGCACTTTCACAAGTACTCTCTTCTCATCCTCACAACAATTCTATGAAATTAGCTGGGGAGATACTGTCCTTATTTTTCACAGCTGAAGAAAGCAAAGCTCTCGGAAGTTTGTGACTTCTCTGAGATCACAGCTGGTGATAGGAGGAGCTGGGACAAGCGCTTGGGCTGACTGGCTTCTGGTTTTGATTCTCGGGCTGCTTGCTCTGGAAGAAGCCCTCTCTTTCCCCTCTCTTTCTTCAGTAGCATCTGACTCTTTTCTTAAGCAAACAGCTGTATAAACAAAGCCCCCATTTTGGTCAAGCACAGGGTGACTGTGACATTGTTCCCACAACCTTATTCTCCACTCGACAGCCGCCTGGCTTTGGGGCAGAGGCTGCTTTCAGGTGACAGTGCAGCTGTCCAGGTGGCCGTGCACTGAACCAGGCTGAGGGAGACAAAGACCTCGCAGACCCACCTGCCTTTCAGCATCCAGTTAACTGCAGGAGTTTAGGCTCACCTCAAAGACGCCTAGTTTTTCCAAGTTACAATACAGCAGTTTCCTACAGGACACCCCCCTACTCAGTTGCCAAGGGGCCGCACTGCATGGCATCAGGCCACCACTGCAGGCCAGCAGATTCCACCCCAGGAACCGTCATGAACTCAGCCTTTGTCTCGAGGGGCGTGACATTTCCTTACAGTCAAGCCCCATCAAATAGAAGTGCTTATTACTTTTAGCATTAAAAAAGTAATAACAGACTTTGACTTAATACTCTGTCTTTTCAGAGGCAAAGTGGGTGGGTAGAGGGGAGCTTTAAAAATAGAAGTACAAAACAACATCCTGGAAACATATGACCCCAGACGGAATAATGTCGCATTCCCCAGTGCAGATAACGGGCTGCTGCTGGCTCTGTGGTGTCTGTCTGCTGAAGATTTGCTGAGTCAAGGAAATTCAAGTGGTGAGGCCTTTCCACCATGGGTGGTAAGAGAAACCTGCCTTCACCAAAATCTCTGAAGGGGAAAGAAGCGGAGAGAAAGGTTTGCTTCACTTCGGGGACTGCAGTTTGAGAAATAAAAGGGATACAGAGATATTTGCACTTTGTAGAAAGGGCAAGAGTATTTGCTTATATCTGAAGGGAGGCGGGTGGTTTCGCTGGATGTTTGGTCTGAAAGAGTTACTTTTGATAAAGTTAATCCAACTGTAGTTATTTTTTTCGGTGTGCTTTTTTTTTAATTACTAAGAAAAAATTGGTGAGTTCAATAGCTTTGGTATTATGAGTGCAAATCATAATAGCTCCAATTTGAAAAAAAAATCAAAAGTATAACTTGTCACTCAATGTTAGAAAATTGCCTAAAATGCAGTATAATAAATAATCTTTGTACCAAATGGTAATTTAAATGGGGTAATTTTCTGCAAGGAAAATGTACCGTTTTTATGTTTCCAACCCTCCTGAATTAAAATAAAAACAACTTGTTTTCTAAGAGCCCGGGCGGTGTGAGTGTCAGGTCAATGCGATAGGGCTTTTGCCTCATCGGGCCTTGGGTGGAATTTTTAGAGTAGGGAAGGTGGCTGTGTTCTCTGAGTTCTGGTGCTCATTTCAGGCTGCAGAAAAGGACAGTGGATAATATGTTCTCATTGACGTCAGCAGGGTAAATAATACCTTGCTCTGAATCGCCTGAGTACACGTTAGCCGCTGCAGATCGCTGACGGAAGCACTGCTAACCGCAGCCTGCACAAGGACAGGGCCCCGCTGGGCACTGCTTAATTACTGCTCCTCGATTCGCAGAGTCCCAGGGCAAAGCCCATTGGCCCAGGTAGTCTGGGCAAGCACCTCGTGCCACGGTAGGAGAAGGGGAGGCAGATGCAGGGGGCTCTCCGAGGACAGGCAGCTGCAGGGCAGGGACTGGAAATGGGAGGGGAGGTGCTGCGAGCTGCCAGGCAAAAGACACTGCTATTTAGTCACGATGTCACATCTTCTCTGGGGTCTGCCAAAGGCCTCGACACTGCACGCGCGCTCACACAGTGCACTCCCTCACAGGGGCGGGCACCCTTTTGAGGCCCAGCTCCGCGCCCTCAGGGTGCTGGAGACACCATGTGCCAAGCTGCTCTCCTGCGTCCTGGACCTGTTTCAGTGCCAGGCCCTGAGTGAAAGGCCACTGTTATGTCCAGCTTGCTGGCAGCAGGATCTCGACTGAAATTTAGTTTCACTCAAACCATTCCAATTGAGCCCATGCTATAGAACCAAGACAGTTCCCTCCCTGTGGGGTGAGCCGCTGGCCTCTGGGTAGCATTGGGAAGGTGCAGTCGGCAGGGCCCACACTGGCAGAGGCTGGAAGGAGCGGCGCCCCCTCCACCGACGTCCACTGCTGTCCGACTGCTGACAATAGCTCAGTTCCGCCTTACACTGGCGGTTACCCCTTGGCTACCCAAAATTTCAGTATTGCTGAGTTTCATTTCTTTTTTAAGGAAAGCACTAAATTTCAGTAACAATGTTTTCCCTTTCCCACCAAATTTCTCCGTCATTCTTATTCTGTGTTGCCAGAAACAACTCCAGTGCCCCAGGACGCAGGCAAAATAACAGACCAGTGGCCAGCCAGGCCCCAGCCCCGCACTCCCCAGGACACCCTTCAGTTCTGCGGCCTTTGTGAGTCGAAGGCTCCAGCAGGGTGGGGAAGGAGAGCGGCAGGGAGGCCCGCACCCCAAACCCAGGGTCTCTGCCCGGTGGATGGAACTGGCCAGCAGTGCTTGCATTTCCCAAGTCCTTCATCATGACGCAGGAGAGGTGGGAACAGGACCCAAGGTTGTGCTCCTGGCAAGCAGCTGCTTTCTCCCCCACTAGATCTTAAATTGAGGGCTCACCGATCCCCTTGACATGCAAGCTATGGACTCTTCCCAAAGAGCATGTACACAGACCCAGAACTTCAGACAGAATTTCAGGACAGGAGTTGGTTCCTGGGCCCCCTGAAGCCCCCTCCCAACCAGGGACCAAAGTTAGGAACCCCTTGCCCGGCCTCTGCTCTCTCAGAGTTAAAGTTCTTGGCCAGGCGCTGTGGCTCAGGCCTGTAATTCCAACACTTTGGGAGGCAGAGGCAGGTGGATCACCTGAAGTCAAGAGTTCAAGACCAGCCTGGCCAACATGGTGAAACCCCGTCTCCACTAAAAATACAAAAATTAGCCGGGCGTGGTGGTGGGCGCCTGTAATCCCAGCTACTCTGTAGACTGAGGCAGGAGAATCGCTTGAACCTGGGAGGCGGAATTTGCAGTGAGCCGAGTTTGCACCATTGCACTCCAGCCTGAGCAAGAGGGCAAGACTTCGTCTCAAAAAACAAACAAAGTTCACAGGGACCCTCCCTGCTGAGGGGTTCTAATCCCTCCCTGGGTGGATCCAGGTGACAGGGAGCCTCCTGCTCGCTAGCAGCCCATGGGCACCATGGGAGGAACTTCTGGGCGTTGTGCACTAAATCCTGGGCGCTACGTGGCTACAAAGGAAATGTCACCTGCACAGAACACGGCTGCTTTGCCCGGGGGGCTGAGGGCTCTGCGAGGCCTCATTTCAGCCCCGCCAGTGGTTTCAAAAGCTGAGCAGCCCTTGAGCGATGGATTATCACCAGGAATCATCCTGGACAACGTCCCTTAGGAGGCAGATGTGGGTCCTGACTGAAGCGAAGGGAAGGGGCTGGGCCCTCCCTCAGACACAGGTGCCACTGGCACACCTGCCCCCCCCTAGGTATGAAGCTGTGCCCACAAATCACTCAGGCCAAACCAAGGGCAGGCAGGGCAGAGAGCTTGCCAGGTGCCTCTGCCACTGTTCTTTCCAGCAAGCCTTCCTGCTGCTGCCTCCCTTTGTCCGTTTCTGGGGGGATTTCCTAGGGTGGACTGACTCAGAGCTGCTCTGAAATTGGCAGAGAGAGATTCCAAGCCCAGGGAAAGCATGAGCCGGGCTGAGCCCCGAAGCCAGCAGCCAGCACAGTGTCTGGGAGGGAGGAGACAGGAGGGAGCAGCAGCACGGGAAGCGGACTTTCCCGGGAGCCGAGCCCCCAGAAGCTGGATGAGCAGAAAGTTCAGAAAATGTGGGCCCAGAGGAAAATGAGGCATTAAGGATTGCGCTTCTGAAAGGGAGAACTGAGTCACTCTCTCCTCAAGTCGGCTGGCACTGCTCTGGCTCCAGCTCCTCACCCCCCAAAAGTGAGATGCCCAAAGTGGGGCTGACTGACAACTTGGACCCTGAGGAGTCTGTTCACTGTCACCCCAGGGCCACCCACATAGTTGGGGGTGGGACACAATGGAATGGAGGAAAAGCCCACCAAGGCCTTTCCTCCAAGTGAGCCACACACAGCGCCCAGAGTGCACAGCCTTGCCTGTCTCTTCCGTCTGGGATCCGCCAGAACTGCCTTCCAGTCACTACAGAGCCCGAATGCTTAGCAGCTCCCCTGTGCCAGCAAAATGAGGGCCAAAGGGCAGGCAGGCAGTGGGAGGGAACCAGGGATGAGAGGGCCAGGCAAGGAGGGCTGGGCACGGAGCAAGCCTGGGAGAGCAGGGCCCAGCTCCCACCCAGCCCGGGAGCCGTCACCTGGCCACCCTCCAGGCAGGGACAGTCCGGGAGGCAGCAAAGAACCTCTGACAGAGGCCTCAGCCCCTGGCGCCCTCTCAGCCCTGCCACTAACCCAGGCAAATCATTGTAAAGGCTGGTGTCTCCAGTGGTAACTTCGAGCACAGGCTGGCTGGCTTCACCCCTGGGTTTACTGCGAGGGGCAAAGGCAGCCTGGCATGGCACTGCCCGGCAGACCCCACTCCCCTGGAGGGCTGTCACAGAGTTCCACTCTGCTTGTCTTTAACTCTTGCCTGCCCCAACACTAGGTACAGAAAATGGCTGTTTCTTGCCTGTGAGCTCTGTCTTCACCGACTTAAGTATGGTTGCGCTGTTCTGAGCATCTGCTCCAGGCTAAGAACTGGGAACTCTGCCCCAGAATTTCTGAATTTTGGGAAATGAGTTCTAGGCGGCATCAGCTATGGGTACCACAAACATAAGAACATCCCTGAGAATCTCTGTCACAGGTAGGACTTTTTTATCTCCAACTTTCAGGTCAACCTCCAGTGTGGAGACTTGGAAGGCCTGGGGTCTTTTTGTGCAGATGGCTCAGTCCCCAGGCCCCACAGTGGAGAGGGCACTGACAGGAGGTCAGCCTAAGGACCTGCTCCCGTGGGCCCTGTCACCGGCCTGTGTCTGACTTCCCCATGGACTTCAAGGTCCAACTCCCTTAGCTGGAGGCCACTGGGGATGGGATCCAGCATCCCTGGGCTTTGGGCTTTGTCATCAGTCCTCAGTTTGACTGGACTCACACCTCCTGTAGTCTTTCTGGGTTCAGGAGAACCAATCTGCTGGCCAAGAGGTTGGCCCTTAAGGAGCTCCTCCTCTTCGGGCACCCCCAGCGGAGCTCCTCAGAGCTGCCCTTGAGACCCCCAGGGCAGCGCGAAGGCCCTGCCAGCCTAACTCTCTGGGAGGGACAGGGACACGCAGCCTCCCCCGATGCTAGAGGCTGGCTCTAGGACAAGCAAGGTTCCTGAGCTGCAGAATGGCTCCAGCCTCAGGCCCAGAACAGCCTGCTTCACCAGCAGGAGCTAATTCGATCCAGAGAAGAGACACAGGTCAAAAGGCCCAAGTCAGAGACCCTCAGGGCCCAAGGGACTCTCTGAGTTTGGGGAAAATAAGGCAGGCAGGAAAAACCAGAAACAAGAGTAGAAGGGGCATGGAAGGCCGAAGATGGTGTTAGCTGAGACGCGGCACAGGCGCTGGCCTCAGGTCAGTGTGTGTACAGGACAGACTGACTGCAGAGAAAAGGAAGAGGAGGGTGGACGCAGTCAGGCAATGTCTGTAGCCATTATTTATGGATGCTTCACTTGATTTTAGTCTCCAAACCTGGACTCGGCATGGAGACTGAATGTCCCTCACAGCTGCTCCTTCCTGCAATAACAAGACTGACATCACTGTTGTCAGGGAAATGGTGTTTTGATTAAAATCATGTGACAGCTACTTCGTGATTCAATAAACAAATCCCCTGTTAACCCTCGCCTGACAAGGCCTGCCAGCAGCTTCATCGGGGAGCCCCCTGCGTCCTGTCCGGGAGCAAGCCGCCGCGCGGACCCCGGGCAGCACGGTGTGGGAGGTGACCCACGCTGCTCCCTGGCAGATCCTGCCTGGGGGACACACGTGACATCCAACACACAGGCACCTCCACAGACTTCAAGGGCGCCAAGGAGGCACCCTTCACCAAGGGAGACTGGCTCTCGCCCCTTCCATTCTCTCTTCAAGTGATGGGCCCAGCCCCTGGAATGTCCAATGGCTCCCTGAGAGCCCTGAGGGTGGCTGAGAACGGATGGTTCCCGGGGCTCTCAACAGCAAGGCGCTCACTCTCACCCCGTTCGGACAGACTGGCAAGTCCACTACACACCCTAGACAGTGAGGGGTTAAGAACAATTTCTGGTTGCAATTGGATGACTTCCTGGATCACTCACTTGGCTGCTGGCCCCTGACACACAGGGTTCTGCCTGGCAACAGCCAATTCCCTCTCCATCTCCCCCTCGGGTCATTTTCCTTAAGTGAAACAAATGCATGGAAGGCTCCCTGAGTCATGGGGCGGGGGATTTTTCTGAGTTAAATGAACTGAAGCCTCAGAGGCCTAGCACCAATGGGCCTCCTTTCCTGGAAAGAAAGATTCTCAAATAGACATGACAGGGGTTGGGGGAGATTCATGAGGGACTGAAAAATGATGACAGCACTTAACCACCTAGGGTGGGTGAGGATGACATGAGATTTAAAGTGCCTGACAAGGGGCTACAGTGACCAAGGCTCAAGTAACGACAGTTAATTCTCAGTAACTCCTCAGCTAGCAGAGGCACAGCTCGGGCCGTCAGAGCTGAGCAGGTCAGCCATGGGAGGGCCACCTCAATGACCCACGCTCAGATCGGGTCTTACCACGCATTTATGGCATGAGCAGTTGGCTCTGAATTTGTAGGAAGATGTAACCCCTTTCTTCCCAAAGAAGTCTGTGGTTTAGGCCTAAAAAATGTGTAACTGTCACCCCCCCACTCCTTCAGCCAAGTTCTCCTTCCTGCGGCCCAGTTCTGTGAACAGAACATGGACTCCAAGGACTGGCCACTCGGGAATCCATCCAGACAGTCGTCGCCCAGCCCTTCCTCCCACTGTGTGGCCACTGCAGGAACGACCGGTGCTGCCCACGGACAAGTGTGCAGCCGCTCAGGAAGGCAAGAACGTTCTAAGATGAGCGAAGGCGATTCTGGACCTCAACAACAGGAAAAAACGTTTTCATGGTTTCGGTTCACATAAAATGAAAAGCCATGTGACTTAAAAGGCAGCCTTTTTGATGTTACTTCATAGAATTTTCACCAAGCGAACCCACTAGAGTGGGTGTGAGAATGTCAGATTTTTCCCCATGAACTAAACGCAGTCTGGCATCAGCACGAGGCAGCCAAGCCCTGCTGCTCTCCTTTTCTGAATGTATCTGTAAGTCACAAATCGCCCTCCTAATGAATGGCCCTGGGGCAGTGGCTGGCAACGACTGCTGAAATGCGGCTTTTCACACCATTTCCACACAGAGTGGCGTCCAGTGGGGCTTGTAGAACATGAGCTGTTACAGAGAAACTTGCAACTATTTTTATCTTGAATGGAAATAACTGAGGAATTGTGGCAAGTCACTTCTGTATTACGTGAGGAAAATGGGAACAGCCCCTTTTTACAAGCAATTCTTCACCAAATCCCACCAGTGTCCTCTATATGGGCTTCGCTGTCGGACGGGGAGGTGATGGGAGATAGGCCTCAAGCTACAATAGTGACAGCTCTGACCGGCAACCCGTCCCTCAGAAAGCACTCCCAGAACGAAGTAAGCTGGCAACAGGCTTTAAAAATCTACTCCCGGCCCTTAATATTGGACTCTTCCCCTGGGGACAAAGTGAGAGGAGCTGCTTCTCAGCCTACCCTGCGGCAGCTCCCCGCAGACCAGGCCACCCTGGCTGCCCGCAGCCCTGAGGGCAGGACTTGGCCCCAGGCTTCCAGGGCACTTACCTTCCCCGTGTCCTCTCCAGGCACTCTGGGTCTTGGGAAATGGTTCTTGTCAGCCCGAGGGACACTGGGTTCTCCACTGTCCTTCACAGGAAAATCTAGCTTCCTCAGCCTTTGTGCCACCACTAGAGACACAGACAGTGGCGCTGTAACTATCCCTGACCAGGGCACATCCCTCCCAAGCCCACCTGCGCTTCCCAGCCAGGATGCCCTCAGTTGTGCCAGCAGAGCTGGGAAGTCCAGCAGCAGCCGACAGTCTCTGCCCATGGGGCACTGGGCAGAGAAGGCTGGAGCAGTCCAGGGTCGTGCTGAGGTGCCTTTCCCTCGGGGCCCTGGAAAGCGCTGCCCCATCGGGCCTTTTGGTGTCCACCTGGCTGTTCCCTACATCTTGGTCACTGATGGCCTCCAGAGCCCCAACCACAGGGAAGACCTGGCTCCTTTCAGAACTCCTATCAGTTTAAGAGAACAACTCTGGAGACAGAAATGACTTGGCTTTTCGACGCAATGAGGAATTAAACTCTATTCGTCCTCCAGAAGATTTCCATCCCAACTGAACGTTATGTAATTTCCTGGAAACAGCAGGCTCGTGGAGGCAAACAGGGGACAGTGAGACTATTCTAGGTACAGAGGACTGGAGGGAGACGTGCGAGGGAAGAGGAAAGAGGGGAGTAAGGAACTGGATGGAAACAGGAATACCGGAGAATCAAAGGGAAACAATTACATCACATCAGACTGCAATCACCTCAGCTGGTAAACCAGGAGAACACTGGGCAACAGGGCCTCTCCCTCTAGTTTCATATCCAAGCAGTGGAGAAAAAGGAAGCTTTACGATAAGAGTGTCACCATTTTTAAGTCAGAAGAATTTAAGTAAAAGGCAAGAGGACAGGACAAGCACCTGACCTGTCTGGCCACCCTGCCCTGCCGTCGCCACAGGGACAGAGCCAATGTGACGTCTAAGGGCAAGCCCCAGCCTTTCAGTTTAGTGACAACACAACGGTTAACAAAGGAACAAAAGTGCACCAGGTTAACCGCCGGGCCAGGAAGGACAGGCTTGCTTCCCTAGAGGTCTACGCAAACAACCTGAACGCTTGGGCAAGCCAGCTCAAAGGTCAGGCTGCCGACTATTGAGTCAGGACAAGCAGTCGGGCAAAGACCCCTGGGGCTCTGCATCACAGTGGCCGAGCTGTGGTATTTCTGTGAGCTGAGGGCAGCCCGTTATTTCAACAAGACCTCATTAGAAACCACATATTCACCTGTTTTCCTTCTTA
This sequence comes from Mandrillus leucophaeus, assembly GCF_000951045.1. Taxonomy (NCBI): domain Eukaryota; kingdom Metazoa; phylum Chordata; class Mammalia; order Primates; family Cercopithecidae; genus Mandrillus; species Mandrillus leucophaeus. The sequence goes on from NW_012101721.1 coordinate 1,319,138, forward strand.
TGCAACAAGATGCATCCTCAGGTTCACATCTTCTTGGCAGCACAGAGAAAGAAACAAGACCTGGTCTCTTAAACCTGTGAGGAGTAAACCCCACACAAATTGTAGAGAAACACCAAGGTGAACTCCATTGCTGCTGAGACATTTGTACGGCACAGGTAATATGTTTGTGTGTGTATGTGTGTGTGTCTGCTTCATTTTTCTAATCAAACAACTGATGTACGCTGCCAAGGATGAAAACCAATACATGTTTGAAGCAACCAGACAAATCCACACAGAACTGTAGTCTAAGCCAGGGGACCAGAGAAGGGCCACATAAAGCTTGTTTCCTGAAAGCAGGAAAATCTTTGTGTCAATGGGAGAATAAGACACAGTCTGGTTCTTTTGGTGATTTGTTCCATGTACACAACACATCAGAGGATATTTTAGAAATTCATCCACTGAACACATTTTTATTGAGCACCTATTATGTGCACCAGATACTGTTCCAGGCACTGGCAATACAGAAGATAAAACAGACAAAAATACCAGCCTTACAGAGCTCCTAAAGCCTATATTCCAGTGAAATCAAGATAGCACAAATTGTCCCTTAAGTTTAAGGTAGTTAAAAAAAAAAATAGGAGAACTAATTCATGGAGAACATGGCCAAGTTATGAGCCAAAGCACAATTCCTCCAAAGAGTGCCAAAGCAAATTATCTTTTGCTTCATTCAGAAGAAAACAATGAAACCCCTGAGGGGTCACCACAAAAGACAGAGGCCCCGCTGAACCCCCTGACCCATGCTTGAGAAAGCAGGGCCCACTCTCCCTCTCAGTTTTAGGGTGGAGAAGTCAATGCTTAGGGCTCCTCAGGGGGAGACACAAGGGCATTTTGAAAGTCTGTCCCCAGAACAATGGTATTTCCAGCTAGAGTAAAGCAAGGGTCCAATGCAAATCTGCGTCATGAAGACAAATGTCTCTCAAGTCTGAAATTCAAGGAAGAAGAACTTGCAGGTAATAAAAAATAAAGGCCCATGAAACTAAAATTAAAATGTTTATAGAATAATAGCATAAGACAATAAAATGAGAATACAGAAAAAGATTTTTGCTTAGGAAAATACTTAATTCTTGGCCCAAAGTCATAAAACAGAAACTTATTGTAAGGTAATTTGGCAGTTTAAAATGCAGACAGATAACCTCTGATTCACAATTTCTGTTCTGTTTTTCACATGTAGGACAAATTTGAAAGTATTCCGTAAAACTTGGCTTTATGTAACAAATGCACAAAGTCTTAGAGGAGTCTTTGGGCCTTCACTAAACAGAACAGGACTTGCTAGATTTAAAAGAGGTTGTGAACAAAATCAACAATTCAAAAACCAAAAGGGTAACAAGCAAACCGCATAGCAAGATGCACTGAGAGAAAAATAAACTATGGGAAAACCCCCTTAACTAAAAGTCATGAGACAAGGTGAGTGTGATTATGTGAAAAATTGTTTTTTTGTTTTGTTTTGTTTTGTTTTTGACACGGAGTCTCGCTCTATGGCCCAGGCTAGAGTGCAGGGGTGCGATCTTCCCTCACTGCAACCTCTGCCTCCCAGGTTCAAGCAATTCTCCTGCCTCAGCCTCCTGAGTAGCTGGGACTACAGGTGTGTGCCACCACGCCCAGCTAACTTTTTTGTATTTTTAGTTAGAGACGGGGTTTCACCATGTTGGTCAGGCTGATCTCAAACTCGTGACCTCAAATGATCCCAAATGGGTGCTTTTTAAAAAGGGCTTTAAAACTGTTTAGTAGTTCAAATAGGCTTCCTTACTATTAATTTGCTTCTTACTAAACTCTTCAGCTTAACTCATTATCTTAAATTTCAGAATTAATGAGGTTTTACTGTAAAAGTAGAAAAGCAAACACTTCAAATAAGACTCCAGCATCACCTATACTAAAAACTTAGGAGTAAAACTGCAGTTTGAAAAGCTACTGCACAATGCAGCAAGGACCAGGTGTTAATACTGCTGGAAGCAGAGCCAGGTAAAGAGCAGGAAATCTGAGAACCCTGTGGTTCTCAGACTCATTCAAAATACACAACTGCAATCTTACAATGAAACAGACATATTGCTTATTACGAGGCACTACAGATAAAGCTTTTCAGAAAAGAGAGAGAAATATTTTTAAATGTAGGCACAGTGGTGAACTGTTCAAATTCAGTTAGGTGTCAACATCACACATTAGCAGCAAGATGCAGCCACACTTCAGGTTTCTGAATGACATGACTACAGACAAAATTGAGCAAATAAAAACCAAAATAACCACTACATTAACCCTGAGCTTCCACATTCCCCTTTCATGTGAGACTGATGCAGACCATCATAATTCAGGAAAATGTGGCTTTCACTACGGTCAAATCTCAACATGCCTCCCAAAGAGTTTATAAAATAAGTTATTCTAAACATGTACATTTAACTTTGGAATGATGGAGAGACACAGAGATATATGTAAACGTCAAGAGAATCACTCCACTCCACGCCTGGGTCCACACCCTTTCAGGCTTTGTCTGGAACACTATGTGGCTGGGGCCTGATTCCACAGTGAGGATGCAGGAGCCCCGGTGGTGATGGATAAAGCATTAGGAGAAAATCAAGTATCAAGTGTCAGGAATTGGTCAATAAGAATGGCTTAAATAATGACTTAACAAAGAAGACAAGTAAAAAACAATCCCATTTCATCTTTAGAAAGAATCAAGTCACTAAAATTTGATTTCTTCTAAGTTGTTGCCATTTGCTTGGATGACATCTTGAAGGTTTTCCATTCTTTCTCCACCCAGTTAAGAACACATTGACTAGAAATCTGTGATAAGAATTTAGCAAAGGTCTTTTCCCTCCTGCTCCTCATTATGCCAATGCAAGAACTGGAAAATTCCAAACAAAATCAGGTTAGTGGTACAGAAAGTTCATGAACGATCTATGTGAATATAAAGCACAATAACAATGATCCAAACGTATCAAACTAACAACTTCTCACTGTGGTTACTGTCTTTACTCGGCCAGGCTAATCAGAAGTGAAACTTTAAAAATTGGTTAAATTCCAAACGAAAAACTGTTCTTACCAGTGAAAATCATATTTCCTACCCAGTCCTACATGTAACTAAGAAAAATAGCCTGCTCACTTAAGAGAAAACAGTGGGCCAAGAGGGTTCTAATCAGAGAGACACCAGCATTCCAGGAACTTACCACCCTCCCTGTTTCCCGTAATACTTATCATCCCACCCACTTAACACCTCTCACATAATAGAGATAAATCCCCATTAACCAAGGCATACGCTGCAAGGCAAAAGAAGGAAATACATACCACTTATAGCTTCCTGTGCAAAGTATTTGACATCCATGTCTTCATCTTGACCTAACTTCTGTAGTACTGGCTTAACTTCTCCCTGTAAAGCACTGACATTCAAAAGTATTATCTGTGAAAGACAGTCTAATGGGCGATAGAAATCCTTTCTGGTGTATATGGTTTATGGATTGGTAAAATTTAAAGTAAAAAAAATTTTTAAACATTTATAAACTTGACAAATACACAAAATAATGTCTAAAGAATTCTCAGCAAAATCAGTTTCAGACAATGATGTGACATATACAGAGCTTAAATATAAAAGTCATAGTGGACATCCTCAAAAACAGTTACTAAATTATTTTCTTTAAGCAAATCCAGATCTTAGGCAAAGTGAAAATCCCTGAAGTTAATTTTAGCTAATTACTCCCCATTATAAGGTAAAATTTAAAATACGCTTTTAAAACAAGACTAAACACTAAAATCTTACTTGGTATCTAGAATTGGTCCAATTTTTTGTAGAGATTTGGCCACATTGAAGCGAACATTTGCTACTTGGTCTCCTGCCATTTTTAATACGATGGGCAGCATTTGCTTAGTGGTTATTTCCTGACCACAGGCCTCAGACAGCGCCTAGAAAAATAAATAAGATGGCACATTTTTTTTTTTTTTTTTGAGATGGAGTCTTGCTCTGTCGCCCAGGCTGGAGTGCAGTGGCCGGATCTCAGCT
>NW_012101721.1:1324071-1336202 GCF_000951045.1 Mandrillus leucophaeus
GGATTATAGGCGTGAGCCACTGTGTCTGGCCAATACTGTAGATTTTAACATGAATTTTTAAATTGACATTTTCTCTCATCTCCTGTATTCCAATTAATCAATACAAGACATATATTCCAAATAGAAGACAGTATATTGAGAATTCAGAAATAGTCATGAATAATTTTGCTTTAATGCCTAAGCTTAGCAATAACAGTTATGTTATACTTACATTAATGCAGAATAAAGTGGTCATTCTATGCAAGTAATTAGGATCATTTGCCATTACTAACACTTTGGGAACGATGGTATTTTGGGCCCACTCTGTACCAAACTTCTGAACTAGTTTCATGAGGTTGTTGGTGGCAGCTTCTCGGATGGCGTACACTGCAGAAGAGGTCAAAAACATGTTCTCACACTGCTTATTGTTTTTTAAGCATAACCTAGTTTACTTACACAAACATCAAATGTGGACCAAAAGCAAAACCTCTCTGCAATCAGACTCCACATGTAATCATGCTGCAATGACAAGCATGCTCAGCTCCAACTCAGTTTCCAAGTGTTGCATAGCCACAGAAAAGGGATGCGAGGAGCTCACTATATGCATCATCAATTATTTAATAAATACAAGTGCCTACTATGTGCTACAAAAAGAATACGGAAGACACTTTGCCTCACAGGTTATATGCTCTTATCAGAGAAATGAAAGCTAACATGCTCCATGAAGTCACATGGTGTAAGAGCAATTAGAATCAAGTGTGGCATTGTGTAGTAAAGGCTGTGAGGGTTGTAGCACTGCAGAGAAGAGTGAACAGGGAAGGTCTAGGAAGGCTTCAGCACAGAAAGAAGCCTTGCACTGGGCAGTGAAGATTTGGGAGGATCTGTGTAAGTGGAGAGAAGCAGGGAGGAATTCCTAGAAAGGGTAAAGGCATGTATCCAGGACACAAAGGGAAAAACCTGAAACCTGTGAGACTCTGAAGTTAGACAATTAGGGTGGACCCAGACCACAGAGCATTATGAAAGGCTTAGATTTGATTAGGAAAAACAGTGATGAGTTTTTAAAGCAAGCTTGTGACCTGATGACCAATGTGGAATTTTAGCAAGATTATTCCAGCAACATCATGGAGAACCGACGCTGACTGAGAATAAGAAAGACATCAAGGAAATGGTGTAGAAGCCACTGTGGTCATCTGTACAACAGCAAATACAAACATCAGACTGACTTGCTTCCTCTCCATGAAAATGCTTAGGTTGAAACAAGATGTCAAATGTCTTTGAATCAATGTGCCTGCCTTAACATCTAGTAATGCCCTATATCCTTTGATCATGTATCAAAGACATAAAGCTAGATAATAAAGGTCTGAGCTACAATCCTCTCACAATTAGTTGCTACATACAGCACTGAACAAAAACAAGCCTGGTGTCACTTCACTCTACAAATCCAGTAAGACTCAAAATGTAGGCTCAGATTAACAAATCAAGGGTGGTAGGTACTGATTCCTTATTCTACTTCTCTCCCCAGGTGGGCTCAACCTTCCTGGGATGATAGAAGGGCAGGAATAGCTATCCAAGCCACAGTCCCAGTCCTAGGCAATTTATACAAGCCTCCAACCAAGAAATAGCCAACTTTTTCTATTCATAGATCCTTCTGGGCAATGATGTTGAGAACACGCAAGACAGCATAGACAAGTCACCATACAACTGATTATCAGCACTTAAACTGACAGTCTACAGGAGAAGCAACCTGGCGGTAAGACTCAGACCCACTAAGGAACAAACTCAAGTCAACTGTTTTACTGTAATACAGATTCCTTTCCTTCATATCCATAGTCTTTGTCTTTGTCCCAAACCTTTCCCTGTCCTTCCCCCTAAAGTGGAGCTAGCTAGAGTATTTGTGTCTTCCCCTCTCATTAATTTTTTTTTTTTTTTTTTGAGATAGAGTCTCACTCTGTCGCCCAGGCTGGAGTGCAATGGCGAGATCTCGGTTCACTGCAACCTCCACCTCCTGGGTTCAAGCAATTCTCCTGCTTCAGCCTCCTGAGTAGCTGGGATTACAGGTGCCCGCCAATACACCCGGTTAATTTTTGTGTTTTTAGCAGAGATGGGGTTTCACCATGGTGGCCAGGCTGGTCTCGAACTCCTGACCTCAAGTCATCCCCCACCGCCTCAGCCTCCCAAAGTGCTGGAATTACAGGCATGAGCCACCATGCTCAGCAAATTACTATTTTTTTTTTTAACTTGCTTTAGATTTTTATCATAATGCCATTACCATAGGAAGGGATCTCACTGCCAGAAGAACCAGAGACTGGGCACACACACACACAGCCTTGACCAAGACCTTAACTGCACGGAACTCTATTTGGCCAGATGCCTACTATGTTCTTGGCTCCTCTGAATTGTTTTCAGAAGAATGCAAACCATTCCACAGTTCTGCCTGCTTTCTTTTCCTGCTTTCTTTTGTCTATTTCTTTCTCTTTCTCCCCACCTCCCCTCAAGGCCTGGCTGACCTGCAAGGTTTCTTTGAATGTCTATCTATGCTCAATAATTGATACCTTCTCCTTTCTCCTATAACAAATAAATAAATTTCCCTTCTACATTCCTCCCTCTGATCAAAGCTGTCTGCTCAACCACAGGAATATAGGTGTGTGATACTTTCTTCCTTACACTTCTCTGGAATTTTCACAAGGTTCTTTTAGTAGTTTCATCACTAGGGAAAAAGTTTCAAAAACTGACTGATCCAGTGATCATTATATAACACTTATCTGAAATGCAAAAGCAAAAAAGCTCCTGTGATTAATTAAGTACAGAACAATTTCAGAGCTGTTATTGGTTCATGGAACTCTTGCAGTCCCCACTTCAGCATACTGCTGCAGTGAAATAAACACGGGTTTCTCCTGCTCCCAAACTGAAAGAGAAAATCAGAAAAGAGGAAGGAGTAATCAAGTTGCATAGAGAAGGCAATCTTACACAGAAAAGGCGTCAGGAATCTAATTCTTCGTGGAATATTAGAACTTTAAAAATTCCTCAAAATAAAACACCACCTTAATCTAAAATGCCAGCTTTTAAAGAAAGCAGAGAATGACTTGGAGCCAACCCAAATGCCCATCAATGATGGACTGGATAAAGAAAACGTGGCACATATACATCATGGAATACTATGTAGCCATAAAAATGGAATGAGTTCATGTCCTTTGCAGGGACATGGATGAAGCTGGAAGCCATCTTCCTCAGCAAACTAACACAGAAACAGAAAACCAAATACTACATGTTCTCACTAACAAGTGGGAGTTGAACAATGAGAACACATGAATACAGGGAGGGGAACATCACACACTGAGGCCTATCAGGGGGGTGAGGGGTGAGGGGAGGGAGAGCATTAGAACAAACACCTAATGCATGTGGGGCTTAAAACCTAGATGACAGGTTGATAGATGCAGCAAACTACCATGGCACATGTATACCTATGTAACAAACCTGCACGTTCTGTGCATGTATCCTAGAACTTAAAGTAAAATAAAATGTAAAAAAGCACAGAATGATCTGCTAGGAAGCATCATTCCTAGTAACATTAAATATTTATCAGATATAACATAAACTTTTTTTAAAAAGTGGTATTTCTTTCCTATGATTTGCCAAATTTAAGTTTTATTTAAAAAGAAATAAAGAGGCCACAACAAGGTAACTTTAGAGAAGAAAAAGAGAAATAAAGAAGTCTACAATCCAGTTTGAAAACACTGGAAATACCCACATATATAAACCCTTACACATTTTCACATATTTTTTCACATCCTTCCTCTTCACACTCTTAACCATATGATCCTCCATATGATGCAAATATGCCTTTAACAAAACCACCTACACGTATAAGCAGACACAAATATCCTCATTCCTCCCAAATTTCCAGGCATAAGCACCCACAGATGAACAAAGAGATGTATTAAATATGTATAGAAAGTATATAAAAGATACTGTGGAACTGACTCAGGATATCTATTATATCCACCAAACCAAAACATGGAATCAAAGCTCAAGGACAGTGTCACATGACCCCATGGGGCACTCACACTCATTGGAACAGGTCTAAGACAACATTGAAGCTGTCAAGTCTGGACCTAGGGCCTGGCACAGAGGGTCCATCTGTCACCACTGCTGCCTGGCACACAAGGGGATACACACATATACCTCTACCTGAAGCCTCACCAGGAAGTCACCTGCTCATTCCTGCTGTCCTATCTGACCTGCCCTGAGCTCACCCTCTCCTAGCTTTGTAGCAGCAGCAGTGAGAATACAAGCGGTAAGTCTTCCTTTCATCCAAACCAGAAATCCAGGCCCTCTCTATCCCTATGGCAAAGCTAATGTTTCCCACACCTAAGAATCCTCTACTGTCTCACTGCAGATGTCCTCTTCTATGTCACCTCAAAAAAGCCAAGTAGCTATTTCTCCCACCCAGGCCTTTCATCTGATTCCAATCTCTATCCAACCTAGTGTATAGCTGCTGAGGACACCAATTACAGGATGGTCAAAAAGAAGATCCTCAGATAAGGGAGGAGTAGATATATAAAAGAGATGGCCTGAAGATAATGTAATAGATTGAGTAAGAAATAATGCAAATAAATTGTTTAATGGAGAAAATAAAATATAAGATACAAAAAAATTGGTAGAAATATCAAATTTATATTCAGAAGACTAAACTTTAATTAGAGCCTTTCTTCATTCCTACAGTATTAAGGCAAAATATCTGGTCAGACTGAGATTCCTTTCTAAAAGGAAATGTATGAACATCATGGATATATAGGCTTTCAATAATTTGTTTTTATCTACTCACCATGGTCCACAAGCCAAGCCATACATAAAGAATTCAGCTTTTCATCAAAGAATTCCACACCCTACAGATACAGAAGATTCCATTAATATACTTTGCCAAAATTCAGAAATAAAGATGGTCTATTTACATTACACCAAGATTGCCTGAAGGCTAAAAAAAGCTGTTTTCAAATAAACTGAATTCATGAAAGAGACAGAAAGGAAACACCATGGGAATTACAAACAAACCATAAATCTATTTTATTGGATGGAAATAATAAACAAACAAACAAAAAGCATACGTGAGCTGGCACAGGCCCTGCTAGGTGAAAGAGAACAGGGTGGCCAGAAGCCAGTCACAACACTACAAAAGAGTAGGAAGAATTCACTGCGGATGGTCTGCCAAGCAAATCTGGATTACCTGTAAAAATGAATTACCCAGGAAAACACCTGTCGGTAATATTACTAATTCTCAATTGTCTTCCCTTTTTGGTTACTATTATGACAAATCCTTAGCGATAAAGCAACTGACCTCAAGACACAGAGATATCCCCAATTAAAGACAGTATTTTTGAGACAACAGGAGAAAGCCCTGGAGGGAGAATAAAGCAGGCCCAGGACTACAGAGGATATAGCCCAGGCATGGCTTGCTCTCCCAGCCTTGTTCCTCCCAACGGTCAACAGGTGGCCACTTCAGTGCAGGTTGGGGATGGGCTCCGGGAGCCGATTTACACAGTCCTCTCACCCTGGGGCTTCCACACCACATGGGAGAATGCTGTGACATATACGTTCCTAGTGCCTCCCTCTGGGGTCTACACGTTTACAGTCTTGCTTCTTTGAACTCTAAGAAGTTCCTGACGGTGATTCTATATTTTAAATAAAGAGAGGTAATATAATGTTTCAGTGCTTTGAAAACAGTTATTAAGACAAAATAGTGTTTGTTTTGTTTTGTTTTGTTTTGTTTGAGACACAGTCTCACTCTATTGCCCAGGCTGGAGAACAGTGACACTATCTCAGCTCACTGCAACCTCCACCTTCCGGGTTCAGGTGATTCTCCTGCCTCAGCCTTTCGAGTAGCTGGGATTACAGGCGTGCAGCACACGCCCAGCTAATTTTGCATTTTTAGTAGAGACGGGGTTTCACCACGTTGGCCGGGCTGGTCTCTTAACTTCTGACTCAAGTGATCCATCCGCCTCAGCCTCCCAAAGTGCTGGGATTACAGGCATGAACCACTGCACCCGGCCCAAAATTGCTTTGTATTAAAAGATCTTAATGAACTAATTTTGGCATACACTTAGATTACGTCAGCCAAGATTTCTTTTTCATTTCAGGTTGAGAATTTTCCTTCAGTTTTAATTAATCTTTATTTTCCAGTTTGTTGTTGTTGTTGAGACAGAATCTCTCTGTCACCCAGGCTGGAGTGCAGCAGCACAATGTCAGCTCACTGCAACCTCCGCCTCCTGGGTTCAAGCGATTCTCCTGCCTCAGCCTCCCAAGTAGCCTCCCAAGTAACAGGCGCCCACTACCACATCTGGCTAATCTTTTATATAGTAAAGATGGGGTTTCACCATGTTGGTCAGGCCGGTCTCGAACTCCTGACCTCACGTGATCCACCCACCTCGGCCTCCCAAAGTGCTGGGATTACAAGCGCGAGCCACTATGCCTGGCCTACCTTCCAGTTTTTGCAGTTTAATTTTATACTTACTTACCATGGTCCACAAGCCAGGTCATACATAAAGTCTTGAGAGAATTTTATAAATTGACTATCTGATATAAAAACATTTAGAGATAAAGAAAAATTAAGGAGAATATATATACTAACAAGCAGTTAAAATTGTAAAGCAAAATGTCCATGACTGAGGCATGTTACCCCTGCCAGACAGGTGTAAGTCAGCCAAAGACACCATCTGCCTTGTTTTCACACTGCTCTCTATAGAGCTAGCAACCCTGGGAAACTTTCCAGGTCTAGAAGGAGCAGAGGTTAAAAGAAATGGTACTAAAATGCAGCCTGTCTTCCAGACAGTTTTGATCTTCAGCAAATCAGTTAACCACTGCTCCTCTCCACTCTGAAGAGTAGATCCATGACAATCACCAGTGAAGAGAAGATGACTCATAGCACTTCAGAGTGACAGAGGAAAAGGATGACAAAATAACTTCACCTGATCCCATTCGCTATGCACTAATATGTCTGGTATCCTTTTCAAAGAATCGGATACTTTCAATTTTATAAAACATATAATGCCACAGACATTCACATAATGCATGTTCATAAACGTACTAAAATTAACAATACAAATTCAGGGGTTCAAGAAAAGAAAAAACAAATTCCATATGCCGTGACCTGAAAGGAATGGAAGTGGGAGTGAGGAAGGGGAAACAAATTGTAGTGATATCAATAGTAAACTGACACACCTTTCTCAAAAAATACTCAACAATCAACAAATGTTGGCCATGCATAGTGGCTCATGCCTATTATCAGCTACTCAGGAGGCTGAGGCAGGAGGATCGTTTGAGGCCACGAGTTTGAGACCAGCCTGGGCAACAGCAAGACCCTGCCCCCCAAAATAAAAAATGTTAAGTGCCTAATTAATTATGGGCACTATGTCAGGGTACCATTGAGAGATCACCCACCCATCTCTCCAACTAGACTATAACAGACAATTACAATACTGTGTAATAAGTGCTACCAACAGGGATAAAGGTACATCAAACTTAGAAAAGTCAAGGTCACCTACTCAAAAAAAGGAAAGGATATGGCTATAAAACCCAGCTTTGAAATTTTATCTAACATGGGATTAGTTAGGGTAAAACTAATCATGACACTCAAACAGTAACAGATAATGTGATAATGTGGACTTTGACCAAAATACTAACTTTTTTTTTTTGACACAAAGTTTCACTCTGTTGCCCAGGCTGGAGTGCAGTAGCATGATCTTGGCTCACTGCAGCCTTTGCCTCCTGGGTTCAAGTGATTCTCCTGCCTCAGCCTCTCAAGTAGCTGGGATTACAGGCATGTACCTCCGTGTTCAGCTAATTTTTATATTTCTAGTAGAGATGGGGTTTCACCATGTTGGCCAGGCTGGTCTGGAATTCCTGGCCTCAAGTGATTCGCCTGCCTCTGCCTCCCAAAGTGCTGGGTTTACAGGTGTCAGCCACTGTGCCCGGCCTTTCAGTACTTCTTTTTTATATGGTGATTCCTCATCTCCCTTTAATCAGAATGTAGGGCAAGTGGTACCTAGGGACATTTTACTTAGAATACAAGGCAAACAGGGAAGTTTCCTTGAGCAAAAGTCACATCAGACTTACCCTAAAACCATAATCCCTTTTATTCTCAGTTAAATATTTGTTAAGTCACAAAGGCATTAAATATTATAAAATTTACATTATATATGCCAAGAAACTGATCTTATTATTCTATGGCTTTGTTTTTCGGTCGTGATGAGGTGAAATATGTTTCTGTAATACAGACTGAGCATCCCAAATCCAAAAATTCAAAATGTGAAATGCTCCAAACTCCAAAACTTTTTGAGCACCAATATGATGCTCAAAGGAAATGCTCATTGGAGCATTCTGGACTTTGGATTTTTGAATTTGGGATGCTCAACCGGTAAGTATTTATAACACAAATATTCCAAAATCCACTTCTGGTCCCAAAAATGCTGGTCCCAAGCATATTTAGATAAGGGATACTCAACCTATAATTTATGCACTAATAGGCCGGGTACAGGGGCTCACACCTGTAATCCCAGCACTTTGGGAGGCCAAGGCGGGTAAATCACCTGAGGTCAGGAATTCAAGACCAGCCTGACCAATGTGGTAAAACCCCATCTCTACTAAAAATACAAAATTAGCTGGGTGTGGTGGCACATTCCTGTAATCCCAGCTACTTGGGAGGCTGAGGCAGGAGAATTGCTTAAATCCAGGAGGCAGAGGTTGCAGTGAGCTGAGATCGCACCATTGCACTCCAGCCTGGGGAACAAGAGTGAAACTCCATCTTAAAAAAAATGAAATGTATGCACTAATAAACATAAAAACCATCCCACAGGTAACAAGAACAAGGCCATACTTTCATGCATCTAAACAAACGTAAGCATACAGGCTACTAGGCCTCCTACTTGCCAAGGTAAATTGTCACTATTTGACACTACCCTGCAGTTCATGGAGCAACACATACTCACCAGCTGGCCTGCCAGCAGCGGCATATACTCAATGATGGCCAGCCGGACCCTCCATTTGGCATCTTCAGCCAGCTCCACTATGGCAGGAAGGAGAGACTGAGAGAGCTGACGGATTCCAATCACTTCATTTACACAATCCAAATTGGAGATGATATTCAAACGAACTTCAGGACACTGCAAGCACACAAGCCCCAAAAGACCACATATAAAAATCAAGTACTGTGCCCAACAGTCTCCTGTCGGGATAAGATAAAAACTGCTAAGTAAGTTTTAAAATTACAAAGTACTGACTCAGGTGAAAAAAAAAAAAAAGGATAATCTTGAAGAAATAATAGAGAGTACATAAATAACTCAAGGAACATAAATGATCTTAATCAGAAATTTCAATGAAAAGTCTGTAACACTAATGACTACAAGAAAAGTCTAAAAGATGGTAAAGAGCATAATCTCTGGAATTAAATTGATGCACTCAAATTTCAGATCTGCCACTGTTGAAAGACTTTGCTCAAGTTACTTTAACCCTCTGGGCCTCAGCTTTCTCATCTGTAAAATGGAATAATAAGACCTAACTCATAGGATTGTTGTGAGAATTACATGTAAAAATATATGCAAAGCACTAAGGCTTATGCCTGGCACGCAGTAATTACTCAGTAAATATTAGGTATCATTATAATTTTGGATACTATATTTAAACTCAAATAAAAGAAACTTTTTAAACAAAGACACATTAGCTTTAAAGGAACCAGGAAGTATAAAACAAAAGTCAGGTGAAGGTGATAAACATTTCTAGGTTTACTTTAATGGGTCCTTGTGCCCACTTTCTGAGGAACCTATAACCCTGTAACCAAAATCACAGGTGTTGTCATTGGTTTAAAATAAGTTATGATTTTTTTATCCATTTTCTTTTTGGGGGTTCTATTTTAGTGAAACCCCAAACCAAAATCAAATCAAATCAAATCACTATCAAAGGCAACAGAACATAAAGCAAGACCCACCTCATCCTTTAACTGAGCTAAAAAAAGAGGTAGAAGATGTTCAATGGTATTCTCTTTGCCCAAAATAGTAGACAATCCCATAATTACAGAAGCTAGAGCCGATTTGACATGTTGATTGGTATCGGATACTAATTCCTAAAATAAAATCAAAATTAAAAGCCTTTATTACAAGACAACAGAAACTTCCATACCATTATTCTGGGAGACAGAGTCTTGCTCTGTTGCCCAGGCTGGAGTGCAGTGGTGTGACCTTGGCTCACTGCAGCCTCAACCTCCCAGCTCGAGCACTTCAGCCTCCAGAGTAGCTGGGTCTACAGACATGCACCACCAGGCTTGGCTAATTTTTTTTATTTTTTGTAGAGACAGGTTCTCACTATATTGCCAGGGCTGGTCTTGAACTTCTGGGTTCATGCAATCCTCTTACCTTGGCCTCTCAAAGTGCTGGGACTACAGGTGTAAGCCACCAAGATGGCCTGAATTTTTTTTTTTTTTGAGACAGGGTCTCACCCTGTCACCTAGGCTGGAGTGCAGTGGCATGATCATAGCTCACTGCCATCTCAACCTCCTGGGTTCAAGCAGTCCTCCCACCTCAGACTCCCAAGTAGCTGGTACTACAGGTGCATGCCACCAGGCTCAACTAATTTTTGTATTTTTTGTAGCAATGGGGCCTCACTATGCTGCCCAGGCTGGTCTCAAACTCCTCGGCTCAAGAAATCCTCCCACCTCAGCCTCCCAAAGTGCTTGGATTACAGGAATGCACCACCATGCCCAACCCCAAGGAATTTAAAGACAGCACTATTTCAATATTGATTAGTTGATAATGTTTCCTCAGACTACTAGTTAGGTAACATAAACCTATGCACCAAAGAGCATTTTACAACTACAGTAGGCTAATAAGTGATAAATAACAATGTTGCACATTAACACATCTTCCCCATTCATTCCCTATCAACCTTTAAACTCAAAAAGCTTTAAGGTAAACAAACAAACAAAAAAAATGAGATTAAGGTTTACCTTTATGCAAATCAGAGTGAAACAAAATAAACTAAAGTCAGGTTTACCTTTATATAGGGCAGAATCTGATTCATAATTATGGTCTCTCTATCTTCAATGGGCAAGTTCTCACCAAGTTCTAAAAGATAAATAGAAAAGAAGAATGCTTTCACAGGGCCATTTACAAAGAGCCAAATGAGGACATTTAACCAGGTTTATCAACAATTTCAATTACATTATATGTTGAAGCAAATAAGGAAAATAGCTCTTGTTCTAAATAAACTTTTTTCATGAAATCCTTATGCCACTGCGTATCACACCAATCCAATCTGAAAAGCATTTTCTTTTACAAAAACAAGACAAAATGATTTATTGGTTTTAAACATAAAGGGATTATCTTTATGTGACAATGTGACATTTCCACACACTGAAAACATCCCTATGTATTTTAAAAACATATTCTAGAACAAAAAACATGCAAAATTCACTAAAAAGAAATGCACCAAAATGAACAACACATGTTCCAACATAAATTGAACTCCTTAACCTTTTACTTTGTGGGCAGCAGCCGCCCGGACTTCAGCTTCACAGTCTTTAAGTAGGTTCTGAAAGGCGGGGATGAGGTCATTTAGGGTGATTTTAGGACCCATGGCTTTCTGGAGCTATAAAAGAATTTGAACGGGTTTTAATGTATAATAACAAAAGAATTAACAAGAACAAAACAAAACTGTGCAATCTGTAAGTACATATTTTTGCCACACTTCCCACTGAAAAGAATTCAGAAACTTTGGGTATGACAGCAAATCTATGGGTGTTCAGGTTTATTTCCTTAGTACCTAAAAATGATCATTTTACCTCTGAAAATTTGTCAGCCACCATATAGCGAACTCGCCAAGATTTATCTTCTGCTGCTTGTCGAAGTGTAGGCATCACCAAAGTCTCAAGGTCATCCTGAGACAATAACTGGGCAATACTGACACAAGCTTCCACAGCTAGGAGGCGCACTGAATCCTAAAGGAACAAAATTTCTGTAATTCAGACATTTACCAAGACCCATGGGGAACTGCTGTGGGGTGGTGAGGGTGTTTAAAAAAATAAACACCACCACGACTGCCGCACCTTATATAGTTTCTTGTCTTGACATCTTTTTTTTTTTTGAGACAGGGTCTCACTCTGTCACCCA
>NW_012101721.1:1336792-1345883 GCF_000951045.1 Mandrillus leucophaeus
CTATGAGTAAACAGCAAAGTAATTACCTTGGCTAGAATGTCGAGTTTCTATGAAGGAAAAGGAAATGAAAATTTTAAAATTTGAAAAAAAAAAAAAAACATTTTAATGATGCCTTCAAAGCCTTACTATAATAGAAAGTTGAGGGATAAAAATGAAAAGAATACTTGTACAAGTTATTTATAACAGATTAGGACAAAGGTAGAGAATAAGAGTAAAGGAAATCACTTAGGAAGCTCAGTTTTCAAAAAACTCAGATCAGGGTGGCAGTAACAGGAGTGTAGGCAGTATAAGATGATGACTTGGAAAGAAATACACAGAACAATTAAAAGTTAGAAATCAAAAACAAAAATCAGTTCGATTTAAATGTTGAAGATCAAGGACAGAATAACTTTGAGGAAGCTGTGGCTAGGAAAACACAGAAATTAGAAAGGTATGGGATTAATGAACTCAACTTTCCAAATGTAAACAGCCAAGGTCAGCGTGACACCTATGTCCTTTGAGCAAGTGGAAAATACACAATTAAGACAAATCAATGAGGGGCCAGGCGCGGTGGCTCATGCCTGTAATCCCAGCACTTTGGGAGGCCAAGGCAGGTGGATCACCTGAGGTCAGGAGTTCAACACCAGCCTGGCCAACATGGTGAAATCCCATCTCTACTAAAAACACAAAAATTAGCCAGGCATGGTGGCATGTGCCTGTAATCCCTGATACTCAGGAGGCTGAGGCAGCAGAATTGCTTGAACCCAGGAGGCAGAGGCTGCAGTGAGCCGAGATCACGCCACTGCACCCCAGCCTGGGTGACAGAGCAAGACTACAACTCAAAAAAAAAAGAAAAATCAATGAGAAAGTAGAAACTGAGACTGTAGACTTGTATATTATACATATATAGGTAGAATCTTAATACATGTAAACATTAGCACCCAGGAGAAATAGGTAAAATATTTTAAGTATGTACAGTAACAGTTATGTATATACACATACATACACTTGAGAGACATTAACAGTGACTCCAACTTCCAAAATATTACATATCTTAAAAACTGTATATCAACAATAACTGACTATATGCCAAAGACACACACACTCCTCTGTATGCAAGTGCACAGGCTAAAAAAGGCAGGGCTAAGTTCTTGGTAGCGACTACACAGATATTTTTGGATTTCAAAAATGATGCTAAATCATGGGGCTGCTAATCAACTACTGAAATATAAGCTAATACATATTTGTTAAAAAATTACTTCTCTGGTCAGGTGGTGGCTCACACCTGTAATCCCAGCACTTTGGGAGGCCAAGGTGGGCAGATCACAAGGTCAAGAGATCGAGACCATCCTGGCCAACATGGTGAAACCCCGTCTCTACTAAAAATACAAAAGTTAGCTGGGCGTGGTGGCATGCACCTGTACTCCCAGATACTCAGGAGGCTGAGGCAAGAGAATCGCTTGAACCCGGGAGGCAGAGGTTGCAGAGAGCCAAGACTGCGCCACTGCACTCCAGCCTGATGACAGAGTGAGACTCTGTCAAAAAAAAAAAAACAATGCAAATAAAACTAAGGCTATACTTATCATAAAAGTTAGGATAATGTACTCTTAAAGAAACAGAGTGGCAAGTGGAGGAGGAAGGAAGAGATTGTGTTCGAAAGGGAATCCATGGAGGGATTCTGGGATAGTGGCTGTCAAAGTGATGTCTCCTATCATAGGTGATAGTTAACAAGCTGGTATTACCTTATAATAGTTCATTAAGTTATACATTTATTTTTGTATACTTATTAGAATAAAAATTCAAATAAATTTTTAAAATTATTTTGAAAATAGGATTTGGATCTTTAGATCTAGGATCTGAAAATGAGACTCATTAGTATGTGTCCTGGGGCTTGTGGTCCTGTACACATGAAGCGATCTTAGGGCAGGTAACAAGCAAATTAAAAGCCCAAAAGGACCCTTCTGGAGTCCAGGAACTCTGGGAGCTTACCCTCCTAAGCACCATTACAGAGCAGCAGTACAGTCTAGCTGTGAAGGGCACAAATTCTGGAGCCAAACCACCTAGATTCAAATTCTGACTCCACTATGCAAACTTGAGCAAGTTACTTAAACTTTCTGTGCCTTTGTTTTCTAATGTGTAAAATGGGCTATCTCATGGGGCTGTTGTAAGGACTGAATTACTTAATACAAATAACTACTTAAAGGCAGAGAAAAATTAAGTACTTCATTTACATGTTTGCTAGTTTTATTGTTATTTCTACACCAAAGAGACCTAGATCTTCGGAATTAAATACGATCATGTGAAGTAATCCCATACACTACTATAGAGGAAGCAGAGGGTCAAATAGCTTTCCTAACACATTCTAAGCTTATTTATCTGAAAAGTCAAAAATTCCAGGAAACATTACTCCCTCATATTACAATACAGCCAGCAATTCCCAAAGGTATGTTACCCTCCAAGCAGCTTTGGTCTTCCTTTCTAATTATGGCTCCCATTTCCTCTCTGACTCCCCACTCTTTTAACAGCTGATAAGAGAGAAATCATGGTCTGGTTAAGAAAGAAACATAAGAACACTGAGGTGAGCATGTTACACTTTAACCAGGCCAGAATCAGCACTAATTGTGCAAAAAGAATCCTAACAAGAAAACTAAAACTCCTCAAAGAAATTCTGAAAATTTAGAGGAAAGGAGCATATCTGTGTCCCTTAAATACTAAGAGTTAGTTTACCTGTTCATCTGAAGCTAGATTAGTGAAGAGTGGAACAATTTCACTTTTCACACTGTCTAATTCCAAAACTTTTGCAAATTCACCCAATTTGGAAGCAGCAGCACGTCGCACCATTGGTGTGTCATCTGAGCACAAGGAACGGAATTGCCTGCAACATAAAACAATGAAGGTATTTCCCATCAAATAACACTGACTAAACCTGCCCCCATACACAGGGACAGACTATTAGAGGTTTTATCTTACAATAATCAGTGACTAGGCTTCTAGTCATAGAAGTAACAAAAATAAAACATATTCAACTGAATAATAAAAAATGACATCACAGGCCAGACATGTTCCCTCACACCTGTAATCAAAGCACTCTGGGAGGCCCAGGTAGGAGGATTGCTTGAGGCCAGGAATTGAAAGCAGACTGGGCAACATAGCAAGAACCTATCTATACCCAAAAAATATTTTTTTTTTGTTGTGGGGAGCTCAACTGAACCTCCCACCTCAGCCTTCTGAGTAGCAGGAATACAGGCGGGTCCCACCATGCCCAGCTAATTTCTTTTTTCTTTTTAGTCGAGACAAGGTCTCACTATGTTGCTCAAGCTAGTCTTGAACTCCTGAGCTCAGGCAGTCCTCCCACCTCAACCTCTCAAAGTGCTGGGATTACAAGCATCAGCCACTGCACCCAGCCAGAAAAAATTTTTAAAAATTAGCCAGACGCAGTGGTGTATGTCGGCAGTCCTAGCTACCTGGAGGCTGAGGCTGGAGGATCACTTAAGCACAAGAGTTCAAGGTTGCAGTGAGCTATGATTGTGCCACCGCACTCCAGCCTGCGCAACAGAGCAAGACCTTCTCTCTTAAAAAAAAAAAAAAAAAAAAAAGATGTCATAAAACCTACTATCCTAGTATCAGCCACTCATTGGTTACAATGTACTATGTAAACTGTCAGCTACAAGTCCCCAGTAATCCCAAATAACTAATAGCTTACTGTCTGATTTCTGCTTTAACAAAGCAAAAAAACACCAGAGCTTACTGTCTGATTTCTGCTTTAACAGCATTTGATGCCCTGGGATAGCAAACGCTGAACAAACCACATGCAGACGTGCGAGAGGTGAACCAATCCCCACTTGCTAGGCGTTTCACCAGAGGTACAAAATAAGCTTCCAGAGCAACAGGAGTATGCTCCTGGGAGATCTGTCTCAGGGACTCCACAGCCTTGTCACGAACAACAGTCTCTTCCACAGTTGCCAGATTTTCCAAAGGAGGCTGAATGGATTAAAAAGGAAAACCAGAGAAGAAAACTTATTGAATCAGATTAGAAACAGATAATCACCTTTTAAAGTGACTGAAGGGAGGTGGTACACGTAACCAGAATGTTAGCTGCATCATACCAAATGGTTACTTTCAGCTCACACAGTGATAACATATGGTGCGGCCAACCTGAAGACACGACTTCTGTAGAAAAGCCAAGATCTCGTGTCCCAGATGGCAATTCCCAGATGGTGTCTACAAATGACACAGTGTAAGAGACTTGACACAATATTAATATTACTGTGAGCTGAATCACTAGGTTTAAAAGATACACAGCCAAATTCAGGCAGGATCCTGTACATTTCCTCAAGAGTAAGTACAAAAATATGACCAACATTAGGCACCACAAATACAGGATAACAGCTTGTCAGGTCACTGAGTCCACTGCCTTTTCAGTATCATTCTACCACTCCCAGAGGTGCAGGCAACGCTTATCCACCATCTCCATTCCATCCTTTTATCCAACCTACAAAATGCTGAGTACAAAATTGCTTTTTTCAGAACACATTCAGCAACTTTCCATTCATAGGGCAGGAAGGAGTTTCTGACAGAACAATCAAGTGAAAACTACAGAGACTGGCCAGGCAAGGTGGCTCACGCTTGTAATCCCAGGCTTCAGGAGGCCGAGGTGGGCAGATCACTGAGGTCAGGAGTTCGAGACCAGCCTGGCCAACATGGTGGAACCCTGTCTCTACCAAAAAATACAAAAATTACCCAGACATGGTGGTACATGCCTGTAATCCCAGCTACTCAGGAGGCTGAGGCATGAGAATCGCTTGAACCCGGGAGGCGGAGGTTGCAGTGAGCTGAGATTGTGCCACTGCACTTGAGCCTGGGTGACAGAGTGAGACTCTGGTCTCAAAAAAAAAAAAGAAAAGAAAAGAAAAGTACAGAGATGGGAGGACACCTTGCTTACAGCTTTAGAAATAGAAGAGGCCAAACAGGGTGGATGATCCGGATTAGGAGCAGTAACTGAATATGGCATGGCCTAGTAAAAAGTGTAAACAGGCTGGCTCTCTGAACCTCTGCCTTACTGAGTTTGCATGTAGTCCAGGTAGACTCTACACATGCCATGAGCTACAGATTTTTAAAGCATAAAACCCACATATAGAACTAACCAAGAATGAAACAGAAGCATAATGAGTTAAAGAAAAGAAGTGTGTCTCATAATATATTTTAAAAATTGTTTGATACACACAGGTACACAGTATTCAGCTTTCCTAGAAGGTATTTCAGAAACCCATTAAAAAGATACTGTTTCTCACTTGCCAAGGCATTTCATGATCTGTCCCCTGCCTACTGTAACCCCCTCTCCTGCAGTAACACTGGATAATAGCTATCATTACTACAGGATGAGGCCATGCTCCTGAGAATTGCTTATGAGTGGTCTCTTGATTTGAACTCTGCCTGGCCCTTGATGACCACTCTGCCTACCCAACCTCAACACTTCACATTCCAGCAGGTCTTTTTTTTTTTTTTTTTAAGAGACAGGGTCTTGCTCTGTTGCCCAGGCTAAGTGCAGTGGCACAATCATGGTTCAGTGTGGCCTCAGACTCTTTGTCCTTCTGCCTCAGCCTCCCGAGTAGCTAGGACTACAGACACATGCCACCATGCCCAGCTATTTTTTTTTTTAAGAGTTGGGGTCTCACTACGTTGCCCAGGCTGGTCTTGAACTCCTGGCCTCAAGCGATCCTCCTGCTGCTTTGGCCTCCCAAGGCAAGGATTACAGGTGTGAGCCACCACACCCAGCCACACTCCAGCAGTTTTGAACCCAGTCTGTTTCATGCTTCCAAGCCTCTGAAATTCATTTTCTCAATACATGATTATTGTTGTATCTAACATTGCGGACACAGAAGAAACAAAGCAGACAAGCTTCCTCACTCTAGTGGCATTTACATTCTAATAGAGTAAGACAACAATCAATCAAGAAAACAAGTAAACGGTGATGAATACTCTACAGAAAAAAGGAGTAGGATGATGTGGTAAGGGATGACTGCGAGGCTATTTCAAGTTGAGTGGTGGGGGAAAACCTCCCTGAGGAGATGCATTGAAGTAGATCCGTGAATGACAAGGAGCCAGGCACAGAAAGCTTGAAAGAGCTTTTCATTAGAGGGAAGACCTAGGGCAAAGGTCTTAAGGGAATAATAAGCTAGGTTAGTTCAAAGAACAGAAAGATGACCAATGTGAATGTAAGAGATTATCAAGGCCTTTTGCGCTCTGTCCCTGCCTACTGTGACCTCTTCTCATGCAGTACCACTGGGCATATGATAATCCTACAGAGGCAGGTCATAAAAAGCCTTATAAGCTAAGGTACAGAATTTGGATTTTCTAAGAGCTATGGCAGAGAGTGAGCCATCTGCTGGGTGACGTGAACTGTAAGGGTCGGGTGAGAGACAAGAGTGGAAAGCATTGTTAGGAAGCTACTACAGCAATCTAGAGGAAAGATGATGGTCTGGACTAGGCTGGTAATAAGAGGGATGGAAGAAAGTGGACTGATTTGAAATATACATAGACTCTATAGGAATTACTAATGGATTAGATGTGGGGAACAAGGGAAAGAGAATTCAAGAATATATTCTAGGTTTTGGCTTGTCCAACTGGGAAGACAGTGATACCATTTACTTAAGTGGAACAACTAAATAAGAAGTGTATTTGGGGGATAAAGCTAAGTTTTGTTTTGTGTATGTTAAGTTTGAAATACCTGTTTGACATTCAAGTAGAAAAAAGCATAGGCCTGTATACACAGAAATATATGTATCTATATCTATATATTCATACTTATCTATCTACCTCAATCTACCTCAGGAGTTCCATGGAAAAACCAGAACTAGAGATAGAAATCACCAGAATCAGTATTACTACCCAGTATTGAAAGCCCTGACGCATACATCCCTACCTTGTCCATCTGTTGAATTCCTGGTCATCCTTTAAAACCTAGTTTAGACATCATCTCCCAACGTCTTCCCTGATCACCCTGAGTGAATCCCTTTCTCCCCTCTATTACGTGGGTAGGGTATTTTGTAGGTACTTACATCTTTCCATTTAAGACTGCACAGTAATTATTTGCTGACACATAAAGGCAAGGGACCTCATTCAATTCACTTTGGTGGTCATTTTCTTTTTTTTTTAAGCGATGGGGATCTCACTATGTTGCCCAGGCTGAATTCAAACTCCTGGGTTCAAGTGATCCTCCCATCTCAGCCTCCTGAGTAGCTAGTACTACAGGCTTGTGCCACCAAGCCCCCTCACATTGGTCTTCTTCAACATTAACATTGTAAATTACGATATGTCTGATAAAGTAGACTCTTAATAAATGTCAATTAAATTGAACCAAATTCATCAAACTCAGAAAGTCAGAAGCAAAAGTTACAATTGACAAAGACAAAATGCTGCCAGGTGAGAATTAAGGTTTCCAACATCATGCGGGGGAACCATTAAAACAATCAAATCCTTTTTCTACCTCCATCTAAACTAGTAAATCTACAGATGCAGAAAAGAAGGACGAAGTTCTCTTATTCACAGAAAAAGAAGAAGGGGTTGAGTCCAAAGTGCCTATAGTATTTCTTCTCTCAATGACTCACATGACTATCTGCCCATAAAAAGATCTGCATAAAAAATGCTGCAGTGTGTCTATCACCCAACTGTGTATCATTTATACTGCAAAAGTTCTAGGAGGGTAGGCAGCTTATAAATACTCACCAGCAGACAGTGGGCAAAGTCAGGACCTCCCACTAGGCCAGTGAAATTTCCCAGCTGCTCAGCAAGAGCTAATAGTACCTCATCTTCATCATAAATTGTATCTGGAAGGGACAACAACAGGGACTCATCAACATGGATAGCTCTCACATAGCTGGACACTGACACAAAACTAGGAACAGATTCACTATGCGACCGGTAAGGTGGCCCAGTCAAAATCCTAACAGCATTTTCTTCCTTCTCCTCAATCAACCATCTTCCTGGATCTGTTTTGCACAACGAATTAGAAATTCATACTCCCATATCAATTACTTTCCCAACAGCTAAATGGTTGATGTTTGAATATATCTAACCACAACTAATAATATCCTCTGTTCTGTTTCTTTTGCACAGAAAGCACCTGGCTCATTTTAACGTGGGTAACAAACTCTAAAAAAGTCAGTGTCGAAAGTCCCTGGAAAATGGAATGTCCCTGCCTTTCTTTAAACAAAGATTCACATACCTGTAAGGAATGGCAACAATTCACTTCGCGTCCTTTCTACTCCAAGTGCTAGGGCAATTGTTGACAACTTCTTAATACTGTTGAGTCGGAGCTTCAGAAAAGAAAGTAGAAAGAAGAACAATGTAAAGAAACGGTTGAATTTAGATCAAAAGACAAAAGGTGCTAATAGGTGAAATAATGACACAGGGGTAAGAACGAAGATAACCTTTTACTTAGATTTTACTGTTAAGGAACCTCCATAGGACGGAGGAGTGTAACTCGGCCTCACTAGCCGGCGGAAGATTTCCTAGGAGAAACACTCAGAAGGGCCCGGAAGAGAAATGAATGAAAGACAATACAACACCCAGGAAGTAAGATAATCTTAAAAAGAGAGGACTTTGGCAGTGGTGAAGCAGGTGAAACGGTTGAATACAACGCCTGTGGTTTCAAAGAAAAGTTCCCGCAGAGCTGATACAACGACTCGTCCAGGTTAATCGGCCATCCCACCCCCTCTTTCTACCCAACAAGACGAGCCAGTTCCAAGCCCAGATGAAGGGATTCCGAGGCACTTCAAAGGGCTTCTGGGCATCCTGCGCCCCTCAGCCGCTCCAGCCCCGTCTCGGCCCGGCACCGCGCTTCTCCAGCTCCCTCGCCTACGAGGCGCGGCCACCTCACGGCCCGGATAGGGCGCCCAGGCGGGAAGCAGGTTCCCCGACAACCGCCCTGGAAAGGCAAGGCTCCGGGCGGACCCCTTAGGGGGTCCGAAGCAGGGGTACTAGAGAGGTCCCCGGGAGGGTCGAGGCGTGTCACCACAGCCCCTCGCAGAGCTTTCCCTGCCTCCCCTTCAAGTTTCTGCTACGAGTCCAGTTCATTCAGTACCCCGGCCACCCCCACCGCGGCGCAGGCCTT
>NW_012101721.1:1350448-1353458 GCF_000951045.1 Mandrillus leucophaeus
GGGTCTGAGGCCGAGGCGGACGGATCACTTGAGGCCAGGAGTTCGAGACCAGCCCGGCCAACTTGGTGAAACCCCATCTCTACTAAAAATACAAAAATTAGCTGGGCTGGTGACCGGCACCTGTAGTCCCAGCTACTCAGGAGGCTGACATGAGAATCTCTTGAGCCCCAGAGGCAGAGGTTGCAGTGAGCCAGGATCGCACCACTGTACTCCAATCTGGGCGGCAGAGTGAGACCCCATGTCAAAAATAAATAAATAAATAAATAGGGTTCTTGGAAGTAAGCACAATAGAGCCTGTGAATGAATGAATGAATGAATGAATGAATGAATGAATGAATGAGGTGCTTGGAAGTAAGCACAATAGATAGAGCCTTTGATAGTAATGAAAGTTTGGGAACCAGCAGACCTGAACAGTTTTTCTCAAATTATGTTTGTGGATGTATTCTCTAGGGTTTTAATTTTATTTTCATTTTCATATTTTTTAGATTTGCATAAGCATATTCTGAATTATTTGGGTGACCACCTTACAACTCAGTATTGCCACACAATTTCAGCACCTACATTTACATGTGTGTTTTAGTGCTGCTTTTATTGTTCTGGGATAATGAGAAAAGAACAGAGGTGGTTTTAAAATAAGAATGATACTTTCATGCACAAAATGAAAGCCAAATGACATCATGAGATTGCACTATTTGGTAGTTGTAACAGA
Organism: Mandrillus leucophaeus; assembly: GCF_000951045.1. Classification (NCBI taxonomy): domain Eukaryota; kingdom Metazoa; phylum Chordata; class Mammalia; order Primates; family Cercopithecidae; genus Mandrillus; species Mandrillus leucophaeus. Next base: position 1,351,158 of record NW_012101721.1, read on the forward strand.
GAAAAATGGTGAGAAAATTAAGATATCAGGAGTCATTTGGTGGCATAGGCATGTTGAACACAAAAGAAGCTGAGCTATAGCAGGCGACGAGGGATGATAGTTTTAGCAAAATACATCATTTGTCATGTTAAATTACTGTAATATTTTTAATTGAATAGTATTCATTTTGTGGTTTCATTTGTATTTAATTTGTAAATTTGTTGTGGTTTCTGTAGCTGTATAAGAACCAGAAATAAAAGCACATTATTTCCTACTTTATATTTGTAAATTTAAATAACCACAGCATAATAAAAACAATTTAGCTAAATGTGGTAATGCACGCCTGTACTCCCAGTTACTTGGGAGGCTGAGGTGGGAGGATCACTTGAGCCCAGGGGTTCATGACCATCCTGGACAACATAGCAAGACCCCCATCTCTAAAATAATAATAATAATAACAATAATGATTTAACTGAGAGTTTTCAGGATTTTAAAAAATTATTGTCGTGTGTGTGTTTTTAAGAAACAGCATCTTGCTCTGTTTCCCAGGCTGGAGTGCAGTGGCACAGTCATAGCTTACTGTAACCTTAAACTCCTGGACTCAAACAATCCTCCATCCTCAGCCTCCTGAGTAGCTAGGAGTATAGGCATGTGCCACCACATCTAGCTTCGCGTGTGTGTGTGTGTGTGTGTGTGTGTGTGTGTATGGAGACAGAGTCTCGCCATATTGCCCAGGCTAAAAATGGATTCATATATTTAATACTACCCAACTTTGAGAGACAGAGGGCTAAGAGATTTTTTAACTTAGTAATTTACCAGTTAGAAGATCAGAGGGGATTCCTGTAGGCATTGAGAGGAGAAATCTGTTCCCTTATATTTTATGTAAAAAAGTTCACCTGGGGCAGTGGTTTACGTGATGGATCACTTGAGCTTAGGGGTTCAAGACCAGCCATGGACAACATAGTAAAACCCCATCTCTACCAAAAAAAAAAAAAATTAGCAGGATGTGGTGGTGTGCACCTATAATCCCAGCTACTTAGGAGGCTGAGGTGGGAGGATCACTTGAGCACAGGAGGTTAAGGCTGCAGTGAGCTGATGTCGCACCACTGCGCTCCACCCTGGGTGAGAAAGCAAGACCCTGTCTCAAAAAAAAAAGAAAAAAAAGTCTTGGCCAGGTGCAGTGGCTCACATCTGTAATCCCAGTACTTTGGGAGGCCGAGATAGGAGGATTGCTTAAGTCCAGGAGTTCAAGACCAGTCCTAGCAACATAGTGAGATCCCCATTCCTACAAATAAAACACAAAAATTAGCTGGGCTTGTAGTGCACGCCTAGTTTTAGCTACTCGGGAGGCTGAGGTAGAAGGATCACTTGAGCCTGTGAGGTCGAGGCTGCAGTGAGCTGTGACTGCCACTGCATTCCAGCCTGAGTGACAGAGTGAGACCCTGTCTCAAAAAAAAAAAAAAAGTCTTCAGAAATAATAAAGGAAGCATGCACAGAGAGAAGCAGATTAAGTCAGTTCCACAATACTTTTTTCAATATTAACTCAAGCTTAAGAGAGCCTTGATATACTAACAAAAACTGGCACCTTGATGCTAAATTACTTTGTTTAAAATACAAATATGCTTTGCTCACCCAAGTACAATGAACTGGAGATTCAGGGAATAACTATGATTAAATATAAAATCACAAGCTGCGAAAATAGGCCTCAGAAAATTGCCTGTTTTGAGAGTCATCAATTTTGGACATGAGTTCCCGTCTGTCTCTGACTCATCATGACCTACCTCTCCCAGTGCCTCAATCCCACCTTCCACCCCCTTACACCCTGTAAAATGGAACTAACCACCTCTTATTCCTGCTTGAGTTGCTGTGATGCTATGAGAATGAAACAGGTAATAAACATGGAGATGCTAATAAACCCTTCAATGAAGGTGATTAAAACAGACTGCAGCAGAAAAAAGGTTAGTTCAAAACCTGGGCCAAATTCTAGGGTTGACCATCTGAATCACCTAAGATGCCTGTTAAAAATGCAGATTTCTGGCCTCCAACCCAGACTTACTGAATTAGAGTCCTCAAGAATGGGGCCAGGCTGGGCACGGTGGCTCACGCCTGTAATCCCAGCACTTTGGGAGGCCGAAACGGGTGGATCACCTGAGGTCAGGTGTTCAAGACCAGCTTGGCCAACATGGTGCAACCCCGTCTCTACTAAAAATGCAAAAATTAGCCGAGTGTAGTGGTAGGCACCTGTAATCCCAGCTACTTGGGAGGCTGAGGCAGGAGAATTGCTTGAACCTGGGAGGCGGAGGTTGCAGTGAGCCAAGATAG
>NW_012101721.1:1355139-1358055 GCF_000951045.1 Mandrillus leucophaeus
GGTTCCCCGACAACCGCCCTGGAAAGGCAAGGCTCCGGGCGGACCCCTTAGGGGGTCCGAAGCAGGGGTACTAGAGAGGTCCCCGGGAGGGTCGAGGCGTGTCACCACAGCCCCTCGCAGAGCTTTCCCTGCCTCCCCTTCAAGTTTCTGCTACGAGTCCAGTTCATTCAGTACCCCGGCCACCCCCACCGCGGCGCAGGCCTTCCCCCTTCTCTACCACGCGACCAGTCGGTCTCGCCTCGGCTCCCCGGCCTCAGTCCAGTACCTGCACGTCTTCATTGCGGAGCTCGTCGATTAAAACCGCGATTGGGTATAGCGAATCATCTCCATCTCCCCCCGCTGCTCCTGGGCCGGTCCCGAGCCCCGATGCGCCCGCCATGTTCTTTCTCCTCCTGCTGCTGGTCACCGCCTCCCGCCCCGCGCCCAGGCCCCGCCCCCGCCCCGCGCCCGGGCAGCAGGGAAGAAGGCCGCCACGCGGGTTTAGCAGAGGTTGGGGAGTTGAGTTTCTGTCCCGATGATTAAGACTCCCTTCCGACCCCCACTGCAGGAGTTGTAGGTCTGAACTCAAGAAGACGGGTGGGCTGAGAAAGCGAATGGAACCCCTGCGTCCTTTCCCCAGCCGAAAGAAACAGGGACAGGGATTCATCCGGCTCCTTGTAGTCTGAAGGGGCCAGGGACCTACCTGAGTGATCCGCGCTGTGCCCTCTTAAGACTCAGGCTGACCAAAGAGAGTGCCCGAGGCCAGGAGGAAAAAGGCTTTAGCACCTCCCCTGACTTCATCCTGGCCCTGAGCCACTGGATCTCCAGCCCTAATTTCTTCGCTCAGCCTCAAGCTTCCATAGAACCCCTCCACCTCTTCCCTCGGCCTGTTCTCCAGAATGGTATCTGGCTCCTGCTCCGTAAGACAAATAACGCGGGCGGTGAGAGAAAATGAACAGTGCTGTCCAAACTCCCCAGTCAATATTTTTTCCACGCAAGCTGTTAAAAACATGCTGCTCTCTTGTTTTTGTGTTTCTTTTCAGTTTGGTACTGGAATGGTGCCTTCTGTTGTATTTTCTTCCTCCCATTTTCTAGCTCTTTAGCATGCTAGAAGTACAACAATGAAGCAAAACTAGGACAAGCTTTAATCCCTTGAGGAAGAAAACCCAAACTGGCCTCCCTAGACCTCCAAGAGTCCTCAGAGGCAGCAAGGGGAAGAGGTGGAGGTCTGGGAGCTCGTTCTTACAAACCTGAATGGAAAGTTTTCACTTACCCTTGTCAGGGTAGCACAGAATAATTAGAATGTTTTGTTTGTTTTAGACTGGAATTTAAGCAGCTTGGAGTGATAACTACATATGGTGATCACAAGCTCCGAAATGGTAATTCTATGTGCCTGATTAATGAAACTATTAATGCAGTGTAGGAGACAGACTTTTTTAAAACATAGGGTCTGAGGCCGAGGCGGACGGATCACTTGAGGCCAGGAGTTCGAGACCAGCCCGGCCAACTTGGTGAAACCCCATCTCTACTAAAAATACAAAAATTAGCTGGGCTGGTGACCGGCACCTGTAGTCCCAGCTACTCAGGAGGCTGACATGAGAATCTCTTGAGCCCCAGAGGCAGAGGTTGCAGTGAGCCAGGATCGCACCACTGTACTCCAATCTGGGCGGCAGAGTGAGACCCCATGTCAAAAATAAATAAATAAATAAATAGGGTTCTTGGAAGTAAGCACAATAGAGCCTGTGAATGAATGAATGAATGAATGAATGAATGAATGAATGAATGAGGTGCTTGGAAGTAAGCACAATAGATAGAGCCTTTGATAGTAATGAAAGTTTGGGAACCAGCAGACCTGAACAGTTTTTCTCAAATTATGTTTGTGGATGTATTCTCTAGGGTTTTAATTTTATTTTCATTTTCATATTTTTTAGATTTGCATAAGCATATTCTGAATTATTTGGGTGACCACCTTACAACTCAGTATTGCCACACAATTTCAGCACCTACATTTACATGTGTGTTTTAGTGCTGCTTTTATTGTTCTGGGATAATGAGAAAAGAACAGAGGTGGTTTTAAAATAAGAATGATACTTTCATGCACAAAATGAAAGCCAAATGACATCATGAGATTGCACTATTTGGTAGTTGTAACAGAGAAAAATGGTGAGAAAATTAAGATATCAGGAGTCATTTGGTGGCATAGGCATGTTGAACACAAAAGAAGCTGAGCTATAGCAGGCGACGAGGGATGATAGTTTTAGCAAAATACATCATTTGTCATGTTAAATTACTGTAATATTTTTAATTGAATAGTATTCATTTTGTGGTTTCATTTGTATTTAATTTGTAAATTTGTTGTGGTTTCTGTAGCTGTATAAGAACCAGAAATAAAAGCACATTATTTCCTACTTTATATTTGTAAATTTAAATAACCACAGCATAATAAAAACAATTTAGCTAAATGTGGTAATGCACGCCTGTACTCCCAGTTACTTGGGAGGCTGAGGTGGGAGGATCACTTGAGCCCAGGGGTTCATGACCATCCTGGACAACATAGCAAGACCCCCATCTCTAAAATAATAATAATAATAACAATAATGATTTAACTGAGAGTTTTCAGGATTTTAAAAAATTATTGTCGTGTGTGTGTTTTTAAGAAACAGCATCTTGCTCTGTTTCCCAGGCTGGAGTGCAGTGGCACAGTCATAGCTTACTGTAACCTTAAACTCCTGGACTCAAACAATCCTCCATCCTCAGCCTCCTGAGTAGCTAGGAGTATAGGCATGTGCCACCACATCTAGCTTCGCGTGTGTGTGTGTGTGTGTGTGTGTGTGTGTGTATGGAGACAGAGTCTCGCCATATTGCCCAGGCTAAAAATGGATTCATATATTTAATACTACCCAACTTTGAGAGACAGAGGGCTAAGAGATTTTTTAA
>NW_012101721.1:1360200-1363798 GCF_000951045.1 Mandrillus leucophaeus
AGAGAAAGAAAAAGAAAATAAATAGCAGAGTGTGCTGGCACACCTGTAGTCCCAGCTGCTTAGGAGGCTGAGGTGGGAGGATCACTTGAACCCAGGAGTTCGAGGCTACAGTGAGCTATGATCACATCTGTACACTCCAGCTTGGCAATAGAGTCAGACCCTGTCTCTAAAAAATAAATAAATAAAATTTAAAAAGTAGGCCCTCTTTCGCTGGACTTCTGGAATTTAGCCAAGCACTACCAATACAGTACTGTGGCACTGAGGTATTTCTGGGTATTTCCGTATTCTCTTTCTATTCCTCCCTCAGGTCTCCTCTCCACTTCCCACACACAACCCACAAGAAACTAATAACCAGGGAACGCCAGAGGCAACAGCTAAGATTAGGCTGAGGATCTAAGGCAGCCCTCAGGTAACAAGGTGACATCTTCAGTACAAAAGCACTGAGTTCTGACACCCACATGCAGTTCACTCATCCAGTGTGAATCAAAGGAAGACTGAGTTAGATTTGCCCGGTTCCTATAAGACAAAACATCAAGAATATAGGAAGTACAGACAGATGGGATCAATGGCCATCAACTCTTATTCATGTTAACAGCTCTCAAAGTCACATCAGAAAAGCATCAGTCATCAGCTCACATCGGCATATGGCTCACCCCTGTAATCCCAGCACTGTGGGAGGCCGAGGTGGGCGGATCACCTGAGGTCAGGAGTTTGAGTCCAGCCTGGCCAACATGATGAAAACCAACCATCTCTACTAAAAATGCAAAAATTAGCCGGTCGTGGTGGCACATGCCTGTAATCCCAGCTACTCAGGAGGCTGAGGCAGGAGAATCGCTTGAACCCAAGAGGCAGAGGTTGTGGTGAGCCAAGATAGCACCACTGGGAAAAAGAAAAGCGTCAGTAATGAGGATCGAAGTGACATCACTGTTATCTTCTCTAGCCCCTTGCCTCATGTTTATTAAGCTTGCATGTCCCTCACAACCAAAGAGCTTTACAAATAGGTTCTCATTCAAAGGCTGATCTGCTCCACAGTCACCCCACTGTGCAAGAAGGCCAAGTGCAGGAGACCTCTAAGTGTCTCAGGGCAGATTCAGACAGTTGTCCCCCCAAAAAAGGGACATCAAGGGAGTGGTGGATGACAGGGGTGGGAGACCTGAGGCACACAGAGGCATTTTCCAACTGTCTTCATTTGGCAAGATGACCCTGGTAAACTGATTCTGAGGGCTGTAATTAATTCATTGCAAAGTAGTGATTATCACCATAGCATTAAAGATGTTTTAAGTTTGTATTTATGCAAAGTATGTCACAATTCTGTGCAACTCAAATATTTTCCCCTCAATTTCAGCTCAGTATTTTAGTCTTCTTTTTCTTCTGTGTTTTCTTCATGGCAAATTTTTAATCCCATTTTTATGGGTGGGAATACCCCAACAAAGAGAAAGGAACTTTACCTGAAGTCCCAATAAATCAGAAGCAGGTGCAGAACTCATAATCAGGGATTATTGCTACTCCCTCCTCCATCTCCTACCTCTGTTCCACAGCTCATCACCATATATAACAAACGTATTGGATTTCCAAGGCAAACTTTGCTTGAATTCTTGGGAAGAGCAAATCAAAGAAACAGGACAGCCAGGCGAGGTGTGAGGTGGCTCATGCCTGTAATCCCAGCACTTTGGGAAGTCCAGGTGGGCAGATGTCTGGAGCTCAGGAGTTTGAGACCAGCCTAGAGATGTAAAACCTCATCTCTACAAAAAATACAAAATTAGCTGGGCACAGTGGTGCCTGACTGTAGTACCAGCTATTTGGGAGGGTGAGGTGGGAGAATCGCTTGAGCCTGGGAGGCAGAGGCTGCAGTTAGCCATGATCGCACCACTGCACTCCAGCCTGGGCAATAGAGCAAGAAAGAAAGAAAGAAAGAAAGAGGACACTCAGTTACCTTTCACCATAGTACGTACAATGGTTAGGAGAGTATACTCTGGAGTCAGGAAGATATAGATTGAAATCCCACCTCTACCAATTACTAGCTGTGTGACTTTGGGCAAACAACCTCCCTGAATCTTGGTTTCTACATTTATACAGTGGGGTGTCGAGCTTACCTCATGTGGTTGTTAAAAAGATTAAATAATTCATATAAAGTGCATAGGTAGTACATGGCAAGAGAAAGCACTCAGATACTATCCATTAACAGTTTTTATCTACTGAGGAAGTGGGAACAAATAGGAAAATATTCCAATCAATTGAACTTTGGCAACAGAAAGGACCCACATGAAAGAATGAAAGGGGTACATGATTTACAGAGCAGAATAGCTGTTCTAGAAGATTTTTTTTCATCAGTAAAATAGAGCTTTTACCTCTCAGACTTGTGAGGAGTGACAGCCATGATGAAAGGTGCTTTGTTAGTGGAAAGCACCATGCAGATGTTAGAAGTTGTGTTATTTATTATCAAGGGCTTACTGAATCTGATGCCCATGCCAAACATAAGAGAGTACATCTGGAGACCTATGTTCAAGGTGTACAGGCCCTAGTTCTCTAAGAACAGCAGTCAGAGTTAGTATCTCCTTTAGCCACAAGGGTATATATATACACATATATATATATGTATGTTTATAAAAATATATATATATATATATTTTTCCCCCCAGAGACTGAGTCTTGCTTTGTCGCCCAGGCTGTAGTGCAATGGGGCGATCTCAGCTCACTGCAACTTCCACCTCCCAGGTTCATGCGATTCTCCTGCCTCAGCCTCCCGAGTAGCTGGGATTACAGGCATGTGCCACCACGCCCGGCTAATTTTTGTATTTTTAGTAGAGACAAGGTTTCACCATTTTCGCCAGGCTGCTCTTGAACTCCTGAACTCAGGTGATCCACCCGCCTCAGCCTCCCACAGTGCTGGGATTATGGGCGTCACAAGGGTAGATTTAAGCTATGGAAAACCTGAAGAACAAACAGGCATGGTGACCTTTCTCAAAAGCCTTAGGCCTTTGAGTACTCTCAAAGGGCTCTAATGTTCTTAGGCCAGAACCCCCATTATCTTGCCAGAGGCTATAAACCACTCGGAAAAAAATATTTTGTTACAGTGATAAGTGAAAAAGCATAGCTGCTAAATGGCTAATATGAAAATCATCTTTGTTGGGTTTTGTTTTTGTTTTTGTTTTTGAGACAGGGTCTCATTCTGTTACAGTCTGGAGTTTAGTAGCATGATCACAGCTTACTGCAGCCTCGATCTCCTGGACTTAGGTGATCCTCCCACCTCAGCCTCCCAAGTAGCTGGGATGACAGGTGTACACCACCATACCTGGCTAATTTTTGTATTTTTTGTAGAGACAGGGTTTGGCCATGTTGCGCGGGCTGGTCTTGAACTCCTGGGCTTGTCAAGCAATCAGCCCATCTCGGCCTCCCAAAGTGCTGGGATTACAGGCATGAGCCACCATACCCGGCCATATCTTATTTAAAAACAAACAAACAAACAAACCAACAGCAAGGAGGCCGGGTGCAGGTAGCTCATGCCTGTAATCCCAGCACTTTGGGAGGCCGAGGTGGGCAGATCACCTGAGGTCGGGAGTTCAAGACCAGCCTGACCAACATAGAGAAACCCCGTCTC
>NW_012101721.1:1364008-1418591 GCF_000951045.1 Mandrillus leucophaeus
AAAAAAAAAAAAAAAAAAAGGGCAAGGGCCAGAATAGTGTACATTTTATCAATAGTATCTTACCATTTGTATAAAATAGAATGCACACACCTGTGCTTGTATCTGTACAAAAAACTCTAGAAGGACACACATGATGAATAACATTGTTTGTTTACGGCAAGGTAACAGGGTACCTGGGGAACAGAGATGGAAGGGAAATTTTTCAGTGTGCAGCATCTCCATTTGTACTTTGTCTAAACTCCAGATTTTACTCAAATTTCACCCATTTTCCCACTAATGTCCTTTTTCTATTGCAGGACTCACTCCAGAATACTACATTGCATTTAGGCTTTTTGAATTTTGAACCATGAAGATTATTACCTATTGAAATAAGCAAACCTTTTAGCTCTTGGTTTGCCATGCTACAGACTGTCCCCTCTGCCTGGCCCTGGCTATCTTTCCTGTGGCATCCATAGATGTGTATGATGAGTAACTCCTGCCCTGCTATTCCCTGTCTAGCTCTGCTATATCCACAGGGTAGAGTCCAGATTTCTTTCTTCTCTCTCAGTTTTGTAGGCCTCTTATCACCACGTCTTTTTTTAAAAGAAAAAAAATAAAGACAGGGTCTCACCGTGTTGCCCAGGCTGGTCTCGAACTCCTGGGCTTAGGCAGTCCTCTCCACTCAGCCTCCCAAAGTGCTGGGATTACAGGCGTGAGCCACCATGCCTGGCCACTTATCACTATGTCTTGTACTAGACCCGTCCAACATAAGTAGTAGCTTTCAGCAGCTGGGCACACTGCCCCCAGGATCCAACTAGACAGAGGTTTGATTTAGCGACAGCAGGGCCAACTTAAAATATTCCTGTTCCCCTGAAAGCTTTTGCCCTTGGTCTCCCCTGAAGATGGTATTCTTTCCCACTTCCTTTTCTGATCGGCTCAGCAGAACTGGTAGGAGAAAAGTCACAGGAGTAAGAAAGGACCAGTGCCAAGATCCCCTGGACACAAAAGTCACATTTCGGCAGAAATCCAGCTGGGACTGTAATCAGAAACCGGAATTTCCACTAACTTCTAGGACTTCAGGAAATCAACTCCCTCTCTGATTTAGCTATGTGGTTAAAATTAGCTGGAGGCCCCCAGTGTTCTAGAAAAGCCCCTACAAACACTGCATGTACCAGCTGCACACTGTTCTACTAGGACACTCTCCAGGCTGTGGTTACTGGAAGTGGACTAAGAAGGTGATACAAAACTGAAACAAGTGCCTATAGCCCCAGCTACTCAGGAGGCTGAGGCAGGAGGATCATTTAAGCCCAGGAGTTTGAGGCCAGCCTGGGCAACAAAGTGAGACCCCATCTCTAAATAAATAAATAACTTATTTTTTATAAAGTGAAACAACTTTGACTACATCCTGTTCTCATCTCTGCCTATTGACTCCTTCTAGGTTCCCCCAACATATCATTGAAAAAAGACTGTAGGCTTCAAAGAGGTTATGAAATAGGGACTATAAGGTCATGGTTAAAAGAAAGACTCAGGCGTCAGACTGCTTGGGTTTGAATTGCTGGTCTACCACTTTCTACCTAGATGATCTTGGGTAAGACACTTAATAATATCTCCAAGCAGCAGTTTCCCCATCTATAAAAGGAGGTTAATAATAGTTATTGACTTCATAAGGCTGTTGTGACGACTATGTGAGAAAAAAGCAACTTAAAGCATTCCTGACATAAGTGGGGCGTGGTGGCACACGCCCGCATTTCCCAGTCACCCAGGAGCCTAGGTGGGAGGATCACTTGGCCCAGAAGTTTGAGGCTGCAGTGAGCTATGAGTGTCCCACTGCACTGCAGCCTGGGTGCTGCACACCCAGCCTGAGTGGAGTGCAGTGGCACACTCATAGCTCACTGCAAAATAAATCAATAACAAAATAAAAATAAAAATATTGACATATAGTAAATGCTTAATATGTCTTAGCTATTATTCATGATTCCTCCACAGAGCAAATCTGACAATCTAGAGGGTGTATTAAAAAAAAACAAAAACCAAGGCCAGACACAGTGGCTTACACCTGTAATCCCAGCACTTTGGGAGGCTGTGGTGGGAGGATTACCAGAGGTCAGGAGTTCGAGACCAGCCTGACCAACATGGTGAAACACCATCTCTACTAAAAATACAAAAGTTAGCCAGGTGTGGTGGCGTGCCTGTAATCCCAGCTACACAACTCAGGAGGCTGAGGCAGGAGAATTACTTGAACCCAGGAGGTGGAGGTTGCAGTGAGATGAGATCATGCCACCGCCCTCCAGCCTGGGCAACAGAGCGAGACTGCATCTCAAAAAACAAAAACAAAACAAAACAACAACCAAACCAACAAACAAAATACCCTCCTAAACCCAAATATAACCCAGTACAGTCCCATATATTTCTAAGATTGAGCTCAAAGGAGGGTATCAGGCGTTACACTCATGAAGAATAGAATCCCCTTCTATATCTAGCAGAGCTGACCTTGTTCGTTCCTCAAGACCCAAATCTGCTCTAGGTGGTTACCCTACACTTTTAAAATGCAAATTCTACTTCCTTCTGTAAATGTGTGCTTTTCAACCCATAGCCTAGACATGGGGAGCAAAGGTATTCTAAGGACTTTTACTTTACAGGGCTCAGGCCCTGCTAAATGCTACTACCTTCCCTTGAGTTACTGTGCCATGGATAACGAATTAGCATCTGAAGGAGAGAAACTTGGACTTTGATAAATCTTTCGAGTTGCTTTTGGCACTATCAATAAGTTACCAGAGGTAAAGTTAGGACTGTGTATGTGATGTGGTTTGCTCATATTTGGAACCCCGAAAATGGGCAAATGGCTAGTAATTGCCCCTAAGAGTAGCTGCTTTCTCCTCTCAACTAAACACATTTTATGTTACCTATGAACACCATCAAAGTCATGCCAAACAGAACTGAAATCAACTGAGAATTGACTTGAGAATCCTCGACCAGAGAGTCACTGTTGTGATGGACAATTCACCCCTTGGTTAGTTAAGGACATAATTTTCTCCAGGAAATGTTTGCAATTATAGCAATACAAGAGTGCAATGCAGAAATACAGATTCTAAAGAAATGCAATAAAGATATTTCAACTTACACTGGAATTTCAAAAACCGACATGAACTAAATTGCTGGAGGGAAAGGAGCGCTGAGATTTTAGTGAGAATAGGATGCCCTCTGCTGGACATTAGGGAAGCCTTATAACAGCATGGCAGACAAGGTTGCCTTAAGCTGTTAGAGACAGTGATACTTGGGAGTAAAACAAAAACAAAACAAGAAAACGTGGCAATAAATTTACACTTTGGTGCTGTTTTCTAGAATATTTCCAGTAATCATGGACTATGAGAACACAAATATAAAAAAAAAGATGCAAGGAAAGGGGTGAGTTTTAAAGAATTCATGACATTCTTTTATACATGTAGCACTGAAAAAACAGCCTTCTTTTCTACATACCTCCACAAATATTTCACTGGCAAGGAAAAAATGGGAGCACATTATAGGAAATACCAGGAAGGCTCAGGGACATAGTAACAGGGAGACAAGAAAGAGGTGAGACCAACTCCTGAATGGTACATGGTGTCTTGTTGTTGGTTGAGTGAACACATTTCAGGTCATTTCTCTCAAAATGAGATTAACCTTTGCTCTCATGTCTGAGGGCAGTGACAGCTGCTCAAGAGAAGCTCTCTCTGCAAAGACCAGAAGCAGACTAACAAAGGTAAAATAGGGTCTTTACTGTGCTTCTGTCAAATAAACAGAGCTAATTATATTTTAAAGCCAAACAAAGCAGGCTCCTCCAGTGCGTTGAGTAGAAGGGCTTAATATTCACACGCTTTTTTTTTTTTTTTCTTCTTTCCCATTGTTCTACTCAAGGTAGCCATAAGTCCTTACCTGAGCAGGCCAAGTAGTGTCAAGCAATAAGGTTGAATTTGAAGACCAGGCAGTCTTCCTGAAGGGCAGGTCGGCCTGCTCGAGCCCTCTTCTACCACTTGATCAATCATTCAATCAAATGACGCTGAATAGGTCTGCAATTGCCAAAATTATAATCATTCATTCTTTTTCCGGATGAGTTGTCATTCAGTGTACTGAGGTGAGAGGATCAATGGGAAGAGAACTACAGTTAATTATTAACATCCATTAGTGTACTTCAGTATCATATTAGTTAATTGTTTCCCAGAAAGCAGGGTCCAGAGGGAATGGGAGAGAGGGCAGGTAAGGTTTGATGGGCTGCAGTAGACAGAGAAATGCGTCTGTGGTGGGGAAGAGGCCTAGATGAAGGCCTGGGTAATCAGTAGTCACAATTAGAAAAGGACACCAAACATTCTGTCTGCTTAATTACCTTTGATTTTTTGGCATGATTGTTGGTCTGTCAGACTTTACCCAGAGCAGTGGTGTTCAACTCTAGCTACCGATTAGCTAAATCACCTGGAGAGTTAAAAAACAAACATAACGATGCCTGGGCCCACCCTCGACAACATACTCAGAATTCCTGGGTGGTCAACCAGATACTGGCAATTTTCTTTTCTTTTCTGTTTTTTGAGACAGAGTTTTGTTCTTGTTGCCCAGGTTGGAGTGTAATGATGCTACCTTGGTTCACCGCAACCTCCGCCTCCCAGGTTCAAGAGATTCTCCTGCCTCAGCCTCCCGAGTAGCTGAGATTATAGGCATGCGCCACCATGCCCGACTAATTTTGTACTTTTAGTAGAGACTGGGTTTCTCCATGTTGGTCAGGCTGGTCTTGAACTCCCGACCTCAGGTGATCCGCCTGCCACGGCCTCTCAAAGTGCTGAGATTACAGGTGTGATGAGCCACTGTGCCCTGTCAATAGTGGCAAACTTTTAAATGATCCCAGGTTCCGTCTCGTGTAGCTCCATTGGACAACTGCTGCTTTACAGGTCACAGCTTCTTCAGCATTGGATACTAGGCTGTTGAAGCAGCTAACCAACCAACCAAAAACGTACGCCCTTCTCATTTGGCAACTTGCAATTCCCAAGTTAAAATGATCAGTCAAAGGCCAAGGGCACCACTTGCCATATACAGTTTGTGCAAGAGTGAAGGTCAAGAGAGCTCTTGTAAAGTAAGTATGTCTGAAATCCATGGCTGAAGGTCTGCAAAACACCCTTGTCAGAGGAATTTTGTCATAAATCACCCAATCTTTTGGCTATTGGGACCACCAAGAAGTTGCCTCATTTATATACTTTTCTTTCTTTTAATTATATATGTATATTTTTAAAATATAGAGGTGGGGTGGGGTCAAACTTCATTGCCTAGGCTGATTACAAACTCCTGGCCTCAAACGATCCTTCCACCTCAGCCTCCCAAAGTGCTGGGATTACAGGTGTGAGCCCCCTCATCCAGCCAACTTAAATACTTTCATCTCTAGGCATCTCAAGCCCAGAAACCAGAGGCAAAACCAAAAACAAACAAAGAGCCCTACCACCTATTTTATGAGAATTCACTGAAAAAAAGGAAAAAAAAAGCTCATACTCAAGTAAAATGTTATTTAAACCCAATTGTTAATTTTAACAGACTATTTATTCTACCAGCCTACAACTGGAAATTCCCAGTCTTTCCTTGTCACTATAATTCCATAATCTCACATCCCTAATCTAAATTTCCCACATTATATTTCTCACATGTGTTGGTTATCATTTGTTTAAATGTCAGGGCTATGCTGAATCTACAGCTGAAGAGAGCCAAAACAGTTTCAGTTTTAAAATATCCCTTGCTACTTAATATTATTCAATCTAATGTATTTCTACGGTCATCTTGCAGTCAGACTTCCTTTTCCTAGCAGGACATGTAGCTGGTAGGGTCCCCAGCACCTCCTCACACCTGGAGGAGAGGCTTTCTGACCCAAATTTGTTCAGAAGGTCTCCTGGGCTAGGTCCGACCCTTTAAAAGCAAGTCACAATAGGAATATTCAGTAAAGGTACCCTCTCTCTCTTTTTAGAAGCTACCCTTCTAAAATGCTTTTGTGAAGAAGCCCTTGTATTTCAGGAGAACTGGCGAAATATACACATTCATATCTTCCAAATTGCCCTTTTTGAGTACTACAGGCAGAATTTATGATTTGACTTTTTTTTTTTTTTTTTTTTTTTTGAGACAGAGTCTTGCTGTGTCACCCAGGTTGGAGTGCAATGGCATGATCTTGGCTCACTGCAAACTCCACCTCATGGGTTCAAGCGATTCTCCTGTCTCAGCCTCCCGAGTAGCTGGGATTACAGGCACCCACCATCATGTCTGGCTAATTTTTGTATTTTTGTAGAGATGGGGGTTTCACCATGTAGGCCAGGCTGGTCTTGAACTCTTGACCTCAAGTGATCCCACCCACCTCAGCCTCCCAAAGTGTTGGAATTACAAGCATGAGCCACCATGTCCGGCCAACTTGCCATATTTTCTATGGTTTAATCCATGCCAAGTTGAGAGCAATAGTTTGTACATTAGTCCCAGGTCTCTTTTTGTTTTTCTTTCTTCATTGTCAATAAACATGTACAGTACCAAAATGTTCGGGGAACCATGCTGAGCACCGGAAATACATAGCAGTGTGATGTGGTCTTTGCCCCTCATATGCCAACAATGTCCCTGTGAGACAGGGTTGCATGGTTTATATGTTAAGTTTCTATGCCATTAGTAAGGACACTGGGTAATCAAGAAGGCTCAGAAAAGAATGTAATCAAAGAGTCTGAAGTATAGAAAGCCTTCTTAGAAAAAGGAGACTCAGCCCTAAAAGTAAGAGTAACAAATAAACAGGGAGAAAGATGACATTCTAGACAAGGGAAAAGAAATTAAGGTTGTGGACTTCTTCCTGGAATTATACTAATAAAAGCATCATTTCTTCAAACACTTTGGGAGAAATAAATCAAACCAAGTTAAGGGCATCTGGGGTCCCATGGGAAGAAGAATGATAACCAATGGCACAACACCAGATGGCTGCTAGAAGTTATAGGGTATAAAGCCCATGGCATAGCAAGGACATTAGGAATTAATTTACAAAAAGATACTTATTCCAGCTGGGTGCAGTGGTGCATGCCTGTAGTCCTAGCTACTCAAGAGGTTGAGGCAGGAGGACTGTTCGTTGTTCAAGGCCAGCCTGGACAATACAACACATGCCATTTCTAAAATATAAAACAAGAAAAAATTTAAAAAAATTATTCCTTCTAACAACCCCAGCAAATGGGGAAATTACCTAAGTGTTAGATATAACTGGATCAAGATTTCTAAGAAAATTAGACTCTCACAGTCCAGTGATTCTCATTCCAAAAACTTAAGATGGATCCAGGAATTTCACCTCTTTTAGGTACAATGTTCATATACTGAGTAATTCTTTTTAATTTGTATTCATTTATTATTATTTTTTTGAGACAGAGTCTCACTCTTGCTGCTCAGGCTGGAGTGGAATGGTGCAATCTTGGCTCACTGCAACCTCCACCTTCCAGGTTCAAGTGATTCTGCTGCCTCAGCCTCCCAAGTAGCTGGGATTACAGGCATGCGCCACTACGCCTGGCTCTTTTGTATTTTTAGTAGAGACATGGTTTCACCACGTTGGTCAGGCTGATCTCGAACTCCTGACCTCAAATGATCCACCTGCCTCGGCCTCCCAAAGTGCTGTGATTACAGGCGTGAGCTACCGCGCCTGGCCCACATATTGAGTAATCCCTACTGTGTGTGGTTTTAACATAGGTAAAATAAAACTAATCTTCACTGGGTTTCCTGAGTCTTCTAAAGTTTTTAGAATAAACATTCTGGGATATTTGGCCTGTAGAAGGCAGGTCTTCATACTGAGGAATAGGGCTGGAGTCAGGGAGAAAGAAGGAGTTGAGCTCCTTCAATTTCCACTTTCCAAGAAAGATTTAACAGCACAAAAGAAAAGGTCACATTAAGAAAAAGAAAATCAAACTGCTACAATTTATTTAACTTTTTAACAGGAAATATAAGTATGTAATGTAAACACTGACACGTGAAATAAAGTACAAGGATCAGGAAGACAAGCGAATTGGACAATAGTCTTGCTTTAACACTTCACTGCTTCCTGATTTCATTTGCAGCATGAATCACATGGTTATACAGACTGGCAGAAGTAACGGCAACATTCAGATTTACAGATACACCAGAAAGCCTCTGAAATCCAACAATGCCGTATGGAAGTCTGATCTTTCTGCTGCAAAAAAAAATTAAAGCTGGGCACATGTCCATTTATCCATTTACCCAAGGCATTTAATGTAGGAGCATAAGAATGCACTGATTAACACATGAGCTTTAATATGCTTGTGGAGGCCAAGATTAAATTGTGCCTCTTCTCCCTCTTCAGATAAAATAAAATTAACCAAATTAAAAGCAGAGCTGCCTGATACTGGCCAGAAGACTACATAATCACAGTGAATTCTTATTTCAATAAATCCCAGGAAATGCAAAACACAATAAATGATTGCCGTTGGAGCTTTGCCCAAATGGTCACCCTAGACCTCATGCTGCAGAATCGTATCGGGTTTTCAAGGTTCTTTCCTAGAACTCCAAAGTTGGAAAAATAACCTAGATAAATGGTTGGGATAAAGACCCATCATGATTTAAAACAAAGGGCCTATTTCCAAACTTGAATTCGGTAATAAAGAGTATGGGCTGTAATTTTCTGTGATTATCTCAAAAGATTAAAATAACCTGTCTTCTTTCTTATCAGATGACACCTACCAGATAGGAGGTAAATTTTGGTAATAGATGCCTACCATGCAGACTGGTTCAGTAATGGTACTCAGCATCACAAGATTTGGGGATTCAGATAAGGCTGCTTTAGAGCTAGAAATCACAGAACCATGCATTTGCCAAGTATACCTACTTCCTCACTCACCCCATGATCAAAGGCTATTAAAAGTCATCTGGGCCGGGCGCGGTGGCTCACGCCTGTAATCCTAGCACTTCAGGAGGCCGAGACGGGAGGATCACGAGGTCAGGAGTTTGAGACCAGCCTGGCCAACAAAGTAAAACCCCACCTCTACTAAAAATACAAAAATTAGCTGAGCGCGGTGGTGCATGCCTGTAATCCCAGCTACTCGGGAGGCTGAGGCAGGAGGATTGCTTGAACCCGGGAGGCAGAGGTTGCAGCGAGCTGAGGTCATGCCACCGCACTCCAACCTGGGTGACAGAGCAAGACTCTGTCTCGCAAAAAAACAAAAAAAAAATTATCTGTAGTCCCACATCCCTCTATACTCCATAATCTATGGAGAAATAAGTATCTTGCATGCTTCCTCCTTATGGCAAGTGGAACAGTCAGTGTAGGCTGAACACTGATTTTCTGAGGGAGAAATGCTACTCTGAGCAGGTGTTTTGAAACTGGTTTTCCCAGGCAAAGCTATCCTTCCTATATCACAAAGTGATGGAGATTTTAAAAAATGTGTTTATAAAATATCACAAGGAAACACCTTCACAACAAAAAACATTCATTTCTATATTCCTTACCTATAACATTTGGCACAGTGTCCTGCCATTTATTGTGCTCTCACTAAAGACATACATAGAACAGAGAGATCCAAAATCAGGTTTTAAAAGTGTTAGGAACTGCTATTTCCAAGGAATCCCTGCATCAGTCCTGGCCTTTGTTTGTGCTATATTATAATTAAGGTGTTGTGTAAAAAAAAAAACAAAACAAGCAAGATGATAAAACAGACCAGCATTATACTACTTTGATTAGAAAAAAGCCATTCATCACAGACGGACCTCCATTCCTGGATTCTTATTTACCTCTGCGAAACATAGAGGGCCTTAGCTACTGTGAAGAACAGCACATTATCACTGTAAGTAAGGCAAATGTTTCACTTATAATTCTCTGTCCTACAGTCAGATCATATGTGCCAGTTTTAACCTGGAAAACAGTAATCAAGTATTGAGAATTAAATACTAGAGATCTTTCAAGCAAGGAGGAGCCCAGTCTATCTTCACACACTCCCCAGTTATTGTTCTGTACTGTCTAGACCTATTACCTCTCCAGTGCTTCAACTCTGTCTCTGATATTCCTGCAGAGCAGATCTCAAAGAGGAGCTTTTTAATATTGTAACTAGCCATTTCTTCTGTTATCACTTCTTTTCTTCTCTCTTGGCATCAGTTCCTATTAGAGTGCCCTCCTCTTTGAAAATGAAAGATGGGGCTGGGTGCAGCGGCTCATGCCTGTAATTCCAGCACTTTGGGAGGCTAAGGTGGGTGGATCACCTGAGGTCAGGAGTCCAAGACCACCCTGGCCAACATGGTGAAACCCCAACTCTACTAAAAATACATAAATTAGCTGGGCGTGATAGCTCATGCCTGTAATCCCAGCTACTCGGGAGGCATAAGAATTGCTTCAACCTGGGAGGCAGAGGTTGCAGTGAGCCGAGATCACACCACTGCACTCCAGCCTGGGCGACAGAATGAGACTCCACCTCAAAAGAAAAAAGAAAAAGAAAAAAAAGAAAAGAAAAGAAAGAAAGAAAAATGAAAGATGGAACTTCTGAAAAATAGATTCATCCTATTTGCAGATATTCAGATCAGTTACCCTTAGGAAAATAAGGCACCTATAATGTGACCCCACATTGACTACAGGGATAGTACTAATATTTGGATCCTGTGTGGCTGCAAAAGAAGACGACTTCCAAACAGAAGCACTACTTTCCTGCCACAGGTCAGGCTGCATCACACAGCACTGCTGTGCTAGTCTAACATACAGGCAGACTGGAGGCTCCAAAGAACTCAAAGAAATACAGATACAATTCTTCCTTAAAATAGAAAGTTACAGTATCAGTTGGGTCTCTGGTTAACCTCATCAGTCCTTTCGAGTAATGTTTTCATGGTTGAGTGAGGAATATGGAGGAGCAACAGATGAGAGTAAGGAAACCTAGGTTCCAGTCCCAGCTCTATTACTTACTGGCTGTGTGACCTCAGGCAACTATGTTTACCTCCCCTCACTCCCCACCCCAGCCTGTTTCCTTATCTGTAAAATGGGGATAAAAAATCACCTGCCTTGTCTACCACATGTTGTGACTGTGAGGATCAAATGAGATGCTGTGAAAGTGCCTTGTAAACTGAAGTACTGACAGTAAAGGCTTTTAAAGTAATAGTATATACTTATTACATTTTAATTAGGTCCTTATAATTGCCTATTTGACTAGAAGTGCCCCATGCAGGATGTGCCTCACGACAGACAGAACTAAAAAATAGGTGCTATAAATATACACTGGTCCTTTTCACTGGGGGTGGTTAAAAAAAAAAGGAAAATTCTTAATTTCCTCAGCAGTGGCCTCAGATTACATTACTTAAAAATGTGATGTCATCCAAGTCTATCAATTGATAAAATTTTCTCCAAATATGTCCTATACAGTTGTAGTTTTGTCTGTTGATATCTTCACACGGAGGAGTCTAGAATTCAAAACCTAGCATGCTAAAACTAAACAAAAAAACAATACAACCATAGAGTTACAGTGGGTTGTAAAGGAAATGAAAATTAGAGGCATCATTATAATAAAATTAGGTCACAGTTCCTCAAATGGTCGCCTTTTTCCTGAGATAGCTCCAGGACAGGGTCCTAGTTCTGTGAAGTGCTTTAAAGCAGCTTAGTCTTGCTGGAGGTGAAAAGGACATGTGGGCTGGCAACTAGGCTATGTTCATTTTCAGCACGAGGATTTGAACAAGAAGGTCTGCTAGGAGCTGCCAAACAGCTTTGGTGGAGAAGCCCATATGGCCTAAGAGAGGCTTGCTAGTTCTCAGATGCCAGGCCAGAGTGTGGAGAACAGCTTAACACAGCCATCCAGTCCCAGGATTTTCAATTCTTCCTGTAAGTTGGTTCTGCTCTTCTCCGGTCTAGTAAATAATTGAACAGAGGAAAAACAATGAGATATGGAGCAATATATCTATCTGTGCTTTAGGGCCTTTCTCTGCCTAGCTGCAAAAAGTTTACATGCAGAACAGAGACGTGACACAAAAGGAGCAAATGTGATTTTTGACTAGAGTTTGAAATAGACTTTGACTAGCCCAGAGCACCCAGATTCCAGTATTCGTGTCAGAAGACCTTTATTACAAATGTTACAGGCGATGACTTGCAGGGAGTCAGGTCACTGGAATCACTAGTTAACAAGACGGTTGTCCTTTGGGGCCACAGGTGTGTTGCTAACCTCCACTTTTCTTCCTGATTTGCTTTGCTTTCCGGGGTTTGAGGATGGTGTAGTTTACATACACCGTATACTGATCTGACAGGAAAGGGACATAGAATGCCCGCAGCAGCTTTGAAGATCTGAAAAACAAGGGTTAAAAAAGAGAATTTTATCACTTGGGAGAATTTACTAATGGTACTAAATGTAATTAAAAGAAATAAACTAAGATCTGTAGTAAGGATTATATTTTATTCAAGTGGCACAGAAAAGCCTATTACTTAGGTACTAGATCATGATAAAAGACTTAATCAAGGCCGCGTACCTTGTCACCTAAATGAAAATTTATTATTGTCCCTAATATGCTACAGTATATCCTTCAGAAGAGTCCTAGGTCTTCATTTTGCATTAGAATGTGCCATAGAAAAATTCCAGGTCAATCGAAGGACTGCTATTGCTGAAATGAATTCTTAACAACAAAATGGTTTCTGCATCTAAGAAACTGTAGAGATGCCAAGTACTCAAATGACCTGGACTCCAGCTCTAAGTTTTCCTGGAGAGGGGAAGAAAACTACATCCTGGGTGCCTGTGCATAGTGTTCCAGTATTGTCTAAGTCAAGGAAAGCGTCTACACACAAGTCCATGTTGTGATAACATGTCCCTGGTAAATTATAATATATCTACTTATTACTGAAACATAAGAACTGAAAACCTAAATTTCTCATGAATTTCTGAAGAATGTGAAAAGTGCTTATATTTTAAATATATTATCGGCCGGGCACAGTGGCTCACGCCTGTAATTCCAGCACTTTCAGGGACCGAGGCAAGCAGATCATTTGAGATCAGGAGGTCGAGACCAGCCTGACCAACATGGTGAAACTCTGTCTCTATTAAATTAATAAATACAAAAAAATTAGCCGGGCATGGTGGCGCATGCCTGTAATCCCAGCTACTTGGGAGGCTGAGGCAGGAGAATTGCTTGAACCCGGGAGGTAGAGGTTGCAGTGAACCGAGGTCACACCACTGCACTCTAGCATAGGCGACAGCGCGAGACTCCATCTCAACAAAAATAAAAAAAAAATATATGATTTAATCCATTTGATAATTCTATGAGGAAGTGGCATTATTATCCCTATTTTATAAAAGGGAAACTAGGGCTTCAAATTGCACAGGGTTACACAGTAAGTGACAGAGGCCTCATTTAAATCCAGGTTTGACTCCAGAGTCTGCACTCTTAACCATTATGGTTTATCATGCATCCCAGGAACAGACTAACAGGATTTGTCATTTCCTAGAAAAAGTTGTAGTGATAGTTTTAAATTCTGTATGGAGTATTACTTCCTGACTCTGATTTCTGAGTCTGAAAATCAAAAGTTGGCCTAGTTACTGCCATCCTGAATGAGGTAGCTGAAGGTGTTCCACTGCCAGTCCTTTTCCAAATTCTAAACTTGTAAATGTCATGTCAACGTGGCATTTGTGCTGGCAGCCTACCCTTGGGTTTGGCAGACTCCTACAATGCCTGCACACAATGACACTGTGCTTGGCATGCATGCCTCTTAGAGATTCTTCCCAACTAGGACGCTGGCAGTGCCCTGTGCTCTGTGAGATTCACTTTACTTCAACAGTGAACTCTATCAAGGGCTTTGATAGAGAAAAGAGGTTTGGAGAAGAGACATGAGACAAAGCAGGGCTCCTACAAATAAAATGAACAGAAGGAGGAAGGATCTACCCCAGTCAAGGAGAAGTTAATGGCCAGGCACGGTGGCTCAGGCCTGTAATTCCAATATTTTGAGAGGTTGAGGTGGGAGGATTGCTTGAGCCCAGGAGTTTGAGCCCAGCCTGGGCAACAAAGTGAGACCTGTGTTTACAAAAAAATGTTTAAAAATTAGCCTGGCAGGTTGGCACACACCCGTAGTCCCAGCTATTCTGAAGTCTGAGCTGGTAGTACGGCATGAGCCCATAAGCCCAGGAGGTTGAGGCTGCAGTGAGCTGTGATCATGCCACTGCACTCCAGCCTGGGTGACAGAGTGAGACATTGTCTAAAAAAAAAAAAAGAAAGAAAATTTACCCTTTTCATCTACACTGCACAAATAAGGTGAAGGGTAAAGGGCAGAACAGAAAGATGCAAAATAGAGCAAATTCCTACAAGCTTTAGTAAAGAAAGTATAAAACTAACAAGTGTAATTTCCATTTTAGTTGACTCTATAATAAAAGCTTCATTAATATAGTCATTGTATATTTCTGGTCAACTCAGTCCTTGGTATAACCTCAGGGTCCAGTGGACCCAATTTTAGTTTTCAACTTTCTTTTTTTTTTTTTTTCCTCAAGAGACAGGATCTCACTATTTTGCCCAGACTGGCCTTGAACTCCTGGACTCAAACAATCCTCCTGCCTCGGAATCCCAAAGTGTTGAGATTACAGGTGTGAGCTACCTCACCTGTCCCAGGTTTTCACTTTCTTTTTGTAGCAATTCCTTACTATTTGGGAGGATTGCTAGTTCATAATTTTATTCTTTTTAGAGTCTTCCAAAGAACAAAGATAAATTATACTTATTTTCATTTATTTATTTTGAGACAGGGTCTCGCTCTGTTGCCCAAGCTAGAGTGCAGTAGCATGATCATAGTTCACTGCAGCCTTGACCTCCTGAGCTCAAGCAATCCTCCCGCCTCAGCTTTCTGAGTAGCTGGGCTACAGGTGTGCCTAGCTAATTTTTTATTTTTTGTAGAGATGGGGTTTCATTGTGTTATCCAAGCTGGCCTTGAACTCCTGGGCTCGATAAATCCACCTGCCTCAGCCTTCCCAAGTGTTAGGATTACAGATATGAGCTACCATGCCCAGCCTATAAAATAACTTAAAAATAGGCCAGACGCAATGGCTCACACCTATAATCCTAGGACTTTGGGAGGCCAAGGCGGGTGGATCACGAAGTCAGGAGTTCAAGACCAGCCTGGCCAAGATGGTGAAACCCCATCTCTACTAAAAGTACAAAAATTACAGCGTGCCTATAATCCCAGCTACTCAGGAGGCTGAGGCAGGACAACTGTTTGAACCTGGGGGGTGGAGGCTGCAGTGAGCCGAGATTGTGCCACTGCACTCCAGCTTGGGTGGCAGAGCGAGACCCTGTCTCAAAAAAAAAAAAAAAAGGTAAAAATATAGAAGACAAAGAGGGTCCATTGGACTGAGATAGTAAATGGTGATGACTATTTTCCTGGTAGGCTGATAGATCATGTTCAAAAAAATGATCATTTTCTGAAATTTCTGAAATTATCAGAAAATGATCTTACTCTGATTCCACTCAGGAGTTGGAAAAAAAAATATTTCCTGATCACTAGGTGTGAATAAAAGAGAGAGAAAAGAATAATAATAATTTTAAAAACTATCTTGGTCTGCACATGGGATATATCATCATCAAAAACACTGACTAGCAGCCGGGCGCAGTGGCTCACTTGAGGTCAGGAGTTCAAGACCAGTCTAGCCAACATGGTGAAACCCTGTCTCTACTAAAAATACAAAAATTAGCCAGGCATGGTGGCGGGTGCCTTTAATCTCAGCTACTTGGGTGGCTGAGGCAGGAGAATTGCTTGAACCTGGGAGATGGAGCTTGTAGTAAACTGAGATTGCGCCACTGCACTCCAACCTGGGTGATGGGGCAACACTCTGTCTCAAAAACAAAACAAAACAAAACAAAATAAAACACTGACTAGGCAGGTGTTGTGGTATGTTCCTGTAATCCTGGGTACATGAAAGAATTGCTTGGGCCCAGGAGTTCAAGGGCAACCTGGGCAAACACAGCAAAATCACATTTCTGAAAAACAAAAAAAGTTAAAAAATAACTAGCTGGACTGAAATAGAAGAAGGATTACTATGCATTATTGTTGAGTTCAAAAGAGAAGCTAAAACAAGGGTAAAAAATAAAAGAGATTGGGAGAAAATGCAATATATGTACCAGACGATTTGAATCTAGACTATATAAACTGTTTGGGCAATCAGTAAGACAATTCAACAGGAAAAATGACAAAAGATATGATTACAGAAGAGAAATGCAAATGGTTGATAAACATTAAATAATGATCAATCTTACCAGGAATCAGGGAAATGTAAGACTAGACACAATTTTCAATAATCAGGTTTGGAAAAGTTAAAAAGCCTGACAGTCTCAAACACTGATGAGGAATCAAGAAACAGATATTGCCAGTAAAAGTGTAAACCTGCATAGCCACTTAGAAAGGCAGCTTTAGCAGTATCAATTAAAATGAAAATTATGCAGTCCCTATGATATAGCAAAGGACTTTTACTTTGTACTTTACGCTATGTTATTTATTTATTTGCTTGTTTTACAAACAACCTACTTGGTTTTCCATTTGCTATGATTAAAAATTTCAAATATATATAAAAGATAAATTTATTACTTATAATAATGTTTTAAAACCAGTAAACAAATTTTTAAATAAAGGAAACCCTCAATTTTCAAAAACAAAAAGCAACCAACCAAACAAAAAAATCAATGTGCCTACTATATGTAAGCATTTGTGTGCTGGCTCTGAAGACATAAGTCTCTCTTCTCAAAGGGCTAATAAGCTAATTGGGTAGAACAGATTATGAACGATACATCATCATAACTTAGCATACGGTAAATTCTAAACAACTGACACAGAAGTTCAAAGTGATAATGCAAACATTCAGACGGGAGGTCAAATGCTGAGGGCTGGGTAGGTAGGTGTATAAGCAGCATTTAATAAACATGTAGCACATCATTTCATTTTATCCATCCAGTATTCCAAGGTACACTAAGCAGGAAAAGCAACTTGTCTAACCATAACCAAATCTACAGGCATCTCAGGTTAATACTCTGTGCATTCAGCAGCAACTAGAGGTGGGCTGAATAAATCCCAAACTCTTTCTCACTGCCTACAAATCCCTAGGAGATCCAGCCCTTGCCTGATTGTCCCACCTCACCTTGTGCCATCTTCCTCCTGGACCTCTACACTCCGGTCACACCAGCCCCCTTTCAGTTCTTCAAAAATACAAGCTCCTACCTAAGAGCCCTTGCATATGCTGTTGCCTCAGCCAGGAACACTCTTCTACCCTGTTTTTCTCGTGACCGAGTTCATCTCATTTTTCATGTCTCAGCTTAAAAGTTACCTCCTTTGGCTGGGCACAGAGGCTCACGCCTGTAATCCCAGCACTTTGGGAGGCCAAGGCGGGTGGATCACTTGAGGTCAGGAGTTCGAGACCAGTCTGGCCAACATGGTGAAACCCTGTCTCTACTAAAATACAAAATCAGCCGGCTGTGGTGGCACCCGCCTGTAATCCCAATTATTTGGGAGGCTGAGGCAGGAGAATCACTTGAACCTGGGAGGTGGATGTTGCAGTGAGCCAAGATTGTGCCACTGCACTCCAGCCTGGGTGACAGGGCGAGACTCTGTCTCAGGGAGAAAAAAAAAAAAAAAAGTTACCTCCTTTGGGAGGTCTTCCAACAATCCTAGGAAATCCTAGGTTTCCACCTCTCACTTCTTTTCTCTCAGTGCACCTGTGTGTTTCTTCATTATACAGTTCACAATTTGTATTATTTATTTGTTGGTTAACTAGTTTATTATCTACCCTCCCCTACAAAACACACCCAAATTCCAGGGGCCATGCCTGTTTTATCTGCCGACATGTGTCTGGCATATGGTAAATGCTGAAAAACAAATGTTGGATGGAAGGAAGGATGAATGGATGGACTGCTGAAGAGAGTAAGGGAGGGATATCACACAAATGAGATATGAGTTTAATTCAATTTAGTTTAACTACAGATAAATGAGCTCCATGTCAAGCAATGGGTTAAATGCCAGGAACACAATGATGGTTCCTCCTACTCTCAATGAGGAATTCAAAGTCCAAGTGAATTTGTGGTTTGGAATAACTATCTTGCTAAGGACAAACATGGGTCTGACTTAGCTACATCATGAGATCCAAGGAACATCCTGATTTGCCAAGCTCCCTCAGTGTGTAATCACAAGAAATTCGGCATCAAATTCTAAATAATGTATTCAGGAAATAAGGAGGCATTTCTAGTTAAACCAGAACACAAAACTACAAAAAAAGGCGAGAATTACATAGAAGGAAAAGCTAAGAAGGATCTATTTAACATCAGAGTGTGGCACTGGAAAAAAATCCTTTAGAAGACAAACCTCCTTTTCTCCTGCAGATTCTGGTTTTGATCTTTAATAGCATTATCTATCTATAACACACAAAGCCACTAACTAATTTTTTCCAGAAGATGGAATCAGAAAGCAGCCAATATATGCTTAGGCCCATTCTCATCTCTAAGCTGGGATGGGAATATATTGTAATTTCTTTTTTTTCTTTTGAGACAGGATCTCACTCTTTCACCTGGGCTGGAATGTAGTAGTGTGATCCCAGCTCACTGCAGCCTTGACCTCAAGGGTTCAAGTGATCCTCCCACCTTAGCCTCCTGAGTAGTTGGGACTAAGGTGTGTGCCACCATTCCCAGCTTTTTACTTTTTGTAGAGACGGGGTTATACTATGTTGCCCAGACTGGTCTCAAACTCCTGGGCTCAAGCAGTCCTCCCACCTTGGCCTCCCAAAGTGCTAGGATTACAGGTATGAATCACTGCACCTAGCTTGTGTGTGTCTGTGTGTGTGTGTGTGTGTGTGTGTGTGTGTGTGTGTGTGTGTGTGTGTGTATTTAACCAAAAGAACAAGCTGGCTTGAATTCTTCCTTTCTAACATTCCAGCTGCTGTTCTAGATTATTTTGTCATCAAAAGCTTTAATATACTAAGCATAACTGGGGCATTTTGAATTGTTGTATTGTTATTGAAAAAAGGAAACCAAATTGGTAATTTACCTTTATAAAAGGAAAGAGGAGGCCGGGCGCGGTGGCTCACGCCAGTAATCCCAGCACTTTGGGAGGCCGAGGAGGGCGGATCACGAGGTTAGGAGAGCGAGACCATCCTGGCTAACATGGTGAAAACCTGTCTCTACTAAAAATATAAAAAATTAGCCAGGCATGGTGGTGCCCGCCTGTAGTCCCAGCTACTCGGGAGGCTGAGGCAGGAGAATAGCGTGAACCCAGGAGGCGGAGCTTGCAGTGAGCCGAGATTGAGCCACTGCACTCCAGCCTGGGTGACAGAGCGAAACTCTGGCTCAAAAAAAAAAAAAAAGGAAAGAGCAGTTGTGCACTGGAAAGACATGTGGTGCACACATTTATACACACGGAAACAGAGATCAGACTGATTCACAGACAAAACTAATACCTATCAAAACTCATACGATAATGTCTGTAATAAAGTGAAATGCCAAAGTACTGCCCTAGGGCAGCACAGGCAGCATGATTTAGGGAAACATAAATATGTGCCTCTATCATGGAAACTGAAATACTTCCCCTGCCAGTGAGAAAGTCACTCAAGTGATTCAAGGATGAAACAGACCTGGACAAAGCAATTGCCTGAACAGCATAATTAGCTCACGGCTCAGAATGTTTTGTAATTCAATTACCAGCCCTATTTATCAGGGCTGAGGAGCATTCGGCTGTGGAGATTTAAATCTGCTCTTGCTGACGTCAATGAATGACTGGCTGCCAGTCCCTGATGTCACCAGTTCAGCAGGCACAAATGGAAATGCTGGGTCAATTTTTCATTTTAAAAAGAAAACATCCTAGTATCCAGGTTTTCCTTCTCTTTTAAAAGACAGGATCTTGCTCTGTTGTCCAGGCTGGAGTGCAGTGGCATGATCATAGGTCACTGCAGCCGCAACCTCCTGGGTTCAAGTGATCCTCCCTGATCTGTCTCCAGAGTAATGGGGACTACAGGTATGTGCCACCACACCCAGCTAATTTATTATCATTATTATTATTTATAGAGACAGAGTCTCAATATGTTGCCCTGGATGGTCTTAAAGCTTCAAGCAATCCTGTGGCCTTAGCCTCCCAAAACAGTGGGACTGCAGGCATGAGCCACCATGCCTGGCCCAGGTCTTGTCCTGTCTTCTTTCTCCTCTTCTCTCTTCTCCTCTCCTCTCTTTCTTTGTTTCTTCTCTTATCTATCTATCTGTCTGTCTGTCTGTCTGTCTGTCTATCTATCTATCTATCCATCCATCCATCCATCCATCCCATCATCCATCCATCCAACCATCCATCCATCCATCCATCCATCCATCCATCCATCCATCCAAGCATTAATATCCCCTGTAAACCTGTAATCTAAGCCCACTGCCAGTTGTCTTTCCAGCTGCAGCTTTTTCAAGTTAGTTTCTTTCTCTCTTGCATTTAGCTCACCTTTCAGTGAGAGATTTTCTACAACCGTTAGTGCAGAACTTGGCTTTTGCAGCTATCTTCAGTTCTGAAGAGAATCTCAGAATTCCCTGAAGACTTAGTGACAGTCAATCTATAGTTCCATATCAAGCAATTTAAGCACGTCTCAAAAAGCTGGTATGCAGCAAAAATGTGATGGTTATGTTTTTAACAGGAAATGTGGTGAGAGACATTATTTTAATGATAACTAATGCAAAGGTGACTTACAACCCTGTTATACAAAAGAGGAGTTCCACGCTGTATGTTATACTCCACCAGTCCCTTGAGGATGGAATTTTATCTAACTGCTCTATCTCTAGTTTTTAGGAAAGTGCCACAGAAAGTCCTCAGCAAATAGTCTGTGAATGAATTAACGCCTATGCTGTGACTCTTAAACCAGAGCATCTGGTTTACCTCCCACCCTTCTTACAATATTCATCTTCCACAAGGAAAAGGAAATATCAAAAATAATCTGAAGTTATTTTTTCTGTTCTCTTCCTAAGCAATTCAATCCTAAAGCCATTACACGGGGCACAGCAAAGCAGAAGTCTAGAGTGGGGAGTTGGGGGACGGTGGTGGCTATGGGATGTCAGAGTGCAAGGGAGGCATGGAAGGCATGTGGCAAAGAAAATATACTGCAGAAGGTCCCATAATTGTATAATGGCAATATACCCCGCAGGTGGCCGTTTACACAGAATTTGCTGAATCAGCATTATCCACGTGACCAGTATATTCTACTTTGAGCAGGCAGGTTCAGTAGACCCTTGATGTTCAATAAATATTCATGATTTTGACTATCTGGAGCAACCTCCAAAAATCTATTATATGTAATGACTGGGAAGTTTACTGAGGCACAAACCAGAATCATGGCATCGTGAGACTGGCATACAGAGTGAATCATTCCACCGATTTGTGGCCTTGGCCAACATCTGGCATAACATCATAACCTTTTGATCAGTCACCTTTAGCAAATATTCAGAATGAGGAACTGGGGAAAAATGCTATTAGGCAACTGGCTATTTTCTGACCTCAGTCCCATCAAGGTTGCTGGAGAAATGCTCTTCACCAGACTTTTTTCCCATCTGACAGTTACTTAGATATAAAGGTACTCTATGTTCCATTCATCAGTCCTGTGGAGAAGATGACAACATTCGAGAGAGTTTTTATCCCTGCTCTTCGGACCCTCATTTGGGCTTCTTTTATGTGACAAATAGAAGGATTGGGGGTCACATCAGCAAATGATTCTGGCAAGCTTTACAGAGATGAAATAAACAATGAGTATGCTTTAAAATAACTCAATAATCTTTATTTTACCAAATAAGGGCATCAGAAGCTTCTGAAGAAAACCTTATACCATCTTTTTTCTATTTACTCTAGTATAAATCCAGTTTTAAGAATGTGAAATACATAATCAATACATATTTTCTAAGACTCTATAATGTACTAGGAGTTGTAGAGAATTAACATGTAATGTGGTTCTAACTCTCAAGGAACTCAGAACAAAGACCTCAGATGATGCTGCCTGCTTAGGCTAAGGCAGCTAAAAGTAGCTGTGGTCCTAAAACAGGTCCTAAAATGCTCTTCAAACCTGAGCGCCTCTATGGCATGGACTTAGAGAACAGATGGTCTGTAAATGGTTTCTTTCTAGAGAACTCATTTCACAACAATAGAAAGCAGACTCTCTAAGCTTCAGAAAAATGAAAAAAGGTTTATTCGTCTTAAAATGTCAGCAGATTTTAATGATTAAGCAACTGAATAACGGCAAAACACCATGTGTTTTGAAGCCAAATCTGGCCTGGGGTAGCTCTGCCAGATGAAGGGTCTCAAGAAAGCATCCTGGGAGAATAAGAGGAGGAAAAGCCAAAAACTGACAGAGAGTGAAACAGAAAGTATAAGAGAATAAAAGTTGATAAATACCAAAGTATAGAAACTCTGATCTCTTCTTCCTGTTTCTCAGTATTCTTGGCATTGCTGAGGAAGCTAAGGGCACCACCATGATTGACATGCAGGGAAAAAACAAAAACACTTCAACTACTGCTTAGGAGGGAGAACTAATTCTACCCAAAGGATGGAAGCACCATCTGAAGCACGTCAAACTGTTGGCCTGTAACCAAATTCTGCCATGGGGTGGAGTCTCCCCTTCCACCTGGGTAATAAGAAGCTGCAGATGGAAACAGCCTGCTGGACTATTGCGTATACCATATGCCTCTTCTGTAAGAAATCACCTTTAACAAGAAAAGTTGCAAAGATTATCCAGTTTGGATGGAGAATGGCGTTGCAAGATATGTAGTGGATTTAAAGCATGTCCATACTTCTTTCACACTCCTCCCATCAACAGAGGAAGCCTAATTCTTTTCCCCTTGAGCATGAGTTATTCAACTGGCTTGCTGCCAATGAACAGAACGAGGAGGAAGTGATACTGTGTGACTTCCAAGGTTAGGTCAAAAAAAACTATGCAGATCTTGAGATGCTTACTCTTGGAAGTCAGCCACCATGCTATAAGGAAGCCCAAGCCACATAGAGAAGACACAGATAGGTGTTCTGGCTGACAGCCCCAGCTGAGATCTAGCCAAGAGCCAGCATCCAGACATATGAGTGAGAAAGCCGCTCAGCTGCCTCCAGCCCCAGCCACTATCTGATGGCTAATGCAGTAGAGATCCTGAGAAAGAACTGGCTGGTTGAGCCCATCAACTCCCAGAACCATGAGAAGAAACAATAATCAACTATTGCTGTTTTACGCCACTAAGTATGGATGACTGTTACACAGCAATAGCTGGAACAAATGCTTCTGGCTAATTTGCCCTTTATAGTGATCAATCCAATGGTCTTATCTTCCACAGAGAAATAGTTCTGCTTATGCTGGAGCTAAGGGCTGGCTCCCTTCAATCAGATTACTCTCTACAACATAGGACAAAAATGAATGTAAGTGCCATGGACTCTTTAGGCCTCAGAGCTGCTGGGTTCACCTCTTAGAGGCTAAAAGGAGAGCCATGGTCTTAGTAAAGTCCCCAGAACAGCCAAAGTTCAGTGGCCACTGAGAATCTTATGCTAGGCACTGAAAGAAGATAATAAGCAGTATATGTTATCAGCACAGTCCCCAACTTGCTGCTGCAGAGGCCTTTTGACTAGAAAAGGCCCCTCTCCTGCCATACCAGCCAAAGGTTTCAACATCTAACTCCTTATTTGTATTTACTCTTCATCTGCAATTGCCTGGCCAACATGGTGAAACCCTGTCTCTACAAAAAACACAGAATTCAGGCGTGGTAGTCCGTGCCTGTAGTCCCACCTATTCGGGAGGCTGAGATGGGAGGATGGCTTGAGCCCAGGAGGTGGAGGTTGCAGTGAACAGAGATTGTGTCACTGCACTCCAGCATGGGCAACAGAGCGAGACCCTGTCTCAAAAAGAAAAAAATAGAGAAAAATAAAATCTCACAATCCCCAAACTAAAGGTGAAAGCAAAGCAAGCAAGCAAGACAAAAGGGACCTATAATGAAGGAAGAAACAGTGGGTGGAAAGTGGCTGTGCAAAGCACTGACAGGGACTCCCAACTTGTTTCCGAAGCTACAAACAGGCCTTGTTGCTCATGAAGCCAACTCCAATATCCTGGAGAGGCATTTCCCACCAGACTCCCACAACCAAACACTCTCAGCACACTTAGATAGGCACCCACCATTGAGCTGGTGATTTATTACAACCCTCTCCCTTCACTCCTCTCTGGGGACTCTCAGAGTAGGCAATACATCTGCCCACTTGTCAGCTATTTCATTCGTGTAGCAATTATATCATGCTTTGAAAAAAAAAAAATTCTCTTTTATTTTAGAAAGTATGTAACATGAGATGGCCACAGAGTAACAAATGTGTCTGGTCTAAAAAGTGATATTGTCAAATAGCTTGGATTCCATATCCTGAGAGTTTGATAAACCTTTATAAAATTAGCCAGAGAGACATGGCAAACTCAGGGAATGGAAGTTGCAGCTCTGGTACTAGTTGTGTGAGCAGGGACTAGAACATGGTGATTAAGATCTTATGCCTGGATCTTCTCTCAAACTAATGGGGTCTGGGGTTTGTAGGCCTCTAATAAGGCAAAGCAGCAGCCAATTAGGAAAAGAAGTGAATGAACATCTGGGCTGTCATTCTCCCAAATGGTCTAATACCATTTAGCCTTATTTAGTAAGTACTACTCCATCAGTCCAACAATAAGGATGTTGCTTATCTTGCAACAACTTCAACAGGCTTCTTCATACATTCACAGACATGTGGAATTCCTAAATTTGCCCCAATCACAAAATTGTCCCAATCATCTTTAGGTTGCAACTCCCAGAAGTGGAGACTCCAATTACATATAACTCACAGTATAATTTTTTTTTTTTTTTTTTTTTTTTTGTTGAGACTCAGTCTTGCTCTGTCACCCAGGCTGGAGTGCAGTGGTGTGATCTTGGCTCACTCCAACCTCCACCTCCCGGGTTCAAGCGATTCTCCTGCTTCAGCCTCCCGAGTAGCTGGGACTACAGGCACGCACCACCACGCCCAGCTAATTTTTGTATTTTTAGTAAAGACGGGGTTTCACTATGTTGGCTACGATGGTCTCGATCTCTTCACCTCATGATCCACTCGCCTTGGCCTCCCAAAGTGCTGGGATTACAGGCGTGAGCCACCGTGCCTGGTCGATTCCATTTTTTTTTTAAACAAACAAACAAACAAACAAACAAACATGCTGATACTGCCTTCAAACTACACCAATTGCTTCTCTTTCAGACAGCTGAGGCCCAATCTAGGCTACAATAATAAGAAATGTCAGCAAGTTAAATCAAATAAGTAAACTATGGGCAAATTCATATAGTAAATGGACTGTGGAGCAAAGAAACTATATCTATATATCTTCTTTCTGCCATCCTGCTTTTTGGAACAAGTCTCTTTATTCGGGTCATATTAAAGCAAGATGATCATATATTTCAATTTATCCAGGACAGGACCCCTTTTACTTTCAAAAGACTTCTGATATGGATGATACATTATAGATTACCTTACATAAAAGCAAATTCAAACCACCCAAAGAGGTAAATAGAACTTTTTGATGCTGACTTTTAGGCCCCTCATCCAACAGGCATTTTATATTTTTCCACTTTTACTCATGATTGCTTCTTGAATTAAATAAGTGATTCTTCCCTCCTTACCACCAGTACTTATTTAATCCTACTTTCCTTCAGCTCAAGCACCCCCCTTTCAGGAAGCCTTCCAAGTGTACTCTAACCTCCATAGGTCCCTCCTTTTTTTAAAGTTCTAGCATGATTTGGTGCCTCTATGGTCTTAACACTATTTTCTTTTTTTCTGAGATGGAGTCTCGCTCTGTCGCCGAGGCTGGAGTGCAGTGGCGCGATCTCGGCTCACTACAAGCTCTGCCTCCCAGGTTCACACCATTCTCCTGCCTCAGCCTCCCAAGTAGCTGCGACTACAGGTGCCCGCCAACACGTCCAGCCAATTTTTTGTATTTTTAGTAGAGAGAGGGTTTCACCGTGTTAGCCAGGATGGTCTCGATCTCCTGATCTCATGATCTGCCTGCCTCGGCCTCCCAAAGTGCTGGGATTACAGGCGTGAGCCACTGTGCCTGGTCTGGTCTTAACACTATTTTCAAGTTGTTTTCATGTGTGTAGGTCTTCCTACAAAAGTTATAAGTTATTCAAGGGAAAAGTCTGTGTCTAATCACTTCTTTTATGTGCCTTAAAGAATCTAACTCTAGGCCGGGCGTGGTGGCTCATGCCTGTAATCCCAGCACTTTGGCAGGCTGAGGCAGGTGGATCACAAGGTCAGGAGATTGAGACCATCCTGGCTAACATGGTGAAACCCTGTCTCTACTAAAAAATACAAAAAATTAGCCAGGCATGGTGGCATGTGCCTGTAGTCCCAGTTACTTGGGAGGCTGAGGCAGGAGAATCACTTGGACACAGGAGGCAGAGGTTGTAGTGAGCCAAGGTCATGCCACTGCACACCAGCCTGGGCGACAGAGCGAGACTCCCTCTCAAAAAATAAAAAATAAAATAAAAAAGAATCTAACTCTATAACAAGGACATACCAGATATTCAGTAAATACTTTCTGATCTCCAAACCTGCCCAACCAGCTGACTCAGGAACATACCAGGAAGACTCCAAGTGTCTCCCCACTGTTCCACTTGCAACACCCTGTACTTTCCTCTTCAAGCACATAGTATATATTGTAATTACCTATTGATTTGCGTGGCTATTTGTTGAAGGTCAGCCTCACCATTGTATTGTAAGGTCCAAGAGGACAGGGACCTGGTATGTACTGTTGTTTATCCCTGTCTACCTACAGTCTATCATAGTGCCTGGCAGTGTTCAATCAATATTTGCTAACTGGAGAAGAGTTGGACAGACAGACAATGGAAGAAAGAATAAATGATCTGAGAAAAATAAACAATAAAAAAAGCAGGTTTAGATTTTAGGAACTTAAACATTTGAGAAATTAACCTACTTACATTTCTAAACAGATCATGTGGCTATGTGTCATAGGCCTATTAAAACCTTTTCCTTTTCTCAGAAAGAGCCAGTGAATAGTGACGTGTGCAGCCCCATCTTATCTAGGGTCTAAGACATAAGTGACCATTATATACGAATGGACCATTATTTCTCCTTAATATATAAATTGCTAAAGCACAAAAACCATTGTTTCAAGATGACAGAGGAACTTTAATTGCTCCAGTAAATAAGTGTGAAGGCATTTCAAGATTATGCTCACAAAAGCATTTCATGCACCATCTCAGCTCTGAGGCACACAGGCTCTGACAATACAGTCTACCTTAATTGGCCCAAAGTCAGCAACATCATATGTCATGGTGCTCACAGATAGAAACTGCTGTGGCAAAACTGGCTGTAGCATCCTGCTGTTTTTGCAGTTAGACCAATATATACTAGAAAATGCTGAGGAAGATAAGTGTAAAGAAAATCGCATAATTCTGGAACGCTAGATAGCCTACTAATTAATTAAAAGGCTTAACATTTCTATAATGTTTTAGAATATAAACGGACTTTCATATATTCAATCTCATTTAATTCTTATACAATCCTAGAAAATACATAAAATAGTTACCTGTTTTACTGATATGGAAATTTTGGAATCAGAATGGTACGAACACCAAGTGGCCAGGATTAAATTCACAGGTCTTCAAACCCCATGCTGTCTTCACTGTCCTTTACATATGAACTGTACCTCTTTGGCTCTTGACCCAAATGATTCTTTCTTTCTCAACAGGTGGTTGTGAAAATCAGGCTCTGAACAGTTTATGGGAAGAAAATTCTCTGAAGGCATTCCCCAGTTACCAGCAAGGTTGCTTGAGATCTGCTGTCCCCTCAGAGCTGGGGATCTTTCCAGGCCCAGGTCTCGTGTTGTCACAGTTTTCTCAAATCAAAAATGAAGGCACAATAGAGCCCCACCCCAAATACTATAATAAACAACAAGCCAGGTACCAAAGAACACGTGTGATGCTGAGAACTTCCTACCATCACTGCTGCTTCTATCTCTCCAGCTGTCTATTACTACTCCAGTTCTGGCAATGTTTTGAACACCCATCCATGATCCTACCACCTTTCACTGTCTCCCACTCTCCCAATACTTTCCCCCAACTTCCCTCCTTACCAGCTTCTTAAGGTCATGGTCACTCATTAGATCACTTCCCTGCAGAAACCTTCAGTTCTCTTGTCCCTTCAGGCTCTGTTGAACTTTCTTAACTAAAGCCCAAGCCCCTACACAAAGATGTACAGAGAAGGTTCATAGCAGCATTATTCCTAATAGCCAAAAAGTGTAAACAATGGAAATGTCCACCAGTTAGTGAAGGATTAAACAATGGAACAGTATTCAGCAATAAAAACAGACAACTACTGATAAATGCTATAACATGAATGAACCTCAAAAACAGGCTGAGTGAAAGAAACCAGACACTAAACTCCACATATGATTCCACTTACATGAAATGTCCAGAAAAGGCAATCTACAGAAGCAGAGAATAGATTAGCGGGATCCCTGGAGATGGCAGTGGGAATGAGGTATCTTACTGGAGTGATAACAGTGTTTTAAAATTGAACTGTGGTAATGGTTTTACAACTTGGTAACTTCAGTAATAATCATTTAATTGTATACTTTAAAATGGATGAACTGGATGACATGTAAATTACACTGCAATAAAGTTAAAAAAAGCAAAAACAAAAACAAAACACCCTGGTTAAATTTACCTGTTTTGTGCCTCACAGTGAAGCTG
Organism: Mandrillus leucophaeus; assembly: GCF_000951045.1. NCBI lineage: Eukaryota > Metazoa > Chordata > Mammalia > Primates > Cercopithecidae > Mandrillus > Mandrillus leucophaeus. The sequence continues at coordinate 1,392,680 of NW_012101721.1, forward strand.
TAACTATACATAAGTGAAGAAGCAAAAAGCAACTACATGGCCCCATTTAAGGCTCCAACGGGTTCTGGATCCTGTCCTCCAATCACACTGTATTTCTCCAGCTTCTGTGTCTCTCGCTCTCCTCAATTATTTCACACCTTCTTTCTCCTCAAATCTCTTACCACCTCATCCCTTAAGCTCCTTTCTCAGCTGATAATCCCACTTCCTACTTCACTGAGAAAGGCAAGGCCACTGGAAGAAAATGTCCAGATTCCTACCATCACACTCCCAAAAATGCAATACTTCAGTATAAATTTAGCAACATTCATGGATAGGATGACTCAGTATTGTCAAGATGTCAGTTCTTCCCAATTTGATCTACAGATTAAATAAAATCTCAATCAAAATCCCAGCAAGTTATTTTGTGGATGTTGACAAACTGATTCTAAAGTTTATATGGAGAGGCAAAAGACCCAGAATCCACAAAATAATATTAAAGAAGAATAAAGTTGGTGAGGTGCAGTGGCTCATACCTGTAATCCCAATACTTTGGGAGGCCGAGGTGGGAGGATCACTTGAGGTCAGGAGTTCGAGACCAGCTGGCCAACACTGTGAAACTCCATCTCCACTAAAAAAAAACAACAACAGCCAGGCGTGGTGGCACATGCCTGTAATCCCAACTACTTGGGTGGCTGAGGCAGGAGAATCTTTTGAACCCGGGAGGCAGAGGTTGCAATAAGCCAAGATCGTGGCACTGCACTCCAACCTGGATGACAGAGTAAGACTCCATCTCGGGGGGAAAAAAAAAGAACAAAGTTGGGGGATTGACACTACCCAACTGTGAGACTTACTATAAAGCTACAATAATCAAGACAGTGTGATACTGGAGAAAGAAAAGACAAATAGGCCAGTGGAACAGAATAGAGAGCCCAAAAGTAGATCCACATAAATACAGTCAAATATAAACCTCTGACAAAGGAACAAAGGCAACACAATAAAAAACAGATAGTCTTTTCAACAAATGGTGCTGGAACAACCGTGCATCCTCATGCAAAAAAAATTAATTTAGACACAGATCTTACACACGCCACAAAAATTAACTCAAAACAGGCCATAGACCTAAATATAAAAAGTGAAAGTATAGGCTGGGCATGGTGGCTCACACCTGTAATCTCAACACTTTGGGACACCGAGGTGGGTGGATCACTTCCGGTCAGGAGTTCCAGACCAGCCTGGCAAACGTGGTGAAACCTTGTCTCTACTAAAAATACAAAAATGAGCTGGGCATGGTGGTGGGCGCCTGTAATCCCAGCTACTTGGGAGGCTGAGGCAGCAGAATCGCTTGAACCTGAGAGGTGGAGGTTGCAGTGAGTCGAGAGTGTGCCACTGCACTCCAGCCTGGGCGACAGAACAAGATTCCATCTCAAAAAAGAAAAAGAAAAAGAAAAAAAAAAACCAACGAAGCTGAAAGTATAAAACTCCTAGAAGATAATATAGGAGAAAATCTAAATGAACTTGGGTTTGGCAATGACTTTTTAGATACAACACCAAAGGCATGATTTATGAAAAAAGAATTGAGAAGATGGACTTCATTAAAATAAAATATTTCTGCTCTGTGAAAGACACTGTCAACAGTGAGAAGACAAGCCACAGACTGGCAGAAAATACTTGCAAAAGACATATCAAATAAAGGACTGTTATCCAAAATACACAGGGAACTCTTAAAACTCAACAATAAGACTGGGTGTGGTGGCTTATGCCTGTAATCCAAGCGCTTTGGGGCGCTGAGGTGAGAGAACTACTTGAGCCCAGGAGTTAGAGGTTACAGTGAGCTATGACTACACCATTGTACTCCGGCCTGGGTGACAGAGCGAGACCCTGTCTCAAAAACAAACAAAAAACCCAACACTAAAAAAACGAACAACCCAATTAAAAAATGCCCAAAGACGTAACAAACACCTCACTGAAAAAGATACTCAGATGGCAAATACGCACATGAAAAGATGCTCTGCATCATATTAGAGAAATGTAAATTAAAACAACAATGAAATACCACTATACACCCATTAGAATGGCCAAAATTCAAAACACTGATAATCCCAAATGGCTGCAAGGATGTGGAGCAACAGGAACGCATTCATTCATTGCTGGTAGGAATGCAAAATGATACAGCCACTTTGGAAGACAATCTGGCAGCTTCTTGCAAAACTAAACAGACTCTTACCATACAATCCAGCAATCATACGCCTTGGTATTACCCGAAGGAGTTGAAAATGTATGTCCACACAAACACCTGCACAGGGATGTTTATAGCAGCTTTATTCATAATTGCTGTTATGGGCTGTTTGTGTCCCCTCGAAATTCATATGTTGAAGTCTAATCACCAATGTGATGGTATTTGGAAGTGGGCCTTTGGGAGGGAATTAGGTCATAAGAGTGGAGCGCTCAAGAATGGGATTAAGGTCCTTATAAGACGAGGCTAGAGAGCTAGCTTGTCTTCTGTCAGCCATGTGAGGATACAAGTCAGCTGTCTGCAGCCAGAAAGATGGCCTCTACCAGAACTTTACTATACTGGCACCGTGATCTTGGTCTTCCAGCCTTCAAAACTGTGAGAAGTAAATGTTTGTTGTTTAAGCCACCCAGTTTATGATCATTTGCTATAGCAGTCTGAACTAAGACCACTGTCAAAACTTGGAAGCAACCAAAGATATCCTTCAGTAGGTGAATAAACTGTGGCACATCCAGACAATGGAATATTACTCAGAGTTCAAAAGAAATAAGCTATTAAGCCATGAAAAGACTCAGAAGAAACTTAAATGCAGCTTGCTAAGTGAAAGAACTCAATATGAAAAGCTTGCTGTATGATTCAAGCTATACAACATTCTGGAAAAGGCACAACTATGAAGACAGTAAAAAGATTAGTGGTTGTCCGGGAATGTAGCAGGGGAGAATAGAGCATGGAGGTAGAGCACAGAGTTCTGGAGCAGTGAAACTATTTCACATGAAACGGTAATGGGAGACACATGACATTATGCCATAGAACTGTGTAACACCAAAGAGTGAACCCTGGGCCGGACGCAGTGGCTCACGCCTGTAATCCCAGCACTTTGGGAGGCCAAGGCGGGCAGATCACGAGGTGAGGAGATCAATACCATCCTGGCCAACATGGTGAAACCCCGTCTCTACTAAAAATACAAAAAATTAGCCGGGCATGGTGGCGGGCGCCTGTAGTCTCAGCTACTCGGGAGGCTGAGGCAGGAGAATGATGTGAACCTGGGAGGCGGAGCTTGTAGTGAGCCGAGATTGAGCCACTGCACTCCAGCCTGGGTGACAGAGAGAGACTCTGTTTAAAAAAAAAAAAAAAAAAAAGAGTGAATCCTAATGTAAACTGTGGGCTTTGGATGATAATGATGTGTCTATGATGTAGGTTCATCCACTGCTTTTTCGTTGTTGTTGTTGTTGCTGTTTTGAGACAAGGTCTCGCTCTGTCGCCCAGGTTGGAGTTGGAGTGCAGTGGTGTGATCTTGGCTCACTGCGACCTCTGCCTCCCAGGTTCAAGCAATTCTCATGTCTCAGCCTCCTGTGTAGCTGAGACTATAGGTGCGCACCACCACACCCAGCTAATTTTTTTTGTATTTTTAATAGAGACAGGGTTTCGTCATGTTGGCCAGGCTGGTCTCAAACTCCTGGCCTCAAGTGATCTACCTGCCTTGGCCTCCCAAAGTGCTGGGATTACAGGTGTGAGCCACTGTACCTGGCCATACTAAAAGTTTTTTTTAAAAAGATAAAAAATCTCCAGTTATCACTTTTCCTGACACCCACCACCAGATATGTCCTATTTCCCTGCTTCCCTGTATAGCAAAACTCTTCAAAAGACTTGTCCATATTTGCTATCCCAATTCTTCTACTCTTCTCACTTCAACCTTTCTAATCAATCTCTCCAGTCCCTACACCCCACCTACTTCACCCAAATTGCCTTTACCAGTTGCCAAATCTAATGGACAGTTGTTATTCTTCATTTTACTTGTTTTATCAACAGCTTCTGACACAGGTGACCACTCCTTCCTCCTGAAAACATTTTCTTCCCTTAGCTTCCAGGGTACTCTCCTCTCCTGGGTTTCCTACTACTTTACTGATGATCACCCTCAGTCACCTTTGCTGGTTCCTCCTCTTCTCCCTAATCTCTATATACTGGAGTTTCCCTGGCCTCATCTCGTCCCTAACTTCGTTCTCTCCTTTGGTGATCTCATCCAGTCTCATGTTTTTAAAAAATATCATCTAAATGCCAACAGTTCTAAATGAGTCTGAGTCTCTAGCTCAGACTTCCCCCTTGAACTCTAGACTGTATGTCTAGCTGTCAGTTCAATAATTCTATTTGCCTGGCAACTGACCAGTTAAGTTTGACCGATATCGAACTTAACTAAAGCTTATCTCTCACTGTACCCCTAAAACCTGTTCTACTTGCAGTTTCTCCCATCTCAATTAATAGCAATTTCATTTTTCTAGTTTCTTGGATCAAAATCCCTAGGGATCATCTTTCCCTCCTTTCTTTCACACCTCAAATTCAGTGTATTTCTCTATATCCTCAGCATAACTACCTCTCATTAACTCCACTGCCCTCTCCCTGATCTGAAGAACCCTCATCTCTTGCCTGGCCTATTGCAAGAGTGGCCTAACTGGTCTCCCTGCTTCTATTCTTACTTGCTACCATTTATTCTCAGCACAGAACTGAAAATGATCCTTTTAAAAGTTATATCAAGTCTCTGCTCAAAACCCTACAGTGGCTCCCCATTTAATTGAGAGTATAGGCCTTTCAACAGCCTACAAAGCTCTTTATAACCTGCACTCTCACTCCTACTGCACTCTGACCACACCACCTGCTATTCTTCACTCTTGCTCAGCTCCAGCCTCACTGGCCTCCTGTTTCTTCCTCATGCCACAGCGTTTCACTAGCTGTTCCCTCAGATGTCCACATGGCTAATGCCCTTACATCTTTCAAGTCTTTGTTTGAATATCATCTTTTCATTGAGGTCAACTCTGACCACCCTAGCTCAAAGTGTAACCCCCAGCTCTCATGGAACTCTCAATGCTTCTCTTAACCTAATACACTTTTTCCTTGCATTTATCATCCTCTAATATACTATATAACTTATTTTCTTATACATTATATGTCTTCCCTACCCACCTCCAAACAAGCTTCACTAGAAGAAAGTCTTTGTTTTATTCACTATATGTCCAAATCACCTAGAACACTGCAGGCTCCCAAAAAATATTTGTTAAGGGCCAGGAGTGGTGGCTCACGTCTATAATCCTAGCACTTTGGGGCTCAGGTCACGCCACTTTGCTCCAGACTGGGAGACAGAGCAAGACTCCATCTCAAAAAAAAAAAAAAGAAATTGTTAAGGCTGGGTGCCATGGGTCATTCCAGCACTTTGGGAGACTGAGGTGAGCGGATAGCTTGAGCTTACAAGTTTAAAACCAGCTTGGGCAATATGGCAAAACCCCGTCGCTACAAAAAATACAAAAATTAGCTGGACATGGTGCCAGGTGCCTTGAGAAGCTGAGGTGGGAGGATTGCTTGAGCCCAGGAGGTAGAAGTTACAGTGAGCTGAGATTGTGCCACTGCACTCCAGTGTGGTGACAGAGTGAGACTGTCTGAAAAAAAAATGTTTGTTGTTGTTAAGAAGAAGCACTATTTCCCATTACGTAGAAACGGCACTCCTAGAAATTATGTATCAGATACTTGAGGGAATGACTTCAGGCTACAAAAAGACTTACAGGATGAGAGTGTGGCTCAAGAGCCTATATTCGAGAATCACTCAAGAACTCAGGTGCCTCTTGACTGCCCTCCTCTCCCCAACCATCCCATCCTTGCCAGTTGTAATTATCTATAAAGTCACTGAAGAGACTCAGTCTAAAAGCACAATGACCTGCCTGGGCTACTGCAGCTCACCAAACTTAGTTTTGGCCTCACTTCTATGACCAAGCTAGTGACCTGGTATCCAGGTCAGCATCTCGGCCTTCCTGCTAGTCCAGCTTTAATTGAATTCACTCAGAACTGGATTCTTACTTACTCGTGAAGAACCAGCCTTATACCTCCATTTCAGTAATTAGGGACCCTTGCCTTTCTCTCTATATTTCATTTCCTGTCTTGGTATCCTGATCAATATTTTGGTTCCTCAGACTTACACCTAGTACCTGTGCTTACTTCACCTTTCTGGAGTCCTGTCCTGGGCCCAGTCCCAGTTTCTGAGCCCCAGACCTGACTCTCAGGACCAGGTCCTCTGTCTTTTGCTTCCTTCCAGACCTCCTGGCTCCTGGGCTCTGCTCACCAGGCCTCCCTGTATCTCCCTAACTCCAACTGTCTATTTACCTGGACCTCTGCCCTCAGATACCTTGACCCCTCCAACTCCCCTTCCCCATTACTCCCTTACCTGAATGCTTGATCCCCTCTTATCATTAATTCTGAGACCTTTCTGAAGAGCGAGCCAAGCCCTGGTCCATTTGGTCTCTCTATTTAAGACTGAATAAGGTGTATCTCAGCCCTGGCTGAGCCTTGAGCCTGAAAATAATGAACATGAACTTCTAGTTCCTCAAAGGGCATAGTCAATCTTCCTAACAGTGTCAAAATGCTCTCAGCTGAAGCTGGTTGCCAAAAATAATCAGTGTCAAACACTTGTGCTTTCTTCAGCAGACCTATGTGTTTTACTTGGATCCTTTCACTTGGGTGAAACCAGAATATACTTTGCATTCTGCTGCCTCAAAAAAGAAATCCTTTAGATTTCTCAGGAAACTGGGCCCAAATAAAAAGAAAACGATGGGCCGGGTACGGTAGCTCACGCTTGTAATCCCAGCACTTTGGGAGACCAAGGCAGGTGGATCACCTGAGGTCAGGAGTTGGAGAAGAGCCTGGCCAATATAGCAAGACCCTGTCTCTACCAAAAATACAAAAATTAGCCAGGCGTGGTAGTGTGTGCCTGTAATCCCAGCTACTTGGGAGGCTGAGGCAGGAGAATCACTTGAATCCGGGAGGCAGAGGTTGTAAGGAATTGAGATCACACCAGCCTGGGCAACAGAGTGAGACTCCATCAAACACACACACACACACACACACACACAAACACACACACGATGGCTACTAGAGTCAGCCCAGGACTGGAAATTATAAAATCCTAGAATCCAATTTTTACCCTTACTAGTCCTGGAATATCCCATAGGATTAAAGCCACATACCTAGAAGCATCAAGGAATGGTCTATAGGCCAAGCTGATCCATTCTTCTTTATTGGATGAATATTTTGGCTCCCGAGGTGTTTCTCTCATGGTGTCCAAATCCACTAAATAATGGCATTTACTGATATCGATCTGAAATGGAGAAAGGCCAACTCTTCATTAGTAATTTCGAAGGTTCCTTCTGGGTAGAGAACAGCAATTGCAATCCTAAAAATTCACAGAGCTTTGGAGGAACAAACATCCAAGTCTTCAGACAATGTTGCCTGTGCTCTCTCCACTCAGATAAGAGTATTCAGGCTCTTGTGGGGGACAGGCACACTCATTCAGACATATGTAGGCTTTGGCTGGTCTGATTCCAGGTTGAGTTCTTAAGTCCTTCTAGTCCCATAGACACTTCCAAAGCCACCACGAGCCCACAGTCTACTTCTGGAAAACCTATCGTCTTCTGCTCACTAATGCTCCCTTCCAGTCCATCACCTCTTATTCCACAGACTCAAAGGGCATGACTAAACACAGATGCTAATGTGTGAGAAGGCCCGCCTCTCCTGACAGCCATGGGAGGTTACACTACACCTCACAGGGGTACAGAAATATCATGCATATCATCTCCTTCAAATATTCAACAGAATTAACAGAGACATGAGAACAGCCCCTGCAGCAAAAGTTTAGTAAAAGTGAGATATCAGAACTCTGCTTCTGTTAATACTATGTATTATATTAATATCGTGTATTAACAAAAGCAGAGTCAGCCAGTTGCTGATAACATGGATCTATCAGAATATTGTAAATGCTCAAAGGAGAATATTAAAATATTTCATTTAAAACAATGCTGAGCCAGGTGCGGTGACTCTCGCCCGTAGTCCCAGCACCTTGGGAGGCCGAGGTGTGCAGACCTCTTGAACCCAGGAGTTCAAGACCAGCCTGGGCAACATGGTGGAACCTCATCTCTATAAAAAAAATATAAAAATTAGCTAGGTGTGGTGGCACACACCTCTAGTTCCAGCTACTCACGAGGCTGAGGTGGGAGGATCACTTGAGCCTCGGAGGTCAAAGCTGAAGTTAGCCAAGATCATGCCACTGCATTCCAGCCTGGGCAAAAGAGAGACCTGCTTCAAAAAAAAATTTTTAAAACAATTAAAACCAAAAAAGAGTCCTCTTAGGTAGTTAGACGTCAGCTAAGATAAAGACTATTTGAAACATGTACAGATATGCAGTAAATATCACACTTGACGTTGAAGAACTAAAAGCTTTTCCTTTGGGATCCAGAATAAGTCAAGGCTGCTTGCTATCACTACTCTGTTCAACACTGTACTAGAGAATCTAGTCAGTAGGGTAAGACTAGAAAAAGAAACACAGGGCAGAATAAATAGAAAGGAAGAAACAAAACTCATTCATCACAATGATATAATTGGTCCAGAAGACTCTACAAATAAATTTTGGAATTATTAAGAGAGTTTAGCAAAATTCAGACTTAAAGGATATCAATCAATGTCATATACTCCATAGCAATAAACAAAATGAAATTTTATAAAAATACAATTTAAAGCATTTGAAAATGTTTACCTTAGAATAAATCTAATAAAACATGAGAGTGCTCTATAAAAAAGTACAGAATCTTATTGGCCAGGCACGGTGGCTCACGCCTGTAATCCCAGCACTTTGGGAGGCCAAGGCGGAGAGATCACCTAAGGTCACGGGTTCGAGACCCACCTGGCCAACATGGGGAAACCCCATCTCTACCAAAAATACAGAAATTAGCTGGGTTTGGTGGCACATGCCTGTAATCCCAGCTACTTGGGAGGCTGAGGCAGGAGAACTGTTTGAACCTGGGAGGCGGAGGTTGCAGTGAGCCGAGATTGCGCCATTGCACTCCAGCCTGCAACAGAGTGAGACTGTCTCAAAAAAAAAAAAAAAAAAAGAAAGGATAGAATTTTATCAACAAACACCCATCAACAGATAGATTCATGTGGTATATCCACATCATTAAAATGTGGTATATCCATACAATAGAATAGTACTCAGCCATAATAAGGAATGAAGTTCTGATACATGTTACGTCACAGATAAACCTTAAAAATATTGCTGTGACTGAAAGAGGCCAGGCACCAAAGTCCACATATATATGATTCCATTTATATGAAATGTTCCTAATAGGCAAATCCTCCAAGACAGAAAGCAGAGGTTACTATGAACTGGGGAGTGGCTGCTTAATGGATATTTAATGGGTATTGGTTTTTTGGGGGGGCATAATAAAAATCTTCTAAACTTGGATACTGGTGAGAGTTGCACATTATAAATGTACTAAAAGCCATTGACTTGTATACTTTAAAATGATTAAAATTGTAAATTTTATGTTGTGCACATTTTACAATTAAAATATCATTAAAATTGTAAATTTTATCTCAAATAATTTTTTGTTACACAATAAAGTAGACTTTATTAATGAAGTGATATATATTTTATTCCTAGACAAAAACCTTACTATTATAAAGACGTCAATTCTAAACAAGTTGATTGATAAATTAAATATAATCTCAATCAAAATCCCAACAGACTTTTTTGAAACTCAACAAGCGGATTCTAAAACGTGTATGGAAAGGCAGAAGGACAAGAATAGCCAAGGTACTCTTAAAAAAGAAGAATAGGCTGGGCGTGGTGGCTCACACCTGTAATCCCAGTACCCTGGGAGGCCAAAGTGGGAAGATAGCTTGAGGCCAAGAAATCGAGATCAGCCTAGGCAAGACAGTGAGACTCTGTTTCTACAAAAATTTAAAACTTAGCCGGGCATGGTGGTGTACACCCATAGTCCTAGCTACTCAGGAGATTGAGGCAGGAAAATTGCTTGAGCCCAGGAGGTTGAGACAGCAGTAAACTATGATCATGCCACTGCATTCCAGCCTGGATGACAGAGCAAGACCTCATCTCTAAAAAGAAAAACAACAAGGTGGGGGCTTAGTTACTATAAAGCTATAGAAATTAATACAGTAGGCCGTGTGCAGTGGCTCATGCCTGTAATCCCAGCACTTTGGAAGGCCGAGGCAGGTGGATCACCTGAGGTCAGGAGTTTGAGACCAGCCTGGCCAACATGGTGAAACCCCGTCTCTATTAAAAATACAAAAATTAGACAGGCATGGTGGTGGGCATCTATAATCCCAGCTACTCAGGAGGCTGAAGCAGGAGAATTCCTTGAACCCGGGAGGCGGTGGCTGAAGAGAGCCAAGATCGTGCCACTGCACTCCGGCCTGGTGACACAGCAAGACTCTGTCACAAAAAAAAAGAAAAAGAAAAAGAAAAAAAATTAATACAGTGAGGTATCAGTGCAGGAATAGATCAACAGACCAATGAAATAGAACAAAGAGCTAGATCAGACGCAGGTACATGCAGACCCTTATTTATGACAGAAGTGACACCACAAAGAAGTGGATGGTCTTTTCACCAACTGGTGCTGGGACAACTGGATATCCCTTATGGGAAAAATGAAAATGAACCTCAACCTCACTCCACATGCAAAAATCAACCTTAGATGGATTATAGGCCTAAAAATGAAAATATAAAGCTCTTAGAAGATAATATAAAAGAATAGCTTCAAGATCTTGAGTAAAAGAGTTTGTAGATAAAGCATTAATTATAAAAAAGAATGACAGATACATTTGACTATATTAAAGTTGAGAATATCTTTTCATCAAAAGACACATTAAGGCCAGGCGCAGTGGCTCACACCTGTAATCCCAGCACTTTTGGAGGTTGAGGTGGAAGGATCACTTGAGGCCAGGAGTTCGAGACCAGCCTGAGCAAAATAGTGAGACCCCATCTCTACAAAAAATAAAAAAATTAGCTGGGTGTGGTGGTGCACACCTGTGGTCCTATTTGGGAGGCTGGGGCAGGAAGACTGCTTGAGTCCAGGAAGTAGAGGTTGCAGTGAGTCAAAAAACATTAAGAATTAAAAAAACACAGAATGAGAGAAGATATATGTAATACATTTAACCATTAAAGATTCATATCTAGAATATATAGAACTCCTACTAATCAACAAGACAAAGACAAACCACCGAAAAGAAAAATGGGGAAGTGACTTAGGTACTTCATAAGAAGAAACTGAAATGGCCAAAACAAGTAAAAATGTGTTCAACCTCATTAGTAACCAGCAAATGCAAATGAAAACCACAATAAAAAATCACAGTATCGAGTGTTGGCCAGAATGTGAAGCAACAATTATAAATTACTGGCAGGAAATAAAGTTGGTAAGAGATCTTTAGAAAACTACTCGGCAAAATCTACTAAAATTGAACATATGTATTTTCTATGATCTAACAATTCTACCCCTAGTTATTAGATTGAACCACATGAAATTATTATTTGATGTTTGAGCCACAAAAATGGTAATTTCATACGGTTCAACCTAATGTATATCCAACAGAAATGCCTGCACCGAAAGAAAAGAATGTCCAAAGTGGTGTTATTTGTAGTAACCCAGATTGGAAACAAAAACACCCATCAACAATAAAATAACAAGTAAATTGTGGTAAAGTCATACAATGAAATATTAGTAAGAGAGAATAAATTATAGCTATAGCAATAACGTGTGATTATTATAAACAAAATGTTGAGTGAAAGGATCAAGACACAAAAGGATAAATGCAGTGTGATTCAGGCAAAATGAACCTAAATCATTTAGGGACACATGTAAAAGTCATAAATCTAAAGAGAAAAGCAAGAAAATCATTACCACAGGAGTCAGGAGACTCCCTCAGAACAGGGGTGTGGGTAGGTGATCAAAAAGAATTCTGGGGGAGCTCCTGGGTGCTGGCAATGTTCTATTATTTGACCTGTGTTACACAGACACTTGCTCTATTATTATTACTACTAATTTACTGTACAAATACTTTATACACATTTAGGCTTATAGATTATACATGACTAGAAGGTTTTTTAAAAGTGCATACAAGAACAAGTTGGTCATCTCTGGCTTACAGTAAACTCTGTTCTTCCCCAACCTCCACCTTACAGGAATGTTCTCATTCTCTCCCAGGATTATTTATATGTAAAAAAGACTTCAGTCTCACATCTGTCTCTACATATGGCCTATTCCTCCAGGGGAGAGAAAGCACACTGAGAATTGACGTCAGACCCAATTCCATTCCACATAACTCTCTAAAAATGATCCTTTGCATAAACACTTCAGGAAGTAGCCTTTTTGGTCTGAACACCCACTCTGTATCTCCCAAGGATTATAAGAACATGAAACAAGTTTTTAAAAGCTTTACAAGTGCCGTGCCTCTGTAAGCAAACAGAACCAGCAACAGACAGAGACACTGACGGTCTTATGCTTAGACTTCTTTTGGTTAGGGAGCCCTCAGTATGACATTTTAATACTTGACCTCAACGTGGTTTTTTCTACAGGTCTGGTTATCTAGATTTGGTGTCGGGGTACAAGGCCTACCAGGGATGTGGGTGGAAACTAATTAATATGCGACTGTATCAGTCAGATTAGGCTTCACTTACCATATCATCCCTAAGCAAATTCCATTTAAAGTAAAGGTCTTAGAAAGATATCAAGGCCCAATCTGAGCAACATAGTGACAGCCCATCTCTACAAAAAAAATTTTTTTTAAAATTGGCTCAGCGTGGTGGCTCGCACTTGTAGTCCTAGTCACTTGGGAGACTGAGGCGGGAGGACCGCTTGAACCCAAGAGTTCGAGGCTACGATCAGCTATGATTGTGCCACTGCACTCCAGCCCAGGAAACAGAGCAAGACCCTGTCTCTAAAAAAAAAAAAAAAAAAAAAAAAAAGACACCGAAGCAAAATCACATTAATCAAGAGGCTAATCCATTAGAAAAACTTTTAACCTCTTTTTCACCATCTCTGGGAAGCAGCTGATGAACAACTCAAACACACAAGGACAAAGGCCTCCAGCAGAAAATGATTAGGTATGATCAAGGGCAAGTTCTTCATTCAAGAACAACTAAGGTTATTAGAAAAGGAGCTCAAAGTCAGCCAGCCCAGATTCAGGCCTGGGTTCTACCACAAACTGGCTGAGTGACTCACAATCTTTTTAGTTCTTATACCTCATTTTCTTCTTCTTATAATACAGATAATACCACTTACCTCAAAGAGTTATAATGAGGATTAAATAAGATGATTCATTTAAATAAAACTGGTAAACTGGAAAGGACTATAAAAATAGCTGTAATATCGGAAGGACCCCTTGACCAGCTCTATGAAATGTGAGTATTCAGCTGGTAGAAACAATCCCTGGAACAGTAGAGCTCATTAAAATAAATGATCCTTGTTTCAACCTAAGTTAGTGTCTATTATCAATTTAAGTTAAACCCAACATACAGGACAGAAGGATTACAATGTTAACCACTCACAGTCCCCAACTAGCAATGAATTAGCAGTATCCACCAAATGATATCAAAATAAATCTTCTTGGTTTTAGGTTACATTTTCTTGCCTCTTCACAATTCAGTAGTTTTGATTCGTTGTTGGGCACTATGATTTTATACTTTTGAGTATTGAATTTGTTGAATTTGTTTGAAGGGTGATACAATTTGCCCTGACAGGCAATAAAATTGTTTGCAGATCAAAAAGCAAAAAAGGAATCTTCTAGGCATCCTCAAAGCATTTATTAAATATCTATTTGGTGAATCCTAAACTAGAGTATATAAAATTGCATATAAGTCACAACATGTCCTTGTTCTTTTCTTCTGCTCACTGCAGCCTCAACCTCCTGGGTTCAAGTGATCCTCCCAAGTAGTTGGCACTACAGGCATACGCCACCATGCCTAGTTAATTTTTTTATTTTTATTTTTTGTAGAGACGGGGTCTTGCTATGCTACCTAGGCTGATCTTGAACTTCTGGCCTCAAGCAGTCTTCCTACCTCAGCTTCCCAAAGTGCTAGGATAAGAGGTATGAGCCACCATGCCCAGCTGACCAATCTTTCTTTCTTTCTTTTGGAGACAGAGTCTCACTCTGTCACCCAAACTGGAGTGCAATGATGTGATTACAAATCACTGCAGCCTCAACCTCTTGAGCTCAAGTGATCTTCCCAGCTCAGCCTCCCAAGTGGTTGGGACCACAGGCATGTGCCACCATGCCTGGCTAATTTTTACATTTTTTAAAAATAGAGACAAGGTCTCACTAACTTTCCCAGGCTGGTCTTGAATTCCTGGGCTCCAGTGATTCCTCCCGCCTTGGCCTCCAAAAGTTCTGGGTTATAGGCATAAGCCACCACACCCAGCCCCAGCCATTCTTAAAGTTATAATTTAGGTAAGGAAATGACATTAGCATATATGAAATACAGAAAGTGTTATTAAAAATTCAGAGTTCAGAGAGGATGAGATCACTGGAGGCTACAGTAGTTGAAAAGACTTTCTAGAGCTGGTAATAAAAGTTAAAGAGAAAACAGAGGGAAAAAGGCAGAAAGGAGCATGGTTGACAGGGGGAAGAAGAAGAATATCTACCTGTCCCAAAAGGTGTCTGTTGAGAAACAAAACGAGACCGAAACAGTCTAAGGACTGATAATGGAGGATCCAAAGGAAGAGAATCTGGATTTTGTGCATCAGGAATCTATTCTAGGTTTTTCAGCCAAGAAGTAAGATGATAAAAACAGGGTCTTAGAAAGAGAGGTCTATACTGGTTATGCTGCAGAAGATGAGGCAAGAAAGTGTTGGAGGAAAAAGCTGAAGTAAGTACTCTAGTTACTACTGTAATATCCAGTTGTGAAGTGATATTGCCTTCTGATATTTCTTTCTTTCTAGACAGGGACTCAGTCACCCAAGTTGCAGTGTAGTAGTGCAAATCACAACTCACCGCAGTCTCAACCTCCCCAGGCTCAAGTGATGCTACTACCTCAACCTCCTAGGTAGCTGGGACAACAGGTGCACAACACCACGCCTGGCTAATTTTTTTGTATTTTGTAGAGCCAGGGTTTCACCATGTTGCACAGGCTGGTCTCGAACTCCTGGGCTTAAGTGATCCACCTGCTTCTACATCACCTTCTGATATTTCTACGGCAGTGGGAATGAAGAAGAAAGGACAAATCTCACTTCTATTTCTCTCTTTTTTTTTTTTTTGAGACAGATTTTGCTCTCTTGCCCAGGCTGAAGTGCAGTGGCGTGGTCTCAGCTCACTGCAACCTCCACCTCGCAGGTTCAAGCGATTCTCCCCTGCCCCAGCCTCCTGAGTAGCTGGGATTACAGGCGCCCGCCACCACGGCTGGCTAATTTTTATATTTTTAGTAGAGATGGGATTTCACCATGTTGGCCAGGCTGGTCTCAAACTCCTGACCTCAAGTGATCTGCCCACTTTGGCCTCCCACAGTGCTGAGATTTCAGACGTGAGCCACCACACCTGGCCCTCACTTCTGTTTCAAATGAAATCAGTGACAAGTGAACTAAGGCTGCAGTGAAGAATAGGTTTGGGTGACATTGAGGAAAGATGATAACTTGTGTCTTACACCTAATGAGGTGGAAAGAAGCATGGTGTATTCAAGTACAGTCATGCATCGCTTAATGAGGGAGACAGGTTTTGAGAAATGTGTCTTAGATGATTTCATCATTATGTGAACATCATAGAGTGTATTTACACAGCCCTAGACAGTATAGCCTATGACACACCCAGGCTGTATGGTATAGCCATGATAATCTTGTGGGACCACCATCAAATACGCAGTCTGCCCTAGATCAAAGTGTCACTGAGCAGCACACAACTGTAATTGAAAGAAGACCAATATGACTAAAATACTGAGTTAGAGAACTGTTTTCTGTTCCTACTCCTGGAACACTCCCTGTTATCCCCTCATAAATTCCTACTCATCCTTCAGATTTCAGCTAAAAATGATTTCCTTAAGAAAGACTTCACTGACCTCTTAAACTAGGGCAGGTCCTAAATTACATGCTCTCATAGCAACCAATACTTCTCAAAACATTATACAATTATATTCTATTAATTAATTGGGAAATTCATTGTAAGCTCCATAAAATCTGGGGTTGTGTCTATCTCATTCACTCTTCTATGCCAAAAACCTAGCACAGTACAAAACATACGGTAGGTCCTAAGTAAATGTCTATTTAACAAATATGTGCAAGAATGCATGAAAAAAAGGGAGAGGAAGTGAAGGAGGGAAGAAAAGGTGAAAGAGTAGAAGAGAGACAAGAAACAAACAGATAGGACCAAAGACCACAGATAAAGCTGAGAAGACACATGTAGTACTTGGCAGAAGGAAGAAGTGGAAGAAGCCAAGGATGAAAGGAACCAGAAGACAGGACATAGAAGAATCAAAGAAGTACACAGTTTTGAAAATCTGGGTGGAGAGTAGATTTCATATGCTACAGAAAGGCTATGAGGAGCTGAAGACTGAGAAAAGGCAACAGGAGGAATGGGTTCAATGGTTGTATCAAATAATTTTATCGCAGTTTAGAATGCCATGTGGGGACAAGGAAAGAACTAATAGTCCAACCTCCTATTCTCAGTGACCTTCTCTGCTGTCTATCCAGCTGTCTGAGCCAAAGCCCCACAAGTCCTAAGACAGGAAAGATGTGAAGTTGCATTCAATCATCTATCAGCTGGAAATGACAATGACGCAAGTAGCTGTAAAAATAGAGATCTCTGGCAAGGGCCAACATGAGGTTCAGGGAACATCACAGAGAAACCATCTCCACACAGAAGACAGATCTTATTTCTCAAATGTCACTGAAAATCCTCTGGTAAACAACTGTCATCATGACTCCTCTAAGAGTCCAAGGGGATAATGTGAAAGATCAATCTAAATCAGCTGCCCTGTAAACTCCTAGGCAAGTGGGAGGATTAAAGCTGAGAAAACTGTTTAGACAGTTTGCCCACAGCTAAGTAAAATTTGGTCATAACTGAGGCTATCCAACAGCCACAATGGCTGACATATGTTATTAATTTAAAACTTAGCTTTTAAGCAGCATTCAAAATGTCTTCCTTCCAAACACATAATAAATTCTGATTCATCACATCTCCTCAAATCCCTCTGTGAGCAACTGCAGCAAGGCCCAAGCCTTCTTATAGCTGAAACTTGTAAGCTCTGTGAAGGCAAGAACTGAATCTGTCTTTATCAGTACAATAAACCTGGTGCCTGGTACAGTACCTGGCATACCTCAGGCAGTCAAAAAGTATTTATGGAAGGAAAGAATGGTGACCAGCTGCACCAGGATGCTGGACAACTTCCAACACCAAGCTGTTCAAAACTATGACCAGCTTATTTGTAAGTGCCAAGAATTTCTTCCCTTCGCTTCTAGCCCCTGGAGGACAATCTATTTCCTCCCTAATACCATACAATAAAGATCACATCATATTATAATAAATCTACTAAACAAAATCAAGGTGTTGGCATCTGGTAAGGGCCTTCTTACTGTGCCATCAAAATATATGACTCCATTCAGATCTATGAATGCGTTCCTGCTATTGGGAAAGGGATTAGAGAATCCAAAGGAAATAAACAGAATAATCACACTTAAGAGCAACTGTTTTAGTCCACTCTGTGTTGCTATAACAGAATATCTGAGACAGGATAATTTATAAAGAACAGAAATTTACTTCCTTATAGTTTTGGAGGCTGATGAGTACAAAATCAAGGTGCTGGCATCTGGTAAGGGCCTTCTTACTATGCAATCTCATGGCAGAAGGCAGCACATAGTAGAAAGGCAAAGACATGGCAAGACACAGCAAGAGAGGGATGAACTCATTCTTTTATAATGCACTAACTCTCGAGATAAACCACTCCCGTGATAATGGCATTAATCTACTCATGAGGGCAGAGCTCCCATGACCCAAACACCTTCCATTAGGTCCCACCTCCTAACACTGACACATTGGGGATCAAGTTCCCAATACATGAACTTTGGGGGACACAAACCATAGCATTAACTCAAAGTCCAAATTGGTATTTCTTGCCTTTCTCATTTCACAGACAAGATGTTAGAGATAATCAACTCCAGTTCTGCAACCTTCCAAAACTTTCTGCATGTAAAGAAGTTCTAAGATGTCTTTTGACTCCATTTTAGCCGCAACTTTTTCACTATAAAAAATACAAATGTAGGGCCAGGTATTGTGGCTCACACCTATAATCCCAGCACTTTGGGAAGCTGAGGTAGGAGGATCACTTAAGGCCAGGGGTTCAAGACCAGCCTGGGAACATAGTGAGACCCTGTCTCCAAACACACACACACACACACACACACACACACACACACACAAATTAGCCAGGTATGGTGGTGTGCACCTGTAATCCTCATTACTCGGGAGGCTGAGGTGGTAGGATTGCCTGATATCAGGAATTTGAAAGTGCAGTGAACTATGATTGCACCATTGCACTCCAGCCTGGAAAACAGAGTGAGACTTTGTCTCTAAAAACAAAATTTTTTAAAAAGTAAAAAGAAATCCTAATGCATATGCTCTACATATTTGAAAATGGATTATCAGTATTTTTTTCCTATAGGGTCCTACTTTCATGCTCTGTATTTGTACAAGTGGGCTTTTCCCCTTCTGCTCCACAGGAGGCTTCTGTCCTCCTTGAGTTCACCTTAACACACCTGCATTACTGTTTGACAGGTGTACTGCCCCAGTCAAACATCCTACTTGGCACTCTCCCCACAGCAGCACCAAAAGCCAAAGCCCCTTGAAGATCATCCCCAACTCCTGGAATCTCCAGCTTATTCTACATTTCTCATGTCTCTCCACCATGCCAGACTAGAGTCAAGCTCAACAGGGTCTTCTTTTCCCAGTGACTCCGCCAAGCCCATTCCGTTGGCTGTGGTTTTGCTTGATCATAGGTAGGAACAGTGGGAATCTGTTCCTACAGAAATGGTCCATTCGCGTGTAACACTAACGAGATGACGAGGTATTTGGCTGAGTCACAGTGACTTCCGCTGTTTACCCAGGCTTCTTTGAATTTCTTCACTTTGACATTCAGAGCACTGGGCAGAAATCACACTGCATTAATATCCACTTGTGGCACTTTGAGATAGATACAGATTATATCAGCAAGCAACCATAAAACAAACATTGGGAGTGGCTAATGCTCCAAAATGACAGCAACAGAAAAGCAGATCATAATAATGTTCTGTGCTGGGCCCAGTGGCTCACACCTGTAATCCCAGCCCTTTGGGAGGCCAAGGTGGGCAGATCACCTGAGCCCAGGAGTTTGAGTCCAGCCTGGGCAGCAGGGTGAAATGCTGTCTCTACAAAAAATACAAAAATTAGCCAGGCACAGTGGCACGTGCCTATAGTTCCAGTTACTCGAGAGGCTGAGGCAGGAGGATCACTTACGCCTGGGAGGTCAAGGTTGCAGTGAGCTGTGTTCGCACCACTGCACTCCAGCCTGGGTGACAAAGCACAGCTCAGTCTCAAAAAAAAAAAAAAGGCCAGGTGCTGTGGCTCACACGTGTAATTATAACACTTTGGCAGGTCAAGGCGGGCAGACTGCTTGAGCCTAGGAGTTCAAGACCAACCTGGGCAAAATGGTGAGACCTCATCTCTACAAAAAATACAAAAATTAGCTGGGTGTGGTGGTGTGCACCTGTAGTCCCAGCTACTCAAGAGGGCGAGGTGGGAGAATCACCTGAGCCCAGGAAGTTGAGACTGCAGTGAGCCATGATCACGCCACTGCGCTCCAGCCTGGGTGATAGTGCAAGACCCTGTCTCAAAAAAAAGGCCAGGCACAGTGGCTCACGCCTGTAATCCCAGCACTTTGGGAGGCAGAGGTGGGAGGATCACCTGAGGTTGGGAGTTCAAGACCAGCCTGACAACATGCAGAAACCCCATCTCTACTAAAAATATAAAAATTTTGCCAGGAATGATGGCGCATTCCTGTAATCCCAGCTACTCGGGAGGCTGAGGCAGGAGAATTGCTTGAACCTGGGAGGTGGAGGTTGTGGTGAGCCGAGATCACACCATTGCCCTCCAGCCTGGGCAACAAAAGTGAAACTCCATCTCAAAAAAAAAAAAAAAAAAAAAAAAAAAAAGCTCTGTATCTTCTGCCTCCAACTAAGTGCTCTTTTTACTTAAATCTAGCTAATATTTTCATTTGTATCAGGAAATGGGACCGCTGAATACTCTGCCTCTAGCTCCGTGATTTAGGGAAGTAACTTAACCTAGGCTCAGAGATTTTACCACCTTTCCAAAAGGTTTGGAGCGCAAACCACTAAGATCCCTCTCAACTCTAGAGAAAGCAATTTCTCAACTCTAGAGAAAGCAAATGTAGAGAAAGCAATTTCCTCACAATTGCAAATATACTCCCCTTTGCTGATTCTACTCTTCTCTAAACTACTGCTGTTCATCATTACATACATTTCCATATTAAAAGCCCTGTGCTGGAGGTAACAAATATATAGGATTTGGTTTTACACTGCCAAGTCTCGGGCAATTAGAAAGTCTACGTCTTGCTTCTAGTACTGAACACAGTTAAGAAACATGTCACAAATGGCAAAGGCAAAGTAAGATCATTCAGTTCTCTCAATTTGTTGATGTCAAGGAGCTATTTAAAGCCAATGTTAAATATAGAAAGGTTAAAGAAATTTTGTGGGCTTACGTGCCTGAAAAATTCTAAATTTTTACAGTGCTTCTTCATCTCTAAGTGCTTTACCAATATAAAAAGTCTGATTTGGGAACAGGTCACATGTCTTATCTACAGAGCCTAGATCACCACACAGATCTATCCTGAAGTTAGGTGATGGCAAATACAGAAAGCTCCAGCTGTTGTTTCCTTTCCCACTGTTCATATTCGACATCACCAATCAATTGTGGCACCCTTCCACTGAGCTTGGATTCAATGTCATCATGCTCTTTCATCCCAGGCTCCAGTGAGCCACTACCAACTGATGAGAGGTGTTACATGAAATGAAACTATTTGTCCCCCTTGTGAAACTAGTACATAAGGGTGAACACCCAGGATGGTGGTGCTGCAATTCAGTAAAGCCCAACTGGGTGATTATCTCTTAGTTCTCAACAACATGTCTCAAAATAAACAAGCTACTTTATACAAAAATGCAGATTTAGAAATCTAAGAAACCATGGGAGACTGCTTGCTTTCTTTCGTTTCACAATAACAAATTCTGGGTTTCTTTCATAAATCGGACTTTTGAAATATCAGTGTATATAAAATATTTTAAGAATGCATCTATGATATAGAATGAAATTCATTAGTATTTATGACTAAAGTCACGATCACTGCCATCAAGAAAGTCCTATTAAGTACTAAATTAGGAAACAAAAGAAAAATCACACAAAGTTTAGAGAATTTCTACTTATAGAGTTAAGTCGACATATATACAAATAGTCACCATTTTTGTCAAAGTCTCCATTTTTTTCTTTACGGGTTGTGTATTGTTATTACAGTTTAAAAGGGGACCAGAGGAAGACAAATAAATGGATAGATATCTTCCCTTTAGGAGCTTCCAACTTATGATGGACAATATCAGATGTATGAACTTTAAATGGCATTCACCCAGCCAATAGAATAAAGCCATTATACCAAAGCATAAATAAAAAGTAATGGGAAGTTAATTTTCAATTATCCAGAGTTGGCAAAACATGCTTATAAAATCTTTTCCTATCATAATTTCTGTGCTTAATCAGTTAGTTTGCATTATTATCAGTTCTTGCTATATACTTTACAATCTAAGAAGAGGGAATGTCTTTTTAAACGCAAACCTCTTCACAATTCTTTTCATTACTCATTCAGAAGAACATAAATTCAACAGATAAAGTTCTACCCAGGTTAATATCTGCATCAACGTATGAAATTTTATTAAGTTGCATGAGGGAGGCATGGCTCCCAGGCTTTGAATTCGTTTCCATAAATGACCCTGAACAGAGAATTCAGAAACATCTGTGTGAAATAGACCTATCACAGCTAAAAGAAAAGTATTCCATCTTCCTGCAACATATCAAACTTGATAGGGAACCAGTTAGGACACAAATCTGCCAAATACAAACCTTTGTCAATTTACATTAGAAACAAACGACAGGAGAAAGCTAGACATGATCCCCTGCTCTTCAGGTGCTTGTAACCTGGTACTCTTACAGGAATATAAACAATCTTGAAAAATGGTAGTGGCTGGGTGCAGTGGCTCATTCCTGTAATCCCAGCACTTTGGAAGGAGGAGGCAGGCAGATCACAAGGTCAGGAGATCGAGACCATCCTGGCTAACATGGTGAAACCCCATCTCTACTAAAAATACAAAACGTTAGCCGGGTGTGGTAGCGGGTGCCGGTAGTCCCAGCTACTCAGGAGGCTGAGGCAGGAGAATGGCATAGACCCGGGAGGCGGAGCTTGCAGTGAGCCAAGATCTTGCCACTGCACTCCAGCCTGGGCACAGAGTGAGACTCTGTCTCAAAAAAAAAAAAAAAAAAGAAAGAAAAATGGTAGTGCTTGAGTCCTAATTGGTCCAAATTTCTACTATTAACAAGGTTTGGGGAGGCCTCTCTTTAGTTCAAAGGGACTAAATGAAGGGCTACTTGGGTATTTCACTTAAATTTTAAAAAATCACCTGCTATGTATAATCCCTATGTCAGGCACTGTGAAGGTTTCAAAGATTAATGAAAAACATGAACCCTTGTTTTTAAACAAATGTAAAATTTGCCAGAGAACGCAGTCACATACATAAATATGCGAGAACAATGAAACAGAGAAGAAATGAGAAATGCTTCTGCTCAATTAACTAAAATCTAGAAACCTCAAGCCATTTAATTTCTCCTAAATATTTAATGTTCTTTCATACTTCAAGTCTTTGCATAAGCTGTTCCTTCTGACCGGAATGTCAATTTCCCCTTCCTCTGCCAGAAAATTCTTAATCAGCCTCTAAGACTCAATTCCTATGCTACCTCTTACGTGAGGCTGAAGTAGCAAGAGTTCTCTTACCTTCCCTATGCACATTATGGCACTCAGTACACCATTTAATAATATTTTAAGTTTGTTTATTCTACTAGATTCTGAGGGCAAGATTCATGTCCTTTTCTAAATTCACCTTTAGGTTTACCAAAATAATATATGCAGCCAGGCAAGGTGACTCACCCCTGTAATCCCAGCACTTTGGGAGGCTGAGGTGGGCAGATCACCTGAGGTCGGGAGTTTGAGACCAGCCTGACCAACATGGAGAAACCCCGTTTGTACTAAAAATACAAAATTAGCCGGGCATGGTGGCCCATGCCTGAAATCCCAGCTACTCAGGAAGCTGAGGCAGGAGAATCGCTTGAACCCGGGAGGCGGACGTTATGGTGAGCTGAGATCACACCATTGCACTCCAGCCTGGCCAACAAGAGCAAAACTCCATCTCAAAAAATAAAAATAAAAAAAATAATAATAATAATATATGCAGCCAGGCGCAGTGGCTCATGCCTGTAATCCCAACACTTTGAGAGGTCAAGGTGGGAGGATCTCTTCAGTTTAGGAGTTTGAGACCACCCTGGGCAACATTGCCAGACACTGTCTCTACAAAAAATAAAAAATGGCTGGGCGTGGTGGTTCACGTCTGTAATCCCAGCACTTTGGGAGGCCAAGGCGGGCGGAATGCCTGAGGTCAGGCATTTGAGATCAGTCTGGCCAACAAGGCGAAACCCTGTCTCTACTAAAAATACAAAAAAATTAGCCAGGCGTGGTGGTGTGCGCCTGTAACCCCAGCTACTCGGGAGGCTGAGGCAGGGGAATTGTTTGAACCAGAGAGGTGGAGGTTGCAGTGAGCTGAGACTGCGGCACTGCACTCCAGCCTGGGTGACACAGCAAGACACCGTCTCAAAAAAAAAAAAAGATAGGGGATGAATATGATTGTGCTGATAATATTTATAGATCATTGTCTTCTTGAGCCAGTGATTCAAAACTGTTTGAATTATGCTGCCAATGGATAGTCTTGAGCATGCTTACGGGACAGACAAGGCTTTCTGTTCAAACCCCAACAACAGGAAAATCAACTTTATTTAAATTTTTATTTAATTCCTTAATTCACTTCTGCCTGGAAGAGTTTAATAACCTACTTGCCTTATACACTGCGGCAACCTCTTTAGTCCTAGGTTTCTAAAAAAAAGTGTTCCTCAGAGCTTGTAAATCAGTGAACCACATCTATTTTTTTGAAGTAATCAAGATATAATTTGTGGAAAGAGTAGCGAAGACAGTAGTAAATATGACTAAATGACTTAAGAAGAGGCCCGAAGGCTAAGAGGGAAAAATTACTTGATAGAAAACTTATCTTCCAATTTTGAGTTGAAAGTCCTTATGTTCAAGGAAGAAAAACTCGAGGTGAACTGAAAACACACTGAACGTTGCTCAAGTCCACCACAGATCTTCTTGGTAGGGGTATCAAAGATTTCACAGTGACAGCCCCCATTATGGTTATTTTTTTTTCCATGATGAAATTAAAACATTATTTTTTACAAAAAAAAACTTTAAAAATCACTTATAGTCCTCCCACCCAAAGAAAATCACCATCAGCCTGTTAGTGTATATCCCAGAACTTCTCTGCAGATACTGATTTTTTTTTTTTACAAGATCTGGATCATGCTATATATATTGTTTCACTGTGACTATTTTTAGCTTGAGAGTCCTCAGTTTATATCCCTGAAAACACCAAGTATCTACTGCCCCATAGGTCTAAAAGCTAAAGTAACATGACTTGAATTACAACCAGAGAGAATAAATTTATTCTCTCAATTTTATAAATATCTCGCACTGCAAAATCTGAGATCATAACCACATCATCTACAATTCAAAAATCAAAAGACTGGATTTAAATCTCCCTTAAAGTATAACCAAAGAGCCCATTTTTTTTTTGTTTCTTCAGATTTAATCATTCTTTCTTGCATCAAAAATAACAAAATTGTAGGGTGACATTAACACATGATCATGAAACAAAAATGTGTTTCATTTCATTAGTCACAGGCTACATATCAACCAGCTGTCGAAGCTAAAAATATGGCTTAATTTAAAATTTTGTAAAACACAAGCATTTAAGACTCATTTTGAAAGAAATGTGACTTCTTTCTGTTTCAACCCACTAGAAGCTTTAGAGAAGAACAAATAAGCACCTCTAAAGCAAAAGAAAAAAAGGTAACAGTGGGGGAATTCAAGCCAATTTATCAATCATCAATATCACATTGTTTACATCTTATCAACAAGCATATGTTAAGGATAACAATTTAATACCACTCCAGATGTAAACAAAACTACATATTCTCAAAGGAAATAAAAGGCCTGAAACAGAGGTTGAGATCCCAATAATAAAAGGTATGTATTTTGTCGGGGGAGGAGTGAGCTAAGGAGAGCTGGGTAGTAATAAATATTGTCACAGCTTTTCCTCATCAGCTGTAACAGAAACTTTGTCAGGGTTGCAGTCTTCAGTGACATCATCTCGACTCTCAAACACCAGCATCACACTCTTGGAGTAGGACACAGCGCAGAGTAAGCCTCTAACAGGACTCATCTCTTCCAGGACAGAAGCAGCATGTAGACTTTCACCTCTGGTCATGAGGGCCCTGGCTCAGGACACATGTCTCAAGGTAAACTGTGCTGCCATAAAATATTTCACAGGAAAATAGGTAACGGGATGTTGCGGGAAGTCAGGGACCCCGAATGGAGGGACCAGCTGAAGACATGGCAGAAGAACATAAATTGTGAAGATTTCATGGACATTTATTAGTTTCCCAAATTAATACTTTCATAATTTCTTTTTTTTTTTTTTTTTT